>NC_042493.1:64375448-64432345 GCF_005508785.2 Acyrthosiphon pisum | reverse complement strand
AAAATATAATTCAAAGGTATCTGAAAACCTTCACAGAATTATTTAAATATAACATGTACTCCTATACCGTTACATTAGAAAATGGTTAATTTTATTTGAAAGACAGAAATTTGTATGATCATTGGACACTCACCTTAAGTAGTACAAAATATCTCCCAAATTTGAAAATATTCTGTGATATATGTTTGAATATTCCAAAAAACAGATTTCAAATAGCTGAATGATTATTGTAGAAAAAGGAGTGGGTAAGTATGCTCGGTGAATCACCCCGTATAACACACACATACGCGTATTGCATTTTGGGTTTGTAAAAATCGTAAAACGTCCATTAATTTTCGAGTAAAAGGCAAAAAATTGGTTAATTTTACGGTCAAAATGAATAGCAGGCTTGAGTCCCACTCAATATCTTTGCGATGATTAATAGATATGTGTTTCAAAAGAAAACATACCTCTAACGCATCAGCACGTGTGACTTATCTGAAACGGGATTTTCTCAAGAGATTAATTTCAGGCAAAGAGACGAGTGTCGAGTGCCAAAACACCATAAAAACTCATCAGTCAAAGAATGTATTGGTTTTACATAAATGTGTGTTTTTTTTTTTTGCTTTGTTGTATGTCTGTCATTGTGTCATTGATCAGAAAATTCGGTTCGGTTTATATTTTATTTCTATGACCAAAACACCAAAAATGTTATATTATCTTCGGGTTATCTCAGGGGGTATAAATTTGGTAACTACTAGGAAAAATAACTAACAAAATAAATATTTACGCAATACCAACCAGTTTTGTACCGAATATAGATTTTTTATTTTTATTTTTTTTTTTGTTATCTATTCAGAAAGAAATAACCATTAAGAAATAATTTTCTAACTTAATATTTAAATTATAATTCTCTAAATACGATATAAACTTCAAAGCGTTTAGGTTGTATTTGTATCTATTTGACAATACATTTGTATATTTATTCTTGTTCGTTATTTGATAATAAAGTTATCATTGCTATTAACATTCAAAAATTATTTATCTTATACCAATTTAATGATGAAAATACAATTTTTTTTTTGTATTTAAAATAAATAATTAAAATCATTACAAGTTTATGTACAATAAAAGTAATTCCGATACCTACCAGAGAAGTTTCAATAGTGGAACCAAAGAAGGCTAAGTACCCATTTATATCATCTGACAGATTAACAATTGGGGAAGACTAAAGACAATACCTAGGCCATCATCTGTTTAGCCTTCTGTTAGGTTTTTTTGATACAGTGCGAGAGGAAATATTTTAAGTTTAATTAGTGGATTTTGATGATTTTGAACTCTTTGGCAAACAGAGAGGTATAGACTTTTTGGTAGCTGATTTAATGTTTGAATTTATGGTATTTTGTAGATTATTCAACTTTGTGATATGCTATGGAGTGGAGTACATTTGACGAAGGTAGATGAACAGAAATTCCTGAAGCGTTCTAAAATTTGAAAACTCATCTGAACCTCAGAATTATATTAATTTGTTATCCTATTGTAAAACAAATCGGGAAATTATTTTATTATAAATCACTAGTGATTGAAATATAATTATGATATAAAATATCCTTAGAATTCTAAACAGACACGTCATAGTTCTCCTCAGACCCGTTTCTCGTAAACAACTATTATAATTATTATTGAATTCAAATTAAACACATGCATTACAGCAGTATGGTTGCTATAGTGACCCAATAAATTACGATATACAGTGGTTACCTACTACACAGCTGATGAGCAATTAGTTCCCTGGTGTTGTTTTTATTTTTACCATTATTGATAACTTTAATTGGAAGAACCTTACTTTAATTCTAAGAACCTACGCATATTTTAGAAGTTTACAACCTTTATTTTAATATGTTTATTATATATGTACGTAAATTCACAGCAAGATATCTTGACATTTCGTTTTTGTTTTTAAATAATATGCATACGCATATAATTAAAAAAAATTATATATTTCAACGTTTGCTCAATGAAAAGATAACGTTGCGGTGTAGAGTGGAATAATTACATACATAATTTTTCCATACTGTTGTGACGTACTTTACGAAGAGAGCTCAGCAATACTACGAAATTATACCGACATAAAAAACCACGTCATGAAAAAACACGTTAAAAAATGTTCAATGATGTATGCATGTTGTAAAAAAGTAACATTTTTACCAAAACAAGCTCGTGCACTAAATGTTCAGTAGTTTTTTCTTTTCAATATTACTTTTTTATTATTTTCAAACCGTTTATATTTTATTGGAATTGGATATTATCCTAAATGTGTATAATACATTTCATGAACAAGCAACAGTTGACATTTGTAGAATGTATATAAATTTCTTTGAAAAAATATACACAAATAATTAAAACAATATACCTAACAACCTAATATAATATATTATCCTAAGACCACTATATATCTACCTTTGCATGGTTCATAAATGACATACATCATTTGTACGACATGCATTGGAAAAAATATATCATTATTTCTACAATGAATCCTATTATTAATTATTTGTTGCTACATTGTTGGTAAATTTTAAATAGAATTGTCATAGATTCAACTCCATTAAAATTAGCTATTTAATAATTTAGAAGATATAGACAATTTCAGTTGGTGAATATTTCTGCGAATACTTCAAAATATGTCAACAGTATAAAACTTTAATTTGTTTTTAAGTGGAAGTCAATGGCAGATTTTCATTAAAACATCTGTAGGTATTTAGTTCTAAAAAAAAAATCCATTCGAATTAATTGCATTATTAAAACGTAGATTTTTCACGGGGTATGCGATATTGTCGAATGTGTATATAGTACTGTTTTAAATTAAAAAAACAATTTTCAACGGTAAATAAAGTTTTTTTTCTGTTAATGAAAAACCAACGTTGAAGGATGACGCGTGTGTGTATATATGTATGTGTGTATGTGTGTATGTGTGTGTGTGTGTGTGTGTGTGTGTGTGTGTGTGTGTGTGTGTGTGTACAAAAAAAAAGAATTAAAAATTATTACAATTTATTTACAAAATAATTCGTGTTTGTTGTTTGACTGTTTGAACAATTTATATATTATGGTAGTAATTGTATTAACAACGCGTGACAAATAACGTGCAGAGGTACCTAAACAATTAAAATGTTTAAGTATTTTTCACGAACAAATTAATGTAGTTTGAAATTTTTTAAATGTGTGTACATATAGGTTAAGTATATAATATAGCGATGTTGGCGTACATTTAAAGAAATGTATGTAATATATGCAATTAACGAATTTTACTTTTTGATTTCAATACCATCTAGATTTTATTAACAGCATTATAAAAATACAAATATTCATAAAATGGATTAGGTAATATATTTCATTAATTTGATTTTATTCTTAAATTATCTTTGTGTCACCACTAAACAACATAATCACAGCAATTTTATTGGTCGCTGTGATTAAAGATAAAAAAGTATCTCACCTTTTCTCAACAAAAAATATTTGTAAGAAAAAAAAATTGGTTATCAAAAGGTTTTTGTTATGAATTATTTTCAAGTTAAAAATTACTGAATGAAAATTTCCTAATCGAATCACTAGTTATGTTTAATAACATATTGTATACATAATATATAAGTATATCATAATAACTATACACATACTACAATTAATATATTCTACAACACGTCTTGACAAATTTATTTACAAATTCAGTTGCGACACATGGAGCAATTTTTCCCATATATAATGGGCCATGATGGCGTGATTTGAAATTAAAATGAAATAGATATTTGTTCAAAGTAATAATATATAATCTCGCCGTCTTTTAAAACAAAACGAACGCGAACTTAATCGATGGAAAAACGATCGTTCACTACACGCCGTATACGCGACAATCGATTTTAAACGCGGGTGTATATTATAGTGATGTATATGTATATAAAGTCTTCGGTACAACGCAAAATACAACGGACTCAGACGGAGTCGTAGAAAATAATAAAATAAAAAAAAAATAGAAATAAAAACCGTGTAAAAAATGTCGTCGTTAGAAACACGAGACTATAATATATCGTAATATAGAGAGTTACAACGGCGCAGGGTGCTGCTGCTTGTGGCAGCGACGATGGCGTGGGCTACGGGTGTATGTGTGTGTGTGTGTGTGTGTATGTGTGTGTGCACCAAGGGAAGGCAAGCGCCGACCGATCGAGGAAACGTTTTATTCGCTGACGGTCGGCTCAAAAACCATTTATCACGCACGAGAACTTAATGCCGCGAAATCGTTTCGTTAGCTTAATTGAATTTGCCCGGTCGTAAAACGGTCAATGTATATTATGGTCGGTGGCGCGAGACTTAAAGTATAACGGTCGTGTCGGATTACTCGCGCGAATATATATACGCTCAGGCGGCGGGGACGGACCTGTTGATGATGGAAATTAAAATAAAACCTTAGAGTGAGTGTCCCGCGTCCGCGTCCATGTGTGTGTGTGTGTGTGTGTGTGTGTGTGTGTATGTGTGGTATGGTTTTATTTACATTTCATTTTTTTCCTCTCCCCGCAACAGCATCCCCGCCCTATTGTGCAACACTTCCGGCCGGGCACCATTGCCGGCCGGTGCAAACGGAAATTTCTCGACGAAATCGGAAACAAATGAAATCTACATATCCGGCCCTCGCGCCAGCTCAACCCGTTTAATGCGAAACCCGGCAACAATTTACTGCCTATAGGCGGCGGTGGGTGGTCGTCACGGTGTTGTACCGAATCGTAAGCTGTGCTGAATACCATTGCATTAAAATAATTGTTTCATAATATAACCGCATAAACAGTCCACGTAAGACGATTATTATACCTAATACAGTCAGGCCAGGACGGTCGTCTAGGTCAGGGATTCATAACCATTTTAATTTGCGCATCGACTCCCGTAACATTAGTACCTATACGTATTCAATATTTTTTCGTGACATTTGAGAATATTATTTTAATTATTTACTAGCGTAGACTTGCATATTATTATTATCATGAGTCAGTGACCTCATGTTCTAAATAATATTTACTGGAGATCTCTGGAAGGTCAAGAGCACCTTCAGATTTTTAAAACCGTCGCGGGCCAGACGTCGGCGTGCACACGAAGAACGTCTACAACAACAGCACCCAATCCAAAGAGCAGAGTCAAAATATATTCACGTGGCCACCGTATACAATGTCACGTGATACACGCACGGTATATTTCGTCAGACATCGTACGATACCATTATTGTGTGTCGAAATGATACACACATAGTTGTTAAATATCGGACCGATATCCGTGTACAGAATTCGGTAGTTATAAATTATTATTCGTATTATTATGGTAAAATAAAATAATATCGTAGAATAATACACGACGATGTGTTTGTGTTAGGTATCGAATATTTTGGGTATTAATGTATTATAACAATATTATGATATATTTTTATTTATTATGCAATTTTATAATACCATTGCGTGGGGTAATTTTTACTGGAATTCAGTAATCACATTTCGATAATTTAAATGTTTATTTATTATTTATATATTATGAGTTTGTTTGTACATAACGTGCTGTTTGTTATTAAATATTCAAACCAATATCTACCGAGCAGTAGTGTCGTTTGAAATATTATTAACAATGATTAACGGAGTAAACAAAATCTACAATGACCGATCCATGACTCCCGCTCACACACTCATCCACATGCTATATTCATCCACACACCCACTCACCCACACACACACACACACATCACAAACGTACATTTTAGTATCCAAGTATATTATAACATACAACCTGTCTGACCTGAAGCATGTCACGCGTGTCACACAGAACGAAATGAGCCGATGCGTCCAAAAAATCAATAACCGCAAACAAAAGAAAAAAACCCGAAGAAAAAGATTTGTGATTCAGGACTTTCGGTTAGGTTAGATCGGTCAACAGACAAACGGACGTATGACACAACAGCGTTCAAAATGTAATTGATTTTTTTTTTCATAGGTCAGAAAAACTTGCGATCTTGCTGGATGGCGGATACTGTACACCACACGAGTCATTTTCGTGATATCTAAAACGAAAAAAGCACCCCACACTCCGCAGTGGCATATATATAGATTGCTATATTTAAATGGCGCGATACCGATAAAACCTATTTTTATTTTGTATATGTTTGTTTTTTATGTCGCAAGTCATAAAAGTCGGCAAGTATCCCGTTAACATTAAATTGGATGAACAACAAGTAGTTGAATTATATAATATTATACTTGCCCATACATAATATACATGTGTTATAAAAAAAAAACCCAATATATAATCAGCCATCCGTTGCTATTGGTTTATCGTATAAAAAATTTAAACGAATTACTCGAATAAAACGTACCCATCTTCACCCGTTGGACTTCAATCATTTAGTGGTGTGAGATAAAATATATGAGGACGGCTAGTTATATATTATATGCACTACGTACATGTATAATGAACCGAGGTGTCGTTTGTTTTGTCCCTATGTGACAAAAATTTCGTTACAGTCAACCCGATTTTGGGCGGGATCGACCGTTCGAAAGGTGGATGGCAATAACGTCGAAATGTTCACGAGGTTTATGTAAATTTCTGACGTTTTACCCGAAAAAATCCACACCCACACACACATAAATAAACACAAATAACGTTTTTTGTCACTCGATCGACCTAGGGGACTTTTCCACCGGTGAAATGTTGCTGGTATTATCCAATCTATTTCATATATAATAATATTATCATATATTATGATAATATATTGCACGCGCAACCTCCAGTCGAGACGTATATTTTATAAGGTCAATGTCGAAAACAATATAACACGACACGCAGTAACGGTTGCAATGGTTGCATCCGAATAACATGTCTGAAACCTAATAATTCTGATAAAATTTCGTGTGACAGTTTTATCATGGGTTGAAGCGGTACACACGCTCACAAACCAAGGTTTTGGGACAATAATTTAAGTTCCAAATCCAATTTTTAGGAACATCAGAAATTGTTTTCTCTCCAAACTAAATGGAAAATATAACATATTAGACAAAAAAAAAAACATAACGAACAACTAGATATTTTTCCCCTACAAAGAAAATTTACGATTCATAAATATTTTTTTGTTAATAATTAACCATGATAACGAAAACCATATTGTGAAAAATCGGTTTTGAATTTTTGTAATTATTGTTTTTCCTTATTTTTATGGTTTCTCTCGATTTGCAAAGTATTGGGTATATAAGTATTTTACTCTTAAATAGATAAAAGTGTCTGTGTTGTTAGTTTTCATATTAGAGTGAATCGATATATTAATCAAACTTGTAGGTAAGAACATAATCTGTGCATGCTTGTTCATTATTCATTGTTTTAACTTTCAAGCAAGATATGGACATGTAAGATATCACAAAATAAAAATTCTCATATCTCACTTGAAATTTTAAATATCGAATAAAAGCCGACCCTTAAGCACCGATAATGTTCTTCTCTAAAAAAATTGATTATTGGTCAATTCAATTGAATACCAAAACTAAAGAGTAACGGCACACTATTGAAACTAGTGAATGAAAATTGTGTATGCCTTACGCGCGTAAGATAGAGACGACAAGTGCATGGGTAGCGTCCTCTTAAATCCAATATCTATAATCCACTTATCTCAAATCCAGAACAAAGTTCATCGATATTCAATATTATTAAATTCACAGCACTGTCTACGATGCGCGTTAAACATTTATTTGTTTTATTCTTCAACAATACCAGCATCGCAATATTGTCGTTTGTTTTCAAACAGTCACTTCAAATGTTCTCTAGTGTCTATAGATGTCATCGGCAGCTATTGACTTCGTGTCGATAGGTGGCTACACGATATTATTATATTTAATAGTATCTATCTAATTTTAGATTCTGATTGGAACGATGAATGTATTGATTTTACAATGATACATGTTTTTTTTTATTTATTTTTTTGTGTCTGAGTACACACTATAAGTAGTCGAAATAATGCTTCGATTTTCAACTTTAATATCTTGTTCGATGAGAAAGTGAATATTGTTGGTTCATTAGGAGGTCAAAATTTAAAATTCCCAGTAATTTTCAAAAGCGCAGTGAAGAACAAAAGAAAAAATAAGGAAAAACGGGAATTTGTACGCAAAAGCTGATTTCCAGAAAAACGATTTTGGTTTTTGGTGTAACTGCAAAACAAAGTACCGTAAATACATGCAATTTTCACTGATTGTTTATATTTCCATTTTATATACATGATGAAGTTTTCAAAATATTTTGATTTGTTTTAAACTGTTTAAGGACATTTTCAGTTTCCAATTTTATTAATTTTTTTTTTCTATGAATGTCAATAAAACTTTATTTGTTGAGTAAAAGTACTTGAAAATTTAATACAAGGCTCCTACTATATTATTACAATGGCATTTAAAAATATTAAAAATCCTTAGTCACAGTTTTATTTTATTAGCATTTAAAGTTCAAAAATTGGAAAAATATGGAAAAATCAAGAAAATTACCAAATTATTTTGAGTTAAGAATTCGTAAAAATTATTCTTTTTAAATCTAAGATTTAAAAATGGAATACAAGATTCCTTATAAGATTATTTACCTTTATCAAAAAAAAAAAAATATCTATAAGAAACTCAAATTAAATTTTTATGAGCATTTGAAATTCAAATTTTTACAACATTGGATATTCACTCAATTTCTCATGTAGCGATTTTGTTATTTTGTTGTAATTCAAAAACAAATAACTGTAGATGCATGAAAATTTCACTGAATGTTTATTTTAGCAATTCTTATAGTTAATAACATTTTCAAAATATTTTAACTTGTTTTGAGCTGTATACATAGGCACATTTTTTTTTTTTATAAGCATTTAAATATTGAATTTTGACAAAATTAATCAAATTTAAAATTGATTATTTATTTTGTAGTTAAAAATGTATAAAATGTTCAACTTTTATATCTATAGATTGAAATTTTAAAACAAGATTCTATGTAAGTAGTTATTTCTGTTACCAAAAAAATCTAAAAAATACATAAACACAGTTTATTTTTATAGTCATTTTAAGCTCAAATTTGGACGAAATCACATATTAAAAAACCTAGAATAACTATTTTAGTTGTTTTGTTGTTATGTATAATATTATTCGAGGGTACTTGAAACTTCCAAAGTATACTATAATATATCTATGATAGTTTCACGGTTTGTGTTTATGTATAACGCGTTATAAGTACCTAATGGATATTGTGATATGATTAATTTTGAATTTATTATAGGTACCTATATTATAGGTATTTTTTTTTTAATACCATAGATAAATATACAATAATAATAATTATGTCTTATACCTAGACTGACGTACCGTCTCCGCTCAGAATCGTTTTTCTTATACAATGATATTATATCATTGAATTCAAATTCACTTGTAACCTACTGTACAGCAGAATGACATCAATCAAATACCTTTTTATTTTTATGATTGTAATATTTTTAACCGCAACAAATATTAAACTTGACGATTTTTGTAAATTGCAGTTTAGATATTTTAATAACTATTATTATTGACATACCCTTTTACAGGTCATATTTTTATATTATTGTGTAATTCGAGTGATTTGAAAACCATCATGTGAAACTCGGACATAACGATATAAATAATATTTTTTTCTAACTATTAAAATAAGGGATGCGACCTGGATCGGGAAAATCCCGAAAAATCGTCCTGTCTGCGACACGATCGAGTTATTATGCATATAATATTATCGTGTTTAACATAATATAAAATTATTACTAAATAGGTACACGCACGCCGATAATTAAGAATCATTATCAATCTTTTATCTCGTTCCGATCGGATCCGACAAAATACTCTTGCCACCCTTGTAACCGTCGGGCGGCTGCCGTTCAATCGATTTTTATTTTCTACCCTTATTGTTACAGCCGACGCCAATTTATTGTTCTCGCACAATATTTTCGCAGTCGTATCTTTGCTGTCTGTCTGTTGTGTTTATGTTGTTTTTTTTTTTTTTAATTGTTGTTTATAACTTCAGGGCGACTTTGTAAAAAAAGCACCATGCGCGTTGATGGTTAATACCTACGTTAAATATGCCACGGTTACACGATATGCACACTCAAAACTTAGGCTATTATTATAGGGTCCCGACGTTTCGGATACGTTAAGACAATAAATTAGGTACGATTTCTGAGGCTTTGTTGAATATTTAATCATCGTATTTTTCAAACAGGTAAGACTACACTGGATTTGATTTATTTTAAGGAAACGTCACTATAGCAACATTGTATGAATTTGCTTTCAGTGTTTCACCACACAATAGTTCATAGGTACATTATGATAATATAGCATATTTCTATGGAGTGCAGCGTATGCAGATATAAGACGTTCTATTAAGGACAATTTTGTCAAAAATAATAAACGTACTCGTATTATGAGCATTGCAAAAATTACTGACGGACGGAGTTAGTATTGTAGTTTAAGGGTTGGCGCAAACCCCCGACGGACGATGGAGCAGCCTTGTAGCGCTAAGAAGCACCGACCCGACGTCTATAATTTCAGGATTATCCACAGCTAAGGGATGATGGTGATGGGTGGCGAACAAGGCATGTTCTATGAGAGACGCCACTGAGTATACAAAGGCGTTAATGTCCACTGCTAAATATATTTTACCATACCTAATTCTACGGTGCGTTTGCTTTGTATCATTAAGTGCGTGCTCGAGCACGCGGCATGTCTGGAATATAATTTTTAAAATGTCTACTCGAACCTTTCCCTCTCGTCACCGTTTTGAAGTCATTTGACTACTTTTAGTAATATATAGCCGTCACGATCATCGCTGACCCTCGGGTTACCAGTAACCTGACCACATGCCCGCGGTGTCATCAATGTATAAGACACGATATACCGTGTAAGTGCACCGCTATAGTTAAAACACTATCCAGATACCAGCTGGATCATTTTTTTTATGCGACATCTATAAAATTGTCAGAAAAGTTTTGGAAAATTGAAACATTTCCAAAGATCGGCATGATGGTTATTATTACTACGAATTTTTTGGTGTATTTTGCAGGCTTACACCTCAACACAGAGATTAGTCCAGTTTCTCTACGATTTTTTATGCCCGAGGCTATCTGTACGTATACATAAAGTAAGATGTCCGATTTAATCACGACCAGAACATACCACTGAACCTATGGACCTTGGCATTTTGGTGGTATATAGTAAATCTAATGGAGTTGAGATAAGTAAAGATCTAAAAAAAATCTCATTTTAAAGATGAGCGTTCACAAGAAATATTTATTTTAGCAAACAGAAATCTAATAATATTTTTTTTTTATAAAAAACCTGTAATGGCGCAGGGGTGAGATAAAACGTGTATAATACATAATAATACATTATATATTTTAAATATAATATTATACTCAATGATAATACTATACTATGATGTTGCTATTGATTATAAAAATTAAAAATAGTTGCTACCAATAAAATTTTCAAATTCGTATTAATTCATTATTTTTTTTATGATTATCGTAGAAGCTTGTCAGTATTTTAAAAGTCCAACATTACCCTTACTCATTTCCTGCGTGCGCTCAACAGTCTAACCGCGTACGTCATCGGCTATAAAGTTTAGGATGTCAGTATAATATTATAGTTTAGCCTTAACAAAATAGCTACCGCGGGTTTCGGCAATCGTATAATATTCTAATACGAAATTATATAATCGGCGGAACACGATAAACACTCTGTATAACGCATATTATCATACGCACGACGTACCATGATTATTGTATATCTATAGCCATAAACCATGGGCCATTTTCCGAGGCGAACATTAATCTACCTCTGCACGCGACGTTTTGGTCTTCCGGACGGGCGACGTTAAATAAATAAATAAATGAAAACCGTTTGAACGTACACTTTTTGTCACCGCAGCCTATACGCGTCTACTACTTTTATACGTCATCGTCACCCGCGGTTTTTGTTTAAAAACCCTTAATATTATGTGACATTGCAACGCGTATCACAACCCTCAGCTCTAACCACGACGAGTTAGGATACAAGGCACTTGTATAAAAGAAGGAAAAAATATAATATATTATTATATTAAAAAAATGTAATTTCGCAAAATTTTCCACTAACAATAAAAAAAAAACGGAAGTGATAATAATTATTATATTATGTGACGAAAAGGTGTTAAATATAATGATATTGTAAAAAAAAAAAAAAAACCCACTACGAACGTCGTTTCAACCCTACATCGGCTGCACAAGCGGTGCCCTATCTCACCCTGCTGCACCCCTATATAATATTATTCACATCACCGCAACATACCAAATGTCGTCTGATATTATGTTATCGCCTCAGCCCGCTGCTCTGAGATGGTTTTTCTTAGTACGTTTACCATATTATTATTATTATTACTATAATATTACGTATTATTATATTTATATCGCATCGCACCAGTCAGACGTGGCGGACCGATTTATTCTGTTTTTTTCCGAGCCGTTGCATTACGCTACGGTATGGATATAAGCAGGCTGAATTTGAAATGTATCATACTTTTTAAATGAAATATTACAAATTTTAAAATTTTACGCTCCATGAAATATTTTTTCCGTACACATATTCTGACATATAGACGATTCGTATTGGTTAATATTGCACATATCAAACATCTATAAGTGATAAACTGATAACTAATGATTTATTAACGTTTTTACATTAGGTAGAAAAAGTAATTTTTGATATTTATTGAATAAAAATGTGTCCCATAATGAATAATTAGTTAACCCAGATATTACATTGGTTAGGTATACATTTATCAGTTAGGTATCAATTATTATTTATCTGTTGGGTTTCTATTATTTGTTATGCTTTTTGGAGCCAAATGAAGGCGTTAATATTTATAATTTGTTAAATTACTTACAGACTGCAGTATTGAATATTTGTAAATTTCTCTTTGTTAATCTTTGTAGGTAACTACCCAAATTAATAATTATAATGATACTTTATTTTTTTTTTAATATAGTATAATTATAACAAAAAATTTGAAAAATGTATCAAGTAACAAATACTAAATATAAATATAAAATATATATACACTATTTAGCTGTAATATTATAATATTATATACTATGTATATATATAAGACAACACCCATTTTATATTTTATATTTCAAAGTATTGTGATATTGTGAGTTAGTTGTGCTTAGGCCATAGGCGCAAATAGCGTTTGAGATTTGGGGGGCTAATAGGGCTAATAGAGCATTATTTTGATAATATTGAATAAGCTTAAAACAAAATGTAGGAAATGTTTGGTAGGGCTATGGATATTTTTGGGGGGCTTAGCCCCCAAAGCTCTCCCCTATTTGCGCCTATGGCTTAGGCATTTGTAACGAAAGTTTATTTATAGACATATTATTTATGTTTAAATTGTTATAGATTATTGATGCATAATAATAGTGAATTTTACAGTGTAAGTCAATGGTTTATGATTGTATCATAATATAATAAACATACTTTAAAAATGTTCTCTAGCTCTTAGTATACAACCAGATAGATATTAAAACAATTTTTTGATCTTTAATTAAGATTTATTTTTTTTTTTTAAATAAATGAAATATTTCAAGAAAATAAGTTTCATGAAGTGTAAAAACCAATATATAATAATATTTTTTATTATTGTATTATAAAATTTGACCAGCAGTACCAAATAATAATGATTTTGTATTGCATCTGGTAAAAACTATTTTTGGAAGTAATTTTTTCCGAAATTTGAAATTTATTTGACACGTACTTGAAATTAAGGTTTAAATACGGCTTATTTCGGAATAACTTGAATAAATATCTTTTCATGTAAGAGTTTACATTGCTAAATTTTTTTAATTTCGCTGACTTGAGTCTATCATTTACAACAGTAAGTTACTGGTTAGGTTAGACCTGGTATAATTTACTAATAACCTATTTACAATCCTCGTCTGGGTTATTAACATTGTTTATGAATTATATACTATTATATTTATTAAAAATGACATATATTATTGTGGCTTACGGTGGAAATTCGAAGAATGAATCGAAGCCTTTAGTATAGATAAATTATCTACCTACATAAAACTCCGTGCTATCCTAGTTAAAATGTACATAAAAGATGATGAAATCTCATTATAATCATCATACACTAAAAGAGTTTCTTGTGGAACACAATATAATTTTATCTAACTGAGAAAAACCAGTTTTTACTGCATATTGTTGAATAAATATTTTGAAAATGTACTTAAGTATCTAAATCGAAATTTTAATGAGTTTTAAGCTGTGTGTATCTACTATAAGATAACAGAAAATTAGATCAACGATGATGCTAAGAAATAAAAATTGAAAATGTATGTCAAAAGTTTACGTTGAGTAATCTTTGTGTGCGTAAGACACTATTCGTGCAAAAAAACTTTATAATAAAATTACTATTGCAGATAAGTCACCGAACATATTTTTAGCTCTAAAATAATGTCAAGTTGCAGCAATAATGGTAATATTATCATGCTGTTGTCGACATTGAACCATAATGCATATTATGTCGTCACTATATGCCATTTGGGCTAGTTATAATTTTCATTTGTTATTTGTCTAATTACCGTTATTATTTTATGTTGTTATATATTGTTACAATAATTATAGTAGGTACCGTTGATTCATTTAAAGCCGAAAAACAAATAAATAATGGTTTGGGACCATCTTCTTTCTTATCACGTGTAAATTTAAATTATATACCTAGGTACCTAATAATATTCAATTTGATGGATCAATAAGTCTATTCGTAATTTTATGTCACAATACCAGTTTATAATTATATCCAGCCTGTAATAATATATATTAAAGTAAGTCTGGGCAAATCAATGATAATTTTTAATTGGGTTAAGTTAAGCTGTTAGAAAACATTTTAAAATGTTTAAAGTTATAATAGTTATCCTAATTTATTTTTTAACTCAAGCAAGTTAAAAGTTATATAAAAAGTTACAAATTATTAACATATTATTTAAATTAAGTTATTTTTTATTTTTTATTTTTAATATTTAAAGAGCCAGTATTATGGTTTGAAATAATAAAATATTAATGTTAATGCAATACATCGTCAATATTATAATAATTGTATTGTACTTATTAAATATTTAATTACCTATTTGTAAATTAAAATAATTTGGAATTGATTAAAAGTAACCCTGTTATTTGATAAGTTTATAATATCAATAAAATCAATTAAGTTAAAAATCAAGTAAACGAAAATTAAATTAAGAAAAGTTAAGTTTAAATGTTAAAATTAACTTAACTTTAACTTTTTATGCCCGAAGCTTGCGTATTAAAGTACGAGTTATGCATACCTAATAATAATAAATTACAATAATATGGTAATTATCAACCATTTTATTTGTAATTATTTTTAATAGAACATAGTTTTAAATTTCATTCCTCCCCGCGCCTATAGTATACTGTGCGCCGTTGTGCTGCTGCCGTGTCGTTCGAGACTCTACAACCCATATAATAAATGCGCGTGCACTGTCGACGGTGACAATTTTTATAACGCCCTAAATTCAAAATAACGATCTCGTCTGCACATTAGTTTCCCCAGACCGTGGCAATACAGCAAAGATAGCCGTTTATGGTTTTTCTACGCGCGATACTATTATACAGTCAACACGATATCGTTGTGTTTTTCTTTTTTACACGCTACGCCGAGTAAATTTATCGATTTTATTATGAGACATTTTTCAAAGCACACTAAAATAGATTCGTCGTACAGACTACAGTCAGTTTTTTTTTTTATGAAATTGGTTAAATTACAAAATATAAAATCGAAGTGTTATAAAATTCAATATAATAACGTTTTATTCGTAATAAACGTAAAACAATTATTTCAAATCTTATTTAAATTCCATAATTAAGAATTTATTGAGAAAATTGCTTCAATATTGATTTTACTATCACTACTTTTATGATTTGCCGTATGACTTCTATCAAAGAATATAATATTATTATATATATATATTGTTGATGCGTTTTAATATTACACTGGCATATTATATTATTACTATAATTTTGTGATTGTATTAAAATTCTTGTGATATGAAAACAAAAAAATGATATTCTACAAAAGAACTTTTTTTTTACGTCAAATGCATAAAGTACGCCACTAATTTCCTACTTGACATTCTCTTTAATCTATAATGTCAAATATAAACGAAAATGTAATACTTTGTTATCGTTATACAAAGAAGTTTATGTGTGTACTTCGTATTTGGAGTATATGATTAAAAATGCTGAAATATTCCTTTTAAGCTTTTAATTTAAATGTAAATAATACTTAAGCAAAAAAAAAAAAAAAAAATAGAGAGAAATTAAAGATTTAAAATAATTTAACTATTCAACATGGAATTACGTTATAAACAAAACTCATTTGAATTTACATCTAAAATTGTTACAGTCAGCAAACTATATCACATTTTATATTATGCAATCTAATATTATAGTGATAAAATAAATTAAGATTTGAATATAGATCAAAATGACAATGAATCAAAATTTAAAACTAATATGTGATTGAAATAATTATATTTGTTACCAACATGACGTGCAGCTTAAACAGTTGAATACGTTTAGCGCATTTATTAATGATTCAAAAAATGAGATTACTTGTATGAATGTGTATACAACGATCACACAATTAAGACGAATAACTTAAAATAATTTAAAGAAACAAAAACTAAAAAAGATTAACTAATTATTTATTATATTATGTATTAATTTAACAATATTAAAGTTATATTTAGTGATGGAATACATTGTTTTTAAAAATTAATCTTCATCGAGTCACCTTTAAAATTTCGTGGGAAGCATTGATCGTGTAAAATTGTATCTTGGGAATTATTAAAATTATGTTTAAAAACGTGGGAGAAGTATTTCATAATGATGTATGGCCTTTGCTGTTAAGACATGAGTGGGTTATTAAAGTCTGTGCAATTATTGTTCTGATTATGATAATATTTTGACGTTGCTGAGCTTTGTGAGTGTATACTGTTTTTTTTTTTTACCAAATATTTAACAGTTTTTGGTTTTTTGATAAGTTAAATAAAATCCCAAGAACGTATTTCCAAATCAAATTAATTTTGTTACTTAGAGATATAATATTGCGACAAAGAAGCATACTTTTATAACGAAATATTTTTGGATAGTTTTGTTTGCTAACGGGAAGCTGCTGCATTAGTTTAATTTCCCTTTATCGTGATAGAAATGTATCTACATGAACTTCATATTTCTTTGAGTGTTTAATTAAGATTCAGATTAATTTTTGATTAATTCAGCATGATTTTTTGGAAAAATTTCATCGTTGGTACAATGATTTTGGAGTGCTGTTAGAACCCCGAGAGAATCACTAAATATTAGTATATTGGCTATTATAATTGCTTAAAATATGGAGTAATAATGGATATGGTAACAATATACGAGAGTTATATGAAAGAGTTTGTAATCGATAATAGTTTGGTATATGAGGTAGTACCTACAAAGTCTATTTCATTAATCAACTTGGAAGTATAAATTTATATTTTGGTGTGATTCCAGAATTTCATATGAATTAAGTCTTAGAAGTATGCATTTTAAGTATTTATTAGTTTATTGAATATTTTATCGTTATCATAAATTCTGAATCCATGATTTAATCAATTGAGTGTTTCTAATGTTTCTATAACGTTTAGCATCTAAATCATAGGAGGATGGCCCTATTTACCCATATCTCTAAGGGCCTTGTCTTGGAGCAAGATATGATGACAACTTAAACTGCATTCGTCTACCAAACACATCAACTAGTAACACTTGATTCAAATCCATGGTTTTATTGTGACACACCCTAGTGTGTAGTTTAGTATCAGTTATTCAAGACAATTTTCTTTATTATGGAGTTCGTTTTCTTGAGATTTAGGCAAAGATTCTGAGTTCATGTTTGTATTGTTTAAAATTCAACATTTGCTTTTATAATTTATTTTGATATGGGATTTAGAATATTAGATTATAAGTATTCCTATCTTAACAATTGTCTAATATGATTGTGTTTTGAACTACGCTGTTTTACAATAAGCTGAAGTATGTTCACATACATGTATGGAGATAACAGATTAATTGATCGTTTGTCAGAAATATACGATATTCAGCATTGTCAAAATTGATAAGTATTCAATTTTTTAATTTTGGAACCTCTTAATATACCCAATTTATTTGTCTTCTAAGATTAATGATATGAATTAAGTCTTCGTTAAAATAAAAAACCACTTTAAGAAATGTCATTATTATAAGCTTATTGATACATGTATGACGTGTGTGTGATAAATTGAAAATATTCTCAATTCTGATTGGTTCGACAGTTTACTGATACGATGGTTATAATGGTACCTATATGTTGTGGCTGCATACGCTGATTGTTAGATATTAGATGATTATGTCGTTGACTATTTTTTTGGAAAAAAAAAAAATAAAAACAATATTTGGATATTCTGGATGCAAACTTATTCTCTGGTGGGTTTGTGATTGAGCTTAAAACTTTAAATATTATTCAATTTGTGGAATACCGTCGACGGTATTGAAAATTATAACTTGATCTTCGTCGACAAAGAGAAATGGGGAGTAGTTTGGTACATGTTTTTGAATATTAATTGTTATCGTTCTGTTGCTCGGCTGATGGCTTCAGTATGAATAGTGAAACTATTTTTAAGTTGAATTGAGGTTTGGTTTTTGTATTAAGTACCTAAATTTGATATTTTTACCACGTAGGAAATTATAAGCGAACACATTTTTACCAATATGACAAAGTTTATACGTTTTAAAGAAGAATTTAAAATTCAAAACAACTTACTGTTTGTCTGTGACCGAGTTGTTGAAGAGGGTGAGTCTGGGTACTGGGTAAACGCCAGAGACCATGCAAGTTACACGTATAGTATCGTTATTGACTCTCTTCTGATATACGTCAAACTTCTTCTCCGGGGCTAGAACAAAAACAAAAAAAAATTACTTAGTATCTCTGGTAAATACATTATAGTGAAATGTTACTCGTTTGGAAGCCATGTACAAAAATAAATAAACAAAAATATCCTAATCACATGGACGAGGTATGAATAATAATTACAAACTTAAAAAAAAAACCGTACGGTTAATACTTGGAACAAGCTTAAGCTGAACACGAGAAACGTAATCGGCACACAGATGCAGCTCAACGGTTAAGCCCTCTGCCCTCGAGACTGTTTGTGTGTGTGTGTGTACAGGGTGATTCACCAAGCATACTCACCCTCTTTTACCGTTTAATAATGCATTTATTAAAATTCAAACTTAAATTCGTATTATCATTAAAGGAGTTTCTTGTGGAATACAATATAATTTTTTTCTAACTGAGAATAACCCTTTTTTACTGCACATTGTTGGATAAGTAGTTTGAAAATATTAATATACCGTATGCAAATTAAGTATGTAAATCGAAATTCGAACGATTTATTAAACTTCATGTATCTACTATGGATAATAATTCATGATGTACTCGATTTAAAACTATGATACTTTGAAAATGATGGTAATTAATATTAAAATACATTATTATTATATGTTTAATACAATTATCTAAGTATTATAAGTTCTAGACTGAAAATTATATCCATCTCATATTTGATGTAAAACAAGCTGGTAAATAAGATTTAATAACTCAGCAGCTAGGTACAATGTTACCCCTGGAAACACTAAATGTAGGATAATTTTAATCTTGTATTTATGTATATAGGTAGTAAAAATTTTCCAAAAACAATTTGTGCACACTTCAAGAGAAAATAGTCGTGAATCACCCTACATATAACAATATACGGTGGCGTATTCGTCGTAGTCGTCGTTTTTTTTTGTAAGGTTTATGATATTCCACCTATTATATTTTTCATTAAAATAATAACGTCACTGGGAACGGTCGTGTTTACGTCCTTGGTTATTAACTGTTTTTTATTTTTATATTTTTGGAAAATTAGCTTTGGGAGGACCGATGCCGCAGCGGTGACCGGTATCAAGGAGGGAACGGGGTCGGTGTTAAGGGTCGGCTGGTGTCTCACTATAAACATAAAGGTCTAACGACTTCGCAGTCATATGTAGTTTCGCATTGCACCCGTGTGTGTGTGAGTCTAAGTGTACACATATTGTATATATAATATACTATATATTTTGTATACCTATTGTAGAAATGAATGCGTGTGCGTCTGTCTCTCGTTATATATATACCGTTATCACTCCGCATCGTTCCGTATTTTCATCTCTTTCACTCACTCCAAAACGTTGTCTTCATTTTCCTTTTTGCTTTCCCCGTTTAAAGACGATACTCCTCGGCGTGGCAAACGCGTTTTTTTGGCAACCAGCCAAATACGCAACGCATGTAGACCGCCCGTTGCAGCTGTATAAACCACCAGCGTGCTCGCAATACGATATGCGAATATAATGGAAACCCAGTGGTCCGCAGGAGCGTGGAGTGGCAGCGTGGGCACTGCAGTACTTTACACTTTTGGCAGCTACGTAATTTTTATCCCCCCCCCCCCAACCCGGAACCGTCACGAGATATATTACGTGAAAAAACTGACTACGGTAACGTTTTGCAACACGACGACGGTCGTGCCGCGCGTTTTACATCGATATTATTACCTCCGGGGATGGGCGTTCGAGGTGAAATATATCTGATAACCCCCATCTTAAATATTTTTTCTAAGATCCTATTTAGTAGATTTTGTGATGAATTATAAAAAAAAAAAAAAAACTAAACTTAAGACGTGTCTAACGCATTGTTAGAATAATATTTGACAACATGGAAATAATGCCAACAGAAAAAAAAACCAAAATGATATAATATAACTTTAGTATAAATACAGAATATAATATAAAATATATCTACAGTGGTATCGCTATAATTTTATAATATTATGGTCAGACATAAAATGCACCGTATAATTTAAACTTCAAACCCTTAAAATAGTGAGTTTTGGAAGTTCAAAAGTCAAAAGTAGTAGTTTTTTTTTTCAAAATATAAAAAGAATTATAGGTATATTATTACTTATGTCCGTATGCAGTCACATAAGATATAGTTTAACATGGCTTATGTGACACATAAATAAACTATGCAAACAAGCATTAATCAATTAGATATTATTATTCATATTATTGATTGCGCTAATGATAATCCTCAATTGTTATTTTTGGTGTAGTACCTACATAAAACCTATGGTAGGTAAGTACCGATGTTTTAAATTGTTCAATATAAATAATTGAATAATGTTTTGATAACTGTATGACGTCTAGTTGCATGTATTTTTAGTTTAGTCTTAGTTTTTTTTCCTTGGTATTTTTTCCGGCATTCGTCTGAAGTTTATCTTTATTTTTTAAATTAACGAGCATTTAATTTTAATCTATATAACTTATGACCTATTGTAACCTTATGAGTGCACCATGTGAGCCCGGACAGATGGCTAGATCTGCCACTGATTACCCCATCATATCTAATAGTAGTTATGTGTGTGATAATATGGATTTCATGGCATTCGCCTGCAGGTTATCGAATCGTTTGAATATCATAACGGTTACAAATCAAAATTAAGGCAACGACGGATCAAAATCACCCCAAATAATAATTGTATACGATGCATGATGCTAATTTGTAAAATATACTTGCACACGACTTCAAAAATATTGCAATTCACACGCACATGGCACATTACATAATATTAAATAGAGTTTTTTGACCAGACTTTCATTCACGATCAACGTATATTATACGACGTTACACGCACGCGTGGTTACGAAATATACTAATAGTACATAATAAACATATGCACTCACGTATATACATACATATATCACATATATATCACATACGCATAATATACACAGAGTACGCCAAAGAGTTTTCTCGTTTTCCCACAGGAAAACGGGGAAAACGCGTTGGCGCACGCTGTTTATAATAATATAAAAGTATGTACATAATATTATTGTAATAGTTGGACGCCATCGCAGTGTTGAAAAATAAATTTAAAAAAAGTTAGCGAATAATATTCATTCATAAAAGATATATTTTATAAATGGAGTATATAGCATAATACGTTTAAAGTTTGTTATTTGTATTTGTCCGTGTTTACTCTGAGTACGGTACACGTTGCATTCAACGGCACCAAAACGCTGTCCACAGTTTATATATCTATATCAGCATAATATTATATTAGGTACATACTGACCGACGACCGACAACGCAGAAATAAAATATCGATAACCGCGAGACATTTGTTTATGTACCGTGGTAGTTGTTATGTGTGGTGCAGATTATGATGTTAATGTATTATCATTGTTACTGTTAAATTTATAGTATTTAATATTAATTGTTTGTGAAGGAGCCCTTCAATAATGCGACGTTATTATTGAAGTCGGAATACCTTTTTCCCCGTTTTTTCACATAGTATTATAATGTATCAAATATAAACTTATTATTGATGTTTTACTGTGGAACATTGAATATTAATATTATGCATACGAAAACGATAATCGAACTATACACTCTGGCGGTAGTCGGCGCGGCAAATTAAAATTTATAACGTCGGTTCGGCCCACAAGTTTTTCTCTTTATTTTTTTTTTTCACCCAGAGGATTACCGATCAATACATTACACTTTTCCAAATTGATATTACTTTTAGCCGAACCGCGGAGTTCTTAAGTTTAAAACGTTCATAAATTATTTCGTTTGTTCGAAATGGGAATATGGGATGAAATTGATAATATCGTTAGGTATTATACGGACGCGCGGTATATAGCTACGAGCGGCGGCGGCAAATGCGGGAAGTTTTAAGAACAACGCGAGAGAGTTCAAGGGAGAGTCATCATAAACTACTTTGGAGGACGTAAAATAATGTAAACTATTTTTTTCCCAAGGTTTTCAAATTTAAGTACGTTTTTGCCAGTTACTGGGAACTTTTCCTGGACGCATAATTTACCCTCCGAGCTTCTGGTCCGTGTTGCCCTCTCTTCGGGTCACGAGTTAGCACGCATGGTGCAACCCGTGGCGGCTGCGGCCGGGGAGGGGTAGACGAAAAACAAATGGTGCTGTCCACGAAATGTCACCGTGAAAAAAAAAAAAAGTGAAAAATAAAGGACTTCGAACGAGTGCATTGCATGACAAATAGGCCGGAGAGTAACTTTGTCGATTTCGTTCGCACTAAATTTAAACGCAACAAAACGACCGTAAAGCGTCACGACACGTAATTTTTTTTTCCTACAGCCCAAATTGCGCAGGGGAATCCTGCAGCAGCCCCTCCGTTTCCCGCGCCCGTTGTCATTATTTATTTATTACGTCAGCCCGACCTTCATTACAGGAACACTATTATAATATATTGCATACATGTGTACACGTATATATTGCAATATAGATGGGTCTATGCCGTGGTGACAACGTCGAAAAGCCGTCAACGTTGAAGGGTTAGAAAAATACGACGGTCGCAAAAACACCAATATACTATACTAGGTATCTATAACCTCACTTTAATTATTATATAAGATAAACCAGCTGTATTATACATTTATATGTCTACCATAGGCCGTGGTGGGACTTCCCCAAACACCGTTATGTGTATATATTTTAACAAAATACAGTAGTCAGTATTTGTTTTTAATAAAAATAAAAATATTAACTCTGAAATACATATTAATTTTTGAGACCTCTTATCCCCCACAGAAAAATGTTGAAAATCCACAACTGGTTCAGTACAGCGAGTTCTCACAATACATGCACCTCCTCCTCGTTGATTTACATATTTACATTGATTTCGGTTATTATTCTTTTATTATTTGTGAAGAAACTATGTTGTTGGGTGTAACTCTAATTTCAACTCCATTTCATCACGCTTGATATTTTCGATCATATTGTATATATTATTTTATTATTTTATCATTGACTTATTTGTTAAGATGGTTCTCTAAGTCATACTCGTGTTGTATTGATTTGCTTATCACTCACAGTATTCATATATAATGTTGTAATGCATAGTACGGAATACTTATATATATAATATAGACCCTTGTTAATTCATAGTTCATGTACATAGTTTATAAGTGGCCATTTATTAAAACCAGATTAAAAATCTATATTCATTGTGTAATAGGTAAAAAAAAAAAACCCATTTTTACTGTATGTGTGTTTTATTCAAGGGTCCAGGTCTCCTACTACCCAATATAAGAAAGAAGCCAATTTGAACAGCAAATATTAACTGTGGGTCAGCTGACCTCTTGAACCCCCCCTCCTAGATCCACCACTGAGTGTAGGTACTACGCATTTATGTTTACGCACAAAACTCACGATACACTTGAAAAATAATTATACGATCGTATTTGATAGCTCCCAAAAAATATTGTCCAGTGTTAATATCCGTACTAGATAATACAGTTGTAGTTACGACCCGCATGGAAAGAATTTTAGCACATAATGCAATATTTGAAACCAGTTTTTGTGTTTATTCTGCAGTTAGAACCCTGTGCCCGTATTATGTTCATCCAGCAAACCAAATGACAAAGTTTACACCCCACGCACGCACGTATGATTATAAGTGTGTTGTAACTTTGTACAGTTTGTGTAGTTGTGACATTTGTAATTATAATTTATTATAACGAATGAACTTTTCTTTGGGGTGTTAATTTTATATTGTATACGATGTTCCGGCTTCCTATGTTCGGATATCCACCCACATTCAACCCCAATTCCGAACACGGAGTGCCTAATAAATATTTTAAATCCGGTGGTGTTCAATAAAACACGAGAAATGGCTTTACGGAAATACCACGTAAAAGTAATAATCAAACGATATAATATTAATTCGATGACGAGTGAGGCCAGTCCAACGAGCAGTGCTCTGGGTATATACGAGAATTATTAAGAACTCCGAGGTAGGGGATGTGTTTCGCTATAAAATAATAATCAGATAAGAAACACAATAATAATATATTATTAGGTATTTATTAGTAATACAGTATTGACTGGCAAAATTCAAATCTAATGAAATTTCGTCAGCGTTTAACAACAAATAACGGGCGCAGGGGATTTGAGTCACTATTATTTTGGAATAGGTACCGAACAGTTTTAGCATAATAATATATTATACGTCTACGACAAAATGTCACATTAAAAGCGGATAAGTTTGTTTAGCGGTGGAATATTTTCGTACGCGATTTTTAAACAAACACAATATATACTTACACACAAATATATTGATAAACATACATATATATATATATATGAATGTGTGTATGTGTGTGTGTGTTTAGATTATAATATGTATGAGGTAGCGGTAACCGAATAACCAAACAATCTACTTACGGGACGCGACCGCGCCTTACCGAACGGTAAATTCGTGTTAGGTCTTCGCTGTGGGATCCGAGAATTGACATATTATTTACAATTCAACCCGAACGTTCGCAATAACGCTCTTTTTAGTATACACGACACGGGCGATGTGTATACGGATAATATGCGGGATCACGCGCGTCGTATCGAAACCAATCCGATGACAATGGAAAATGTTTATATATATAGTACATGGTATATATAGATACTGTAAGTGAGTTGCACGTATATTGCATTCATTGGTATCCGGTGCAATGTGGTAGTGTGTGGTAGAGTGTGGTATCCACGGTAGTGGTCCGAAAAGAACGGTTTTCATTCCGCTGATTTATGTCAAACCCAAGAGATTTCGATGTCTCCACGTGCGACGTTCAGACATTTATTTCTTGGAATCCCGAACACTTCATTATAACAGTAACTGCGTCGTATGATTATGGTTTAAAGCGAAAACAATATTTGCACCTGCATATCAAGTATATTATGTAACCTCCCCAAAGGACACCTCCAAATAGTGGACGTTTTTTATGGAACAAATTGTACAAACATTCAACACAAGAATTAGTATAGTAACGTTATATAAATCCACGCAGTAGAACACGAAGTCATGCAAGTGCGCTATATTGTTAAGGTGGTAAAAAATATGTCTTAATGTTACCTAGTCATATGTGTATCATTGATTTTGAAAATTGCACGAAAAAAATTCTCAGAAATTATTTCGAAAGTATAACCTTATATCGAGGATTAAGATAGATGATAGCTGAATGTCTGAATCGGTCATAACGGTATAAGCTTGTCCATAATTTATAGTACGTTATAGTATAGGTACCTACTATAATATGCTACGGAAAGAGTGAACGGCTAAACTAAGCTGACGCGATGATGACGATGATAAAAATAATCATAATAACATTACGATGGTAAAATATGGTGATAATAATATATTTTAATCGCATGCCGAAAAGGAATAATAAAACTGTAAGAAATTAGGACATGCATTTTCACCTCGTTTTATGAACATTTTTAATCGAATCGTATTGTGTGCGCCGTGCGTATAGAATACGCGTCTTGGATATTTCAAATAGAATTAATTTGACGATTTATCGCTGCTTTGCCGGGGCTTTGATGTAAGAAAATGACGTGCTCAGACTTTGAAATTGGACGGACGACTTTATTGAAAAAAATATTGCCATTTGGATGCAGTACAAAATATAGGGAGTGTCGTCACGGGAATAGAAACTCGCAATAATTCTCAAACACCGGTGGTTCAGAAATGCCCCCCCCCCCCCCGAAAAAAAAAAAAATTTACGGCAATAGCAAACTACGGCATTCTATTATCGCGAGGTGATAATAATATTCTGTTTCCGACTGGAAGACTGCACCGATCAGAAAATCGATCGGTACCTATATCAGTTGAAATTTAACGTTTTTGGACAACCTCGACGTGCGCTTTTTATACCTATACGCATTACACGACGGCAACCACTCAATTTCAAATAATGATGATAATAATAATAATAACAATTTGTATGTTCGACGAGAGTGTTTGACGTGCCTCGCTTTTTATTCAGGATGTCACGCCACACCGAAGAGACAGATGACGGACGTTAACTGCAGCAGTTGTAGCTGTATAATACGTATAATATATATTATAGAAAAAACAATAGAAATTGTCGGTCAAGCTATTTTATTTTGTCACGTTTTCGTTTGTTTTTTCAACCTCCATCGATAATATAGATTATCAAAGGCGCTTTTTTCGAGTCCTCCACAACGTATAATAATGGCATCGACGTTTCGTGGTCGCCTTCAGATTCACTTTTACGGGATCGAACAAGATATTCTGTTTCCGACTGGAAGACTTTACCAGACCAAAAGTCGATCGGTAACCGTTACAATATTATTTGTCGTTTTTAAATCGCCTCGTTCTGCGTTACAATAATAATGTAATATGACGATTGATGACATTGTACGACAGTGACCATAATATATGATCACTCACCGCCAAGTAATAATAATAATAATAATAATAGGTTATGAGGGTTTTTTACGTGCGACGCTTTTTATTGGTCCTGCAGGATGTCACGCCACATATAGGCGGAATGAAGGGCGTAAACTGCAGCAGTTGTAGTTTCATACATATTATATTTAGTACAAACAATATGGAAATCTTCCGGTCTCTGCCAGTCAAGCTATTTCGTTTTGGTTTCTTTTATTCAACCCATCGAAACTATTAAATAATATTTTCAAAGGCTCTTTTATCGTGTCCGCCAAAATGTATAATAACTGGAGTAATGTTTTGCCAAATCCACTTTGCGGGGCACATGCGGGTGGCAAGACACGTAGGTATAATAGTAGATATAGTGCTAAAACCCCTGTAATAGCACGACATATTATTCGTAGATATATTAATCCAAAAACGTGCTCAGGGGTTGAAAACCTTCGACCTCGAGCGTGATGTTGATCAGTGGTATTTCCCCGAGGTAATGTCGGAGTCTGGAGATAGGGGAGGAGTTTTCCGGTGATCGACTATACGACTGTCGAGAACGGAGCGGATGTGGTAAGGTAATATGTAGTTATGAATTTATGATATTATATTATTAATTATAATTTATAATAGTATACGATGGAAGCACAGTAAACATAAAAACGGTAAGTAAAACTATCGCGTCACGTGTCACATTTTATAGTACATAAAGGGCGATTCGCAGAGTATGCTCGCTCAAAATTGTCAAGGTTAAGTAATTTAAAAAACGGAAGTTTTTATTGCCACAAGACATTCAGTAGAGTAAAAAATCAAAAAATTATAGAATATAGTCTTTAAGTACAATTTAAATTTAAAAGTTTAATAAATCACAAAAGAGTTAGAATAAGTTACTTATTAAATTAAAAAATGCAGGTGCGAGCATAGTAGGTGGACCACTCTGTAGATTATACTATACAACTGTTTTTATACTTATTTCTATGATATCTATATGAATTACATAGTCTTTTCAACCAAATTTTGCTAACTATGTATTACCTAGTTTATTTGAATGATTGTGTAAATGTGCTAAAAATTTCTTTCATTGTCTTATTATGACTTGGGGTTCTGCCTGTATTTTTAATAAAATAAAATATAATATATCATGAAACCACCTTGATCGTGCAAATAATAAATCCATAGACAGCGGGCTACTTTAAATGCTATTGTTTTACGATTGACGCACCTATAAGTGCAGGGTAACCCTTGTGGTGCAAAGATAACGCAACCTCTCTCTATTTCGACACGTCGTTTCGGCGGGCGGTTTTATTTTTTTTTGCCGCATAGACACACGAAACATTGTCGTTCCCACATGTCATGACGTGTGATTATTTACGGTACGAATAACTGAAAGAGTAACAAATAAACACCGCTTCCCGCTGTAAATAAATTGAAATACGATATTTGGCCCGATATTGCAGTTTACCTGACAATATTCATGTGGAATAACAGGCAATAAGCGTATTATTATTATTATTATCATTATAGGGTGCGCCGACTTTAATTTTGGGGCGTTCCTCAGAGGATTTGGGGCTCAGCGCCACTATTATATTATAATATTATAGTTGGAAATTATTTAGGACGTCTTTAGGGGAGCTCCCTTAGTTCCCTCCCAGGACACCTGATTATTACCTCCTGTTATTATTATCATCAAACAGGTGGATTTGTGTTTTGTATATTCCTGCGTGGGTCGCCGGTGCAATAAAGAGCTTAGTGAAAAAATTAACGACGGTCGTCGTATTTGAATTCCAAAAACGTTTGAAAAAGTTGCAGGTAATAATCTTAAAAAGCTGCTTTTGACGAGTTATTTGAATACCAGTTAAATAAATTCGCCGTCCATTCGTAATATCAAAGAAAAATCTAGACTAACAAACACAGACGTTTTATAAAATAAAAACTCTTTAAACAAATTGCATGGGTAGAGTTAGCGTTGGAAATAATTATGTTAAAATATAGTGACAATATTTTTTTTTAATTTAAATTTCCCGACACGTTTTAGAATGTTAAATTTTGGTTAAATTATAGAAGCCCATTTTAATTAAAAATTATGATGTTTAATGTAGTGCGTACAAATATTTTTATAGGGTTATAATATGTACGAAAATTTGTTTAAAATAGTGGAAATTAAATTTCAAGACTGTAAGGAATTAATTTTATCTATGCAATGTCATTTTCTGATCCGTTCAATGTCAAAAAATTCATTCACAGGCGCGTACACAAAAAAAAATCAGGACGGGTTCATAGTAGTTTTCAGGGGGTTTCATAGATGATTGGTAAAAATAAATTATTCAAATATTAATTTTTGGGGAGATTGAACCCCCAAAAATCCCCCTGTATACGTGCCTGTTCATTCAACCCATTCACCTATAATTTATTAAATTTGATTAAACAGACTGTATATTAAAATAAATAAAATCGGAAATTATGGCTAATATTAAATGTTGTTCTTCTGAAATGCCTTGTATTATAAATATTTCAAAACAACTGGTGTTCGATTGTAACTCTTGAATTTCAAATTCATAAAATTGCAACGCACAGCACATTGACGATTTTGTAACATCCTATACTCCGGCCCACGAGAGTCCATACGTAAACCGCGCATTCATATAGTAATACGTGACGTCTGTTTTCTCCCACCATGATGTCATTCCCACTATTCGGCAACGTGTCGATGTGTAGTGACGGACGCGTTTTTATGTATGGACTCTCGTGGGCCGAAGTATAGTATCGCAAACATGTCATCGTCATGGTAAATATATATTTATGTGATATCAGCCACGTATGAATAGCCACGTTTCAGTAGGCGTGGGTAAAAGCCAACACTTGGATGACACCAAACCAACAAAAATTAATAATACATAAATAATATTACGTAGTGCAATTCGGGTGATTCATGAGTACGGAAAAATATGCATTAGAAAATTGAATGTTTTTTAATGTAGCGGAATTATTATGATCGAACTACGATTGCATAGAAAAATAATACTATATTATACGGGAAAAGTCATAAATATAAGAATGTAAGGACATCTTGGACTTAATAACATTCAGCGTAACGCATTATTCTTACATATATATACATACATACATATATAAATACATTCATGTATATTCATGCATAAATGTATGTAAAAAGGAAAGTTCTCAGGGTCTATATAATACTCCCTCCATTGAGCCGTATTTAAGTATTTATAGCGAGTGGTTGATTTTATTTGATTGATAACATTTTATATTATAATTATAATCGTATCAGTTATCACATTACATAATAGTGCCGTATATCATGTTGATAGACTTCACAATTATTAATAGTCTATTATTAGAATAACAATTACCAATTTTAAATTTGCGTGTACCTAAATATAATTTTAATGTCCATGACGCGTATAATCTGAGATAACCGATTATTAAACTATTAATAAATAAATTACTATAATACGAATTTCTGTAGAAAAATGCTTATAGTCGACCACAAATATAATATAATGTATAATATTGAATGTCAACTAACGTTGGTATTGAGTATTGACCGTCTTAAGACGTTTAAAGTGTAGGACCGTTGTGGCCCTAGCCGGTTTAATGCGTTTGTTGTATTCAAAATATACTGCGTGTAAGGCATTTGTTTGTTTGTATTTTCTTGTGTGTGTGTGTGTGTATATTTAAAATTTGAGTATTTACAATGTATTTGTCTGGGTGCACTTACCAATGTATGACAGGAGAACACGATATTATTTGATTTTATTTTAATTGTGTTCATGCGTACACGACGGGAAAACATTAAATATAGGTATTCTAGAATAATAATTTAAGGATGCCCTACCGATTTTTTTTTATTGCAATTTAAAGTAATTAATGCAAGTTTGATAATATGGTTGATGCCTACCGTTTGCGAATATAAATGGCAATAGGTGCTTTCAAATTGAACCACCCGTAGGTACGTACGCTCTCCATAATATAATAATATTATATAAATTTGTCAAACATGATATGTCAGGCGCAGATCGTTATTAGATCTTACACAAGTGCAGAGTTTCGGAATACCACATTCATTCTCTCACAGCTCAACGCTAATTCAATATGACGGGGTGAGTTGAACGCCGCACACAAAATGAGGCCACGTATCCCTACGCAGTCGTCGTATTATATTGGTACAAATTATTATCATTAATGCTATAGGAATTGATTCTGATACTACACGAAATAATATATTATTATTTGTTTCGATCGTTAACGCCGCTGAAATCGAATTTCCGAGCTTATAGTTTGTCGTTTTGCGTTTTCCCTCACAGCAACTATATATTCAGTAGAAAATGTTAATTAAAACTATATATTGTAAGTATCGATTTCGAGCCAAAATTAACATTTTTGTCATTAAACTGTACTCATAACAAAATCGTTAGCTGGCACTGAAACAGTTGTTTCTTGGCCGTGCTTCTGGATGTGGATTATTTGTCTCGCATTAGGAGAACGGGTCATTTCTGCGATTACGAAATCTCTTTTTAAACTATTATCTTAAGCAAATAACCTCTATAACAATCTAACCAGAAAATTGTTTTAAATTTATATTACATTGACTTATCTCGTCAAAAACTCAATGACTCTATTATATCCAACAAGCTTTTAAATAATTATTTTAACTACATTTTTATTCCTGCTTGGTTTTAAAATCTAAAATCGTCAATGAATATTGTAATTTATTCTGTTGCTATTATTTTTTGATGACAATATAAATCATAAACATATTATGACGTGTTAATCAATTAACAATATTATATTTATTTTTATATTAGAAAATGCTACTTAGTATTGATACATTATCCGGGCATATTAGTTATAAAATTATAAAAACAATATTTACTATACAATTCTTAGAAAAATTTGACATATTAAATTATTTTTTATTTAAGGCGATTATTGTACACATTATACATAATAAATAATTGTTTTATTCAAATTAATTGTTGTTGGACCACTCAAGAGTGCAAGTTAATTAATAATAAAAGAATATAGGTTTATTTTCTAAAAAGACTAAACAGTATTGCGTATAATACTTATTATTATCTGTTCATAATAATAATATATTAAACTATATACTTAGGTAATACAGTAAAGTAATTTAATATCGCTATGTCCATTATTTGGGAGTTTTTTTTTTCATAACATAATATTAATTAATCGGTAATATCATAAGACATAATATAACATATGATTTTTGAGTGATCTTTTTTTTTCTTTTAAAATAATATTTCATATAAATTATTAACAAATCGAAGATTAAAAAGTCTTAATTTGGGCAAATTTATAAATATATTAAGCTGACCACGGCCAGGATAGATTAATGTATAGTATATACATACTGGAATTATATCATATTTTTAATTGTATATAATAATACAATACAATTAGTTTTAAAACTTTAGATTGTGTTTAAAATAAATAGGAGACTTATTTAAGTTATGTATTTACAGTTTTATAACTTCTGAAGTCGAATGAACAATAAGCAAACTACCCTTTACAAGATAAGAGTGAATCGTGCAAGAGCGCAAAAAGAGTACGGGAAACGAATAAAAGAAACGTAACGAATTGCAATAATAAAAACACTTGGTAAAAAAAATATTATTATTCTGAATATTTAGGTGAATAAAAGTTTCACGTAGGGTCACCAAGATGAAAAGTTGATGTAAAATAAATCTGGTGGCCTGAAACGTAATTTAAACATTTTGTTTAATGGCAACAACAGATATTTCTTAACGAAGTTCATATTTCATTAATTGTGTTGTTTTAATTCTATAAATTATCAACAGTCAACACGTTTTTGTCACGTCGATGTTTCATCTATCTTCCGGTTTTAAACTACGGAAAAACGACTATAGATAATACTACATAATATTAAATCAGTCTAGAACCAAATGATAAGTTTCATGCATCTCAGAATAAATATTCGTTTTTTTTTTTTTTTGACAAAGGTCGAACCTCAAGGTCTTATATTTTCTAAAATAAGTTAATTAGCTGTGTTGTAGGGGTTACGGTTTGTACAGTTGGTGTGGTTTGGTATGGTTGGAACGGTTGATACGATTGGTTCGCAACATGTGTAGGCTGTAATGACACCAGTCACCACGCCACAATTTAAAGTTTGTTATTATCTACAAACGATAATAATGTATTAATTATGTTATTTTATTATTTGGATCATATTTGTTTATAATATAAGGTAATCTTTTATAGGTAAAAACTTATTTTATCGATTATTATTTTTAGCTAATTTATTGAATTTATAACAAAACAAAAATATCTTCTATTGTATTCATTTTATGAGTAGCTTACTTTCTTCAATGATAAATTATTACATATTATATACATTTTAAACTTCATATTCCTCTTAAGAATATAATTTCTAAAACATTTCAACATAAATATAATTATGTAATTTCGAAGAAGTAGTTAATAAGTTATAACTATGGTTTAGAGTCTGAACTTTAGACCAATCACTTATAAGAGTGGCCTGGGCGTAGTCTATCATTCCAGGCCCATGCAGTTCCTCTAAAAATAAAAGGGCACTGCTTTAACACGTTGCCAATTACAGAATAAAAACTATTAGTTCTTATTGGATATATTATTATTGACTCAGTAAATACTTTAATTAGGTACCTAGGTACGTAGATAACGATATATATCATTATAAATGTATTTGCACATTGGTTATATATTTAACATTAAACCGCTTACTTCATATGTACTTAATAAATGTTCCTTGAAATTATTTAAATTTAATTATTCTTTTTTTCAATAAATGCTTTTGTTATTATAATATTATCATCATAGATTTTGTAAAATATAATCACGAATATGCTTTTTTATCAATTCCTGTTATAGCTTTCAAAATAATGTATTATATTATTATGGTTGGCAAGCTATCTATAGCTTTAATTATAATTCCTTTTCTCTTAATTTATAAAACAAATTAATTTAGAAGTGTTTTTATCATTTTAACAATTATAGTTGATGGGTACCTAGTACCGATATCGGATTACACAATCTTTATTTACGGATGCGTTATTATTTTTTAAATATGTTTTTCTTTGTTTTCTATACAATGAACTGTGTTAATATAGTTTAAAAATAATATAATTACTGTGTACGTGTTTTAGTGTTTAATTTATATATTTTTTATTACTCTAATAACAATAATAATAGGGGAGGTGTGAAAACAGTAACTTACAGATTACAAACTCATTTCCGGTATGGGGTATCTTTTTTTAACTGTTTTTTTATACATATTATCTATGAACTTCAATTTGTTTAGTCCGTATTTAACTTCTGTTGACACGTTTTTATTTTTAACGATACAATTTCATCATGTATGTATACTGTATAGCAATGTAAAATACTTACAATTACCATTGAATAATAAAAAAAAGTTATACTGACGTTTAAAATAGTTGGCAAGAAAAATAGTAGGTAAGTGCGCAAGCCGCAATTCAAATTAAAACATCAATAACCATGTACTATATTTATTAGATAGAATACATTTTATAATAATATTATAATCATCATTCATCGTTAGTATTTATAATCGAGAAGGTAATGTTGTGTATTATTATAACTTATAAGAATGACAATAATATGTATGCAATTCCATAAATTTTCCAAACTTGAAATGAACCACAACAAATATGCAATGATAAATAAAGAAGGTATTTTAGTATGACTGGCCCTATTCGATTTCAGTTTAATTATGTTAGCTACGTTAAAAGGGTATAAATAGTTTACATGAATTCACGAGAAACTTTTACTATGTTATAATTTATAATCGTAGAATGTTAGCAGAAATGTATATGCACGCAGCGTGTTTCAAAGCAGCAAAATAATGAAACTTTAAACATTTAACGCTGAAACTTTTCCTAACCATCATGCGTGTTATTACTGTTCGGACCAGACTCGTCCGGTACAACAACAGATTAAATTCAATAGAATTCATGAAATGCGGTGCGATACGCTCGTTCGGGCCGAGGAGCCTAAGAAAAATGCGTATAAATGTCTGTCTCGTAGGTAGGTCGTAGCAGTGACGTCTCATCGGGTGCGTTACCGTCGCGCCCGCGGCTGTTAATATATATATTATTACTATGGTTCTCCCGTGCAAAAATACCGTGTCCTCCGGCACAGAACGTCGCAGGTCGTTGTTGTGGTAAGGGGGGAGGGGGTTGGGTAGTGGGGTTTTAGGGAAGACTAGCGCCCCTTTTGTTGAACGGCCCACGCGTCCCGGGCGGAATAACATGTTTATTAAAGGCGACCAAAGCCCTTCTCACAGAACATCGTGTAATTAAAGACGTTGCCCGGTCGGTGTATACGTATTACACTGCTGCAGCAATCTAAACGTCGCTGAACAATCCCCCGCAGCAAGAAACAATACTGGCGACACCGCCCCACGACCCTTCCAGCGGTTTTCCTTTGGCGGTCAGTCGACCCCTTCGGTCGACCGATTCCGAACGAAGAAGAAAAAAAAATAATCATAAAACTCCTAGACTGGCCGCCGCCGGAGTAATGAAGATTTTTATAACGTATACCACACGCTGTGCACGCGCACATAATGATGATAATAATAATACAAATATAATACACAGTACAATATATAATATATATTGTACTGTATTATAGAGCTTACAACACTGCCATCGAATTGGGGGGTGAGGAGGGTGTCGGCGGAGTATTTCGCCCGATTTTTCCAAATGGACTTATACGTCGCTCGTCGGCTGGAATACCGAACAATCGGTAAATTTTTTTGCAGATGTATACATTTTTTCCTCTCGGAAAGCTCATTTTTTGGCATATATTATACTTCTGCACGTGCATCCACCTAATTCTATTCGTTTTCCGTGATACTACAAGAAACGTCGTCGCGTAAAAAGAGAGGACGAAGAGACGTAAGTACAATAACGATTGAATGCTTAAGACAAGCGGTTCCGATTGGACGGTATAGCGCAGCAATAAAATACGGTGGCCTTGCACCACCGCAGTGCCGGAAAACGACTTTGCGAAGTCGAGTTTGATTTGGCGTAATGAGTTTGTAGGGAATCGGCGCTGGTCGTCGCGTCGCGTCCTTCCGTGGCAGCAGCTGTCCAAAGCGATTTAATTGACGGTCCTTCGAAAACGGAGCGGTGGCACTATAATGCTGCGGGACGCTTTTAGAAACACTTTTGACCGTGCCCACTTTAGGTAAGTGGACATTTTCGCTAAACGGCCTTTGGCGAGTTGAAGCGCCCCGGCTGAATATTGCTTTACACTCGAGTAATCGAAACGCCGTTATATACATACGTAGTATATACATTATATATACCATACGAAGTATATAAATATACATATATACTATAATATACAATATACATATGTACTATATGTCTATATATAATATATTATATAACTATATACAAAAAAAAATATATATATATACAAGTCCAGAGGAAATTAATCAAAAACCGTCTCAGCTTGTGTGATGGTATCACGAAATAGCCATCTCCCTCGGCGGCAATTTTTATTTATAGATATAATAATATACTGTACAGGAACGCAGTGCATTTTAATGTAAAAACTACTGTATAATTTACTACGTGAGGACGACGACGACATTTTTGCGAACGTATTTTTTTTTTTGTAATATTTAATATTTTCAATCAAATACGAAATTAATATTTCAGGTCACAATATAGCGGTATATTTCAATATTAGTAAATAATAAATCATTTACCATTGGGTTCTGAACAAAAAAATAAATAAATAAATAAAAGACAAGTATAGAATGTAACAAAGTTAATACTTCATACAAAAAACCCATGCTATTATTTTTAGTATTAAAAACTTATATTTAGATAACAGAAATGTATTGATAACATTGTAGCTTTCCGTCATAATTAAAATATGCATTTGGTGTCTCCTCTAACTTTTTTTTAGGTAATGGAATTTTTCCGTGTTACCATAAAAAACCATGACAAAACTATTCATTATTTCAAACTAGACAACATAATATTCAATCGATATACATTTTTTCCATCGCCAACAAGCTACATTCAATGTTTTATACCGAAAGTTAGTTTACTTATCAATAATAATTTAAACATAATATTATAATATTAATATGATAACTTGAACTTTGTGTTCTAATAAGACGCCATCAATTTTGATTAAGTCGTGTATTTCTGAAATTTATTTATTTGTTTAGTTTGTACCCTATTTCAATTTTAATAGGCTTCAGTAGTACGATGGTAGCTCAGGTTTTTTTTCACGAAACATAAATATTGTAATAAGTAAATAATCAGGAGATTTATTAAACAGAAAACATTTCCTATAATTTTTTAACTATTTTACGTTCCGAGTATTATTACATAAATTATCATGTACTCCGTGTCTGGTACACCAACAGTAAGTTTATAAAAATGATTAACTTTTCCTGCAAAATAGCTATGTGTACCTACAGCGCAAAAGCCGGAAAGAAAGTTACCGCTTAATAGCTTATATAAATAAATATAAATAAAAATATTAATAAAACAAAACAATGCTCTCTACTCTACGTTTAGCTGACACTCATTTGTATGCCTATGTATTTTTCTAATTAAAAATTAGTGTTTTGTTTTGGATGAATGTAAGTCGTGTCTTGTGGGCGCGTTTCTTGCAGGGCCATTAACCTAGGTACTATGGAGTTTCGCGGGGCGTATACTCTTATTTTAGGCCCGTGAATTTTCTGCACTCGCAACGCGCAATGTATAAACATTAAGTCGAGCTATGTATACGGTGACTTTTCGGAGAGATAATTTAACCGACAAACCGAAAGATACGCGTCTACGGTTAATAAAATGTATATACGGTGCACACAAGTGCTCATTAAAATACATTGTTGAACGCGGCTTCGACAAAATGTCTAGTGGTATCTAATCTTTAACTCCCTATTATTATTTGTGTAAGGAGACCCGTCAAAATGAAGTGTCATTAAATCCGATGGGTTTTGTATAGGTATATACGCGGTTGGGCCGCTAACAAATTCGTATACCGACCGACCGACCGGCACCATTATATTTTATTATTGTGAGCAAATAATAATATAAGTAGAAAAATATTAACTGCGTCGTATTTGTTTTACAACGGATTATTATCGTTTACTGCGATTCGTGCAATGTTTTTATAAGTGCAAAATTAATGTGCACAATTCGTACATAGGTGTATGTACGACGTCATAATGTTATATTGATAAAAAAAAAAAAAATATTGCAATAAATGCTAATAACTAAGTGAAATTGATGTTATAGGAATATTATGTATTATGCGATTCAACCAATAAAATAAAAACATATTATACGTCATTAAGTATCTATACAATTTTTTAGGTGTATATTATTTTTATGTAGATAACACTATACATATTATTATTATTATTTTTATCGACAAGCCTGGGTAAGTTAATGATAATTATTAATCGTATTAACTTAAGCTGATAGAAAACGTTTCAAAAAGCTTAAAGTTAATAGTTATCCTATTTTTTTTAAGTTAACCGTAATATGTAACCTTACGATTAAATTATTAACTTTATTTTTTATTTTTTAATATATGAATATCCAGTAATATGGTTTAAAATAATAAAAAATAAATTTATATGCAATATGCTTCATCGATAATAATTGTATTTTATTTATTAATTAATTATAAATTAACGTAACTTGGATTTTATAAACAAAAACTCAATACTTATTGAAAGTATGAATGAAAGTTTTAAAAATTAAAAGTTATTATTTCAAAAGATTCTTATTCTCTTGACAATTTCCCTAAAAATGAAAATCCAGTAAAAAAAGTGCTCAGCCTCCGTGCACTAATATTTTTAAGTATTTTCCTGTATCTCCACATATCAAATGCACCAACCTTCGATGTATAAATCCAAAGAAATATAATGAATCAAGTTCAACTATAGTATTATATACAGCTGTTGTCCATTCAAACTTTTACCTACTAACACTTGATAAAAAAAAAAAAAAAATTAAGTATTTTGCTGTTTCGTTTTTGTTGAAGTATTCAACATTATTGCAGTATTTAAACCTTAGTTCAACAAATAGCACTGCAGTAAGAACACTTTATAGTAGTTCAGTAGTTAATCCCAGCTTGCAGTGACACGCAGTAATGGTATTAATTTCCAAAGTTGCAATGGATAATATTATCATGACGGACTTTTTCAATTAAAAAAATAAAGTAAACAATACGATAGGTACTGTTCGTATGTCACATATGCCCCCCCCCCCCACCACATTTAAACGTTCGCGCTTTATTTTCGTGCACGCTGTGCTCAGTTGTACGTACTCGAAAACGCGATCGTATCCTGTGTTTGAAAATGCACTGCAGCGCTTCATTCGGCCGCAACAGACTGACTTGCACTACCACCTCGTGGTATGCAAATATCCATTACACACAAACACTCACATTACATGTTATATGCGCATGCAAATAGACTGCGAGGCGTCCAATAATATATCCGCCATATCAAAGGTTTCCGATTCGTAGCACCAAAACTACTTGCGAGCTAGTATTTACTGGTATGTGAATAATTCGACCTCACACGATAGCCTCCGCGTGTATAATATCATATTATACGATATAATATACGAGCGTTTGTATAATATGTATAGACGTAGTCACCGCGCAGAAGACCGCCACTTTCTACAAAAGCCGTTACACCGGGGTCTCGTCGGTGCACACAGACAGTCTCGGCCAACACACCCACCACACACACACACACACATATATATATATATATATATAGCGACTCGTTGACCCACGACGAACGGGCTTGCGGGATTAATAATATTCAAACAATATCGTAATAATAATAATAATAATAATATAGTGCGAACGATAAATCCGAGTTAAAACGGAGCGGTAGAACGAAATCGCGCAAATAGGTATTATAGGTATATATCGCGTATTATTATAATGCTATACGTGTGATGTACATCGCATTTCGAGGGTCAGCTTAATATAGTACGTTCGAAAGGTTATAAATTTATAATGTTGCTGGAAATCAGCTGTTGTTTTGGCGCTAGTTGCCTACGTGTTTATTATAGATATGCTCCGCCGCCACTGGTATAGGAACCTCAAACTGTCATAATATAATACAATAATTTATATAACTCAAAACGAAAATTATAATATTGTGCGCAGTTGCAGACATATTAACAATATTGTTGTGGGTAATACACATTATGCTGCAAGACCTATCGCAAATGGCACGTCCGTCCACGATGATAACATTATAATATTATATAATTGTTATATTATCCGATGACCAAAGCCACCGTTATAGGTCAATTTTTTTCTTATTTTTCTTCATCATCACACCTGTTCGATAAGATTAGTAGTTACTAGAAACGATTTTTACTCCATCACGAGCGTATTTACCACGCGATACGTCTTGTACATTATTATATTATACTTACAAGTTGATCATCATTATGTGTCTGATATTGTATTAAATGAGACAAACAAATATTCTTCCTCGCCGTATGGATTATAATATATGAAGTATTTATGAAAAAATATTATAAATTGCAGCTGTTTTCTTCTCGTTCAATACACGCAATTTTGTCAACGATAAAAAAAACTTATTTATACACGGTTTATAACGAAGAATAGACGAGTTCGAAAGGGTTAAAATTGATTTTGAGTTCAATAAAATGGATAAGTCATCATCTCTTTTCAATATAGTCCATTAAGCGCCATCGTCCACTAAGAAATAGCTATATATTATACGTACCATACAAGGCGGCACCCGATTTGCTCTAATCTGTTAAATTGTTTACTGCAGACTTTTGATACGCTTTCCTTGTAGAATATTTCCGGTGCATGCGTGGAGACATTCGGTAGTCATTGAATTAAATGACAATGACTTATTATATTGTTTTAATACAATTAACCACGAAATCTCGTTTTATCAGACCAAAATACAACTCCGGAATAACATACTGAAACTAAGTTTAAAAGCGCCTCTAAGATACCTCTGTCTGATAAACTTCCAGAGCTGTACAGCAGTGTATGTCCGGAAAAACAATTCTTCGCTTCTATAACTTGCGGCCATGTTAAGTTTGCTGTGCGTAAATGAGATTTTGGCCAACCGGAATAAATGAAACAAACCGTCTAGACAAGCGCAATGTCCACCAATATAAATACGTATATTGATACTTTAAATTGGAGAAAATGTATGCCAAACGTGAGCAAATCTAATTAGTAAGTCCATTGTTTTTTATATAAATGAATAAAAATGTCGTAGCATATTATAATATTATGTTAGGTTTTCGTTAATGTATGAAATTTTGATTTTCTTTAAGATATACATAATTTAATAATTATTCTAAAATTATGCTGACTACACATATGGTAGGCATTACTACCAGTTATAAATTAATGAGTTCGAACGGTTGAAACTAAGTTAGTAAAGGTATTTATTTAAACATAATATTTAGGTATACCTACCTACTTTCCAACAATTGTATCAAATATCTTATATAAAAATAAAAAATATAAATATTGACTTTGACAAGATTTATTCTATTTTTTGATTTTTTTCATTACAATGTAGGAACACCATCAATTCATTTTTAAAAAATTACTTATAAAATACATATAAATTAAAAACAAATTAATTTAAAATTAGGTGTACCTATTATTATTTTTAAACAATCAATATTGTGTTAAATTAATAATTACAAATTTGTGGTAAATTTAGTTACATCGTAATTAAAATATACTGATTATTAATCATATAACATAATTACAATATGTATTTATTAGTGTTGGTAATAAATTATGACTTCTATAAATTATACACGTTTACTAAGACCCAATCGTAATTCTATTTATTAATGAAACAGTATATAAATGAACATAATAGGAATTATTTAGAATAACATATTACATAAAATATTACAGTTAAAATATACATATACAGAGTGATGATATATTATAGAGTTGATATATTATAATATTATGGTTTATTTAAAACATTTATTTTTCAAATTGAGAACTCTGTGCACTTCCATTGGAAATTATTCAGCAGATAATTTTCAGAAAATCTCGACGAATCAAAATCAAAATACAAATGAATATTTTTGAGTTATTTAACTTAATGAATTTCAGGATAATTAGGTTGAAATATATGGGGCCTATTGTTATTTTAAAATGTTTTTAATTAATATTTATCTAACAACATTTATAATTTTGTAAAAATTATCCAAGTATAATAAATACTAGATCCAGTTTTGCATCTTTAATTTATATTTCTGTGAAACCATTTTTAACGACTATTATCCTTAGTATAATGATTTTAATAATAAGAAAATTACTCATTCAAATTTTTTATTAGGTAAATCATCCTCATTTTATAAATTATCCACTTAATAATTTGTATTAAAAAAGGGGATTGTCATTTGAAATATATTTTGTATCTCCTGCACATGGAATTACTTAAGTAGGAATTTAGTATAAGAAAACTTAATAATTTGAAAATATAGTCCAAGTATATAAAAATTCCAGAAATCATATTTTGATAATAATTGGAAATAATTGAATAAAAAAAGAGCATGATCATAGTTGGCGATCACTCTGTATAATATAATATAATAAAACCTTTACGATATAATGTGATATTATATACCGTTTACAACAATTGTATAATTTGTCATTATATCGCCATATATAATAAGTAGAAGGAAAACTTACTAAACCTTTGAATAATTGCTAATGAATATATTGTGTCTTACATTATAATATGAAGTCCCGACAACAGTTTTGGAAATTCGTACTAAACAATACAATTTAAAGGGAATTAGGCGATACGCAGCGATGATGCACTTTTAATATTATTATAATAAAATTACGATTCGCGATTTCACTAATATCATTCAGATACTTTCAGATCGCAACCGAAAGCACTAATCGATTAAACCACGCCTAACCTTACCTAAACTAACCTTCAAATATATCCTATGTTTAATATAATAATATATAATATTAGGTATATTATTTATTATGCGTATATTTTAAGTTACCCATATTATATTAAATCTTGACGTAATATATAATATGCGCAACATGGGCCGTGGGTATATCACTATACCCCAGTAAGTGCGGGTCTCGAATCGTGACGGAATACCAATTATAGTACGGGTGAAGTGTTTTTTATTATTACTTTTTTCAGGAAAATCTTTTGTACTCGCTCGTCGTCAGGTCCGCCGCCACCGGTGTCATCGTAACTCGTAATGTCCCGTACGGGTACGCTCGAGTTTTCCGTGAAAACGCTTTGTGTCGGAAGGAGACACGCGGGTTGTATCGAACGGGAAATAAAATAAAAACCGTTTTAAACGATACGATACGATCCGTTGGATTTTGGCATACGTACGCACATACATATTATGTGGGATATATATATATATATATTTATATATATATATATATCATATGGGAACAGGTAGTCTGCGGGTTAGGTGTGTGTATGCGAATATATGCTAAATAATATTAATGAAAGAAACCGAACGATTTATTCGCGTTGTCCTACGATTGTTTGTTCGTTTATGTGGGTGTGTGTGTGTTGGTTCGCTCGCCAGACGTGCGGTGTGAGAATTTGGAATCAATTTCACGCACCGTCATCTGGTAAACAGCCAACAATTAAAACGGATGGGCTTTTCACAATACTCGCCCGCGTGCAAACAACAAAAGATGAAAGGAAAATCGTATGTTTCGCCTCGTAAACGAAATGCACTCCAAGTATTTTTTCACGAACAATAACGCGCCGCTGTCCATACTTCCCGCCGCCATTGCAGGATTTAGTTCTGGCCAAACAGTTGCATTTGGATTTTAATCAAACCCGACTGAGTATAATATTATTATTATATATATATATATATGATACGACCTTTTTCATTTTCGGAGCAGCCACCAGCGGCTCCGTCTGTGCCACCCGCCAAAAAAAAATACTCGGAGAACGCGCACAGACTTCTGCAGCCGAGAAAATCGATTGTTTGTATATTTTATTAATTATTATTATTCGTTACCCCTTTTCGGAGGGGAGACGACCCGGAGTGAACACCACTTTTCCGGTAAACGAATAGTGAAATTAATTATGCGATGTGTATGTATATATATTTTTTTTCCCCGCAAGTCGGTTTCTATTTATTTTGATTTTGAACTGAAAACGGGAAATCGCAAATCGGAAATGAAACAACGAAGGCCGTTCGTTAAAATCGGAAAGACGTATTTTCGGTGGGCCGCGGGTGGACGCGGATATTTTAATTTGATTTAATTATTTGCTTTAGTTGTTGGGATTCGCCGGTGACGTCGTCTCTCGCCCACCAACTATGCACGAAAAGTGTGGAAGGATCAGGTGGATAATACGCATATATTATGGTAACTGGGGTCGTGGTCACCTACTATATATGTGTTTGAATCGTGTCGATCGAAACGGTCAGTTTTCCTGATCCCGGAACTCATCGACCGCTGCCATTCGGACCCGGACACATAACGATTTCCGACCAACTTGGTATGCATGGTAATTAAAAGTGTGCACACGATACGGTATTATTAAATCATATATAATATTATTATCATTATCATCATCATGAAGTGTGGTGGTACTGCGCGTGCGAACGAATATCGGTCACGGCGCTCGTCCTTATTTTGTATTCGATATTGAACACGCGTCGTGCGCAAATTATATTATATATATATTATATTTCAGCTGTAGATTGTATTATAGATTAGGAGTTATATATTGTTGTGTGACGGGCTGGAGGTGGACGGTTTAAAAATAGTGTGGAAGCCAATAATTCGCCTAGCGACCCGTACGCCCGTCCTGCAAGGCGTACATTATATGCCGCATCCCAGGGCCCACCCCATAGCCACCGACTCAATTTAGAAGAATGATTAATGATTACTGTATCATACCGATTATACGACATCGTTTCACAAAAATCGTTTAAGAGTACGTATAAGACTAGTACACGCCATTATAATTCCCGGGACCCACGCGCCTCTGGAAGTATATAATATTATGAAATCGTGAATAGTGAATCGCTTCTGAAGAACCATATTTCTCAGAACACTGTAAATATAACCGTGGCCATGGGCGCAATTTGGTGGGGGGAAGGTTGACTTTAGGCCGCTTAGCTTCCGAAAGTTGGAGAACCCGTCTCAGACACTCAAGTTCTATGTGGATAAATACAATGTATAAATAATACCTGCAGCTAAATTGCTGCAGTTATTATTCGGAAGCCAACAAATTCGTCCATGCGTACGATAAAACTAACCGAAATTTGTTATAAATATATAACGCTAAGATAATTGATTTGTCACGCTTATTTAATATTTAATGATAGAGTACGACTCAATTATTTATTTTATGTCCACCTTCAGTTTTGAACCAATAACTGACGTTTTAGTAAAAACAAACTTTTACAAACAATCAAGTGGCACACGATCTTAGGTATTAAAACGTTTAATATTAAATTAATTATATTGTGTACTAGGTACAATATTATTACTAAACAATATCTAAACTGAAATCGTGTATTAATACTTTGATGGTGTCATATGCGTTGGCCAACAATAAATGCGCCGTTAGGGTCATTATCTATTACCTAAAACGCATCGGTATAATAATATTATAATATTTGACCGAAACATAATTATATAGTTCTTACTGTGGAATACTTAAGTTAGCTGGTCAAAAAACATTAGTATACCCATACCCACACTGTTTGTATTTTTTATACTGCAAGCATTAGATATTATAGTAAATTAGCTACATCTAATGAAAATTTAACCAGATACAGTCATGTACGACGTGTGATGGTATTATGGGCTGTTAAAAGTTTGTTATTACTGGTTTTTTTCTTTTTTTAATAAGCGGTAGATCAGTTGTAACCATGTGATATAGTATAAGTATGAGGCAGGGAAAAAAATTCCGTTTAATATTATTTAGAATTAAAACGTTATCCAAGTTTTGCGTTTATCGTTATTTCGAACTAAAACGTTATACAAGTTTTGCGCTTACTGTTATTTAAAATAGTGCTAATACTTATTAAATTTAAAAGTAATAACTAACTCGGGTAGGTAATGCCTTGATATGGAATAATATAATATAATCAATTCTTAGATTGTTTGAAACCAATAGACCTTTTACATAAATAGATTTCAAAGTATTTCGTTTCGCGTTATTTTTCGTTCCAATGATATTCTATAAATTACATTTTGCGTTATGTTTTGTTTAATAATATATTATAATATATTTTGTTAATCGTAATTTTGTATAATTATAATTTTGTTTTGCGGTATTTAATTATTTTTGATTATCGCTTTCCGTTATAATTACATTTACAAATTTCAATCGTTTTTTGTAAAATATAACATTATAATCATAACGTTATTGTAACGTTTGCAAGCCCTAATATGAGGGTATTAAAAAACAAATTGTAGGTAATACTAGATAGGTCGTATTATAAGAAAATATATAAAAGTACCTAAGTATTATTAAATCGTTAAATTCGTAATGTCCTATCCCGATTATGATATTATTATTATGGTTTATCGAATGATTATTTTTTTACGACAATAAAGTATATAATATTTTATGAAAACATAAAAATCTAAAGAAATGTCGAAGTAAAACTGTGTATAGTTTGTATCTTTTATTGCGTGTGGTACTGCAGATACGATCGATATTTTACTTGTTTTTTTTTTCTATCGCAATAACATCCGAGCCCGATATTAATGACATTTACATGATGCAGGGAAAGAAATCCCAACGGCACATCACTCGGTGGCGGCGTCGGGACCTTGCTTGATTTGTTTTTTTTCATTTGTTGCATTTAATATTTTATGAAGGTGGCGTGAGTAATCCAATTTATTAAGCGTATTATCATACACCGTGGGCGTTTTCGATAGTACCCATATAATAATTATATTATTGTGTTAGAACGTTATCGAGGCGTTTTCCGGACGACAATCGGTGAAAAAAAATACGACTATCGAAATAATAACAATAATAATATATTTAGCGCGGTCGGTACAACTGGTGCAGTGCCGTCGTTATAACTGTACGCGTGTAATCCGTCGACGCGGTGGTGATTCGAAAGTTTCCCGGGCGGCGAGCAAAAACTGTCTTTCGACGACACCTCGGCGAATTGATACGATTAATCTCGCGACGTTTCTCTACGCCGAGTTGCTCTCGTACCGATAGCGACGAGGTAAACTTTTATTCTTTTCTTTTTTTTCTTTCTTTCTTTCATTCCACCGTCATTTATACAATGAAAATAAATACCACGGTGATCACGTCCTGTATATATTACACTTATTATTGCATACCGAGGTACATAGGCGAGTGTATACAGGGTGATGTTCACCAGCCATGCTCGTTCCTCTCGCTCCCTTTTTCTTCTCCAATAATACAGTCATTCGAAATCTGATTTTTGGAATTTTCAACTAGGTACCTAATACCTATAGGTATATACTTAAAATAGCGCTACACGCTTGACATTTTCGTATCCGTCTTACGAGTGTGTACTGCGTAATATGGCAATTTTACGTTCAGCTGTTCACATTTAGCTTGGTTGGTTTGAAAATTAAAGTGATTCAACCTATTCTGCAATTCAATGGTTAGAATATTATGTAGGTGTTTACGATTATTCAGTTTCTACGCGAATTACGAGCAATTTTAAATAGCACTATTTCATATAAGTGGGTACACACAATTTTCTAAATAATTGAATCATCGTAAAATATCGACTTACGATCACACAATTTATATTTTTTTAAAACCATAGTTATAGAATATTATCCTGAGGAATCCCGAGAAAAATTATTCCTTAAAATATGAATTAGTACGTAAACATTAAAAAAAAAAATATTCACCAGATGATTTACAGTAATAAAGGTTATTTATAATTTACAAAAACAGAAGTTTGTATCGCCACAGTAATCTTCTTAAGTATCACGAAAAATATCAAACATTTTAAAACTCGATCGTGGAATACAATTAAAAATTCGAAAAATCAAAATTCAAAAATACATTATTAAATAAAAGAATGAGGTAAACATGATTGGTGAATAATCAGCCGGTATGAAAAATTGACGTGACGGGTCTAAAGGGAGAATAGTAATATATCCTAGAAAATTATTTTAAAGGCTGATATTAATTACAATAAAAATATATCATATTGTACTGTGATACGATAATTACGGTATATGTGTTATGATTAGGCTAGGGTTTTTACAGTAAAATTTACAACTTTGTTGTTGATTGCCTTTCATTAAAACTCGAGTTTTTGTTCATGTTGTGTTATAATCGTTATTCGTACATATTTTTAAAAACAACTATAATGAAACCAATAAATATGATAATGTATATACTATATAGGTTAGGTTACCTATTAATACTTTTTCTCATCAAAATCTTTAATAAATAAAATATTTTTTTTTTAATCTTTCACGTTTTTTTTTTGTTTTTGAAAATATTGCAATACACGGCTTGTTATATATAGTTACAATAATGTATATTTATATTATAATGACATGACGTACTTTCATTTTTCCAGCATTCATCTTCATAATATTTATATTATCACAACCTAAAAATTATGTAGGGAAAATAATTATATCACCATGAACAAAATTATACGCATATAATAATATGTATTTCGTTCGTCTACACGTCATTATATGTTGCGTTTGCGTTCTTAATGATGATTTATGATAATTATTATCATACAAAAAATAATAAACAAACAAACACTAGTGCGCAAACAGAGAGAAAAATACTATGACCTATGAAACGTTTCAATTTTACGTGCAAAATGAATAACGCACGCGCTCGGAGGGAGAAAAACTTTCACACCAGAACGCATACCGACTTGAAATATATTACAAATAATGAAGCCAACAATAATGTTTAATGATGCGATCCCCAAAGGGGACTTCGCGACCGGGGCGACCAAATGAATGACGTTCGAAAAGTGTAATGGAAAATGCACGGTGTGTATACAATATGTGTATATATATTAAATATAAATTATAATATTTTATCCATATGTGACCGTCCCGCGTAGCTGCCGGGGGTGACTCACCATAATATAATATAATATAAGGACGGTGTCCTTGATGTGTGTGGTTTTTCTCTAATATGATTTAGATATAGACATACCATAGGTATTATAAAAAAAATTATTAAAATTATAATTATAATATAATAATAATATAATATACTATTATAATTATTAAACATATTATTCATCAATTAATTAGTTACTACCGTTTACAAACGATTTTTTATCAATTTATATACTTAATGGCCTTGAGGAAGGCCAATGGGACTGAAAGGGTTAAAAATATATTCAAGTTGGTTATGAATTTATATTATAATCCAAAGTCGACTACCGCTTAACATGGACCGACAATTATTGATGATGTGTGTTTTGTCGCGAAATGGACGGAACACAAACACACAAAATTGCGTTAGCTATTTCGGTTGCCATCGAATACAACTTGTATATCTGTGATGGATATGTTCTATTTTACATAATACATAAATCATATTATTACTCAAATATTATAATGTACGATTTATACAAAATATATAGTAATAATATGTAAAATCACAGAAATGCGCGCATATTATTTTTAACGCGTGTACTTTCAAATACAGATGAAATGCCCAATTGTACTATGAATTTTCTCTCTTTCTCAGGAAAAATAAAAAATGTCCACCGTCGAAAAATAAAATACAAAAAGTTAGAGCGCATTATGTAATTTAATTGTAAGCACTGCATTTTTTTCCGCTTCGTCCATTATTCTATATTAGCGCTGAGGAGTCATATTCGTTAAATGTGTATATTTTTTTTTACCGTATCACGCAACTATTACGTCTTCCCGGATTATAAAGAAAACCACCGTGGAAAAGAAAATTTAGAAAAATTATACCGACTGAAATATTCATCGAGATCACTGCTATATCTATTGTAATATTATTGCGTCTATAATATCATAACAATATCTTGGACACAATATACTAATATAAGATATCTATAAAAACGAAGCCGGTCCGTTTTTTGGACAAAATAAAACGTTTAATATTTTATTACCTAATATATATATAATATTATATATGGTATCATTTCTCAGCAATAATATGATATTGCGGTTGTAGATTATTATTTCATAAGCTGAATACGATTTTGAAGATTTATCGCAAACAACTATACGCTCATATAATAATAACAACAACATAATGTTATGGTAGTAAACAGGGCGGATAGTGGTCAATCCAGCGCGAGGGCGTATAACCACAGCCACTTCCTGCGGGGGAAATATAAAAACGACCCTTTAATATTATACACAACTGATATTACGATTACTGTTATATGACTTTCATACCAAAACGTTCTTTACTCGTTTCTGTTTGCTCTTTGCCGATGCTACACACACACACACACACACACCATACAATATAACCGCCCGAGAGCTTTGTCAAAAAAAAAAACCGAATAATTATTATTACTCGTATTATAGTATATATTTAACCGTCTGCACTCGGCGTAGACCTCGAAATAATTTCCACTGAAAATTATATTTAAACTCGTTCGGTTGTTCATAATATTATCATACAAATAACAATAATAATATTATGTCAACATGATTTATTATAATATATTATTACTATCACATAACGATTAACGAGTACATTTAATATAATAATATATTCGACGTTTAAAATATTATATTATCTTCATTTGTTTGGTAACTACCTAACATTAAATCGCAAATGTATTTTAAAGTAAAATTACAAAGTTCTATGGCAAAACATATATTATCTTAGTCGAGTAAATACTCGAAATATCTCAAAAGTTATATTAATTTAAACGATAACGCATATAACATAATAATATTATGTAAATGTTTAAATTACCGTAACATTTTAGCAATTTGTTCATACTTGTATTTTATTTTTTAATAAAGCATTCTCCCATTGCGAATTGTTCATAAAGCATACAATATACCGCAATATATTAATGACATAACACGATATCAAAAACATATTAAAAAGAAGTTAAGTAACGATTTTTTTTTTAGTTTTTAAAAATTCTTAAAGTTTAAGTTATTGTTATACCAAAGTTCAGTGCCGCATGAAAATAAATTTATCATGACGTACACACCGTTGTTTCAATTTCAGAAACTATCTTAAAACCAATAATACATAAACATCATTTATGTAAATTAATTTAGTATTTACATTTTTCCGATTCGTTAAAAACAAGAAAAAACTATTTTTCTTTTCCATTTCGCAGAGATTTGTTGGAATTCGATTAATTTGTTAAAGGAATTCCCGTGAAAAAAAATAAAAATCCTTCTTACCGCAGTTATCTGGCCTTTGCAGGAACGTCGGAAATAAATCACGTACGGTTTATGGAGGAAAATCGTCCAGCCCATATAATTTTAAGTCTAATATTAAGTGTGAGTATTAAATATTGTTATAACAAAGTAAGGTAGGTAGAAAATTCTAATAATAACATATCGAATTGAATTTTTATTATCTGTTTGCAGCTCAAAAACTGTTAACATAAAAATGTATACTACACACATACGTATACTTAAGTATTAATGTAATACTGAAATAGCACTAAAACGCCGTACACATAAACTTTATCCGTTTATGTTTCAACTTTGTCGTCCTTTCTGATTAAACCGGACCGGAAAATAAATGTCCCTTTAAGGCCAACGGTATAATTGGTTCGGATGTAAACAACTCAGACTAGAACTAGCAAAAAAAGAAGGAAAAAACCAGCACGTACTTGATTAATTATATTCCTTTCAAAAACGTAATCGGGTGGCTATAAGTATAATGATTTAAAAGAGAATGATGTTACAAAAATAATAAGAACAAGAGAACACAAAAAAAAAATAATGCTAATTTATTAATTATTTTGTAATGAACGTATTTTGTTCACGTTTCACACCAACCTCAGCACCCTTGGTAAGTACGATTTCAATAATAATAACAATAATTCCTAACGACACTGATTTCGCACCGGAGTGTCTCGATAGACACTCTATCTCAGACTGCACTTTATTTCCCACCAAATCGTACTACGCTCTACGAAAACTGAATCGTTAAAATGTATCGAACGATTTGAACGGTTTCGGGACATGAAAAAAATGGAAATGAAAATAAATAAAACAATTCATCGGCACAAACGCTGCAAATACCGTTTAAAATGGTTAAAATTAAATATTATAATTATACTATCCGTCGTCACGTTACTGTTGTAACTATTGTAATACAAATAATTATGATTATAACAGCCGTATATATTGGAACAAAAATCAAACAAATATTAAAACTACACAGACGAAATACAATATAATACACTTATATTCGTATTATACACCGCCTATTTATGATCATTATGTATAGTGTTGAACTTTTCATTGTTGTACCATGGTATACCACAAGTGAATTATTATTGACCTCGGTATAGGTGGTAACATGCGTATACGACTTTGCAATAGTAATAATAATAATGATTGTAATATTATTTTATTATTATCATCGCACTGTATGCACACATTACACAAAAATAATATTATAGAGGTACCACACGAGTTATAATTATTATTGTCCACATCGTTCGCGGGTACAGTGTACAAATTATAGTTACGACGTCGACGGGACGCGTATTATAATATTATGCCGTCGTTATTATTATTAGGTACCTACCTTAATATAATTTTGTCATAGGTGTGTTAGTTCGAAAGTTATATATTATTATCTAAAAACGGTACCGTGTCCGTATATAGAGGTACGTGACTATAATGTCGTGATATTTTCCGTTGTTTATTATCGGACTACACTACAACCAGTCGCTACACCTTGAAAATAAAGGGTGGGTGGGTATAATAACATAAAATAATAAACTTGAAATATGCTCATAATTAATCACAGATTCTATTGGTTGATACCCAAATATTTACTAATATTATCAATACAAATATAATAAAATGTATAAAATAATATCATTTTGAGTTTGTGAGGGGGTGGGTGGGTGAGTAAAACGTTTTCTTGCTACACCTGAAAAATATATCTTGGGCGCCACTGACTACAACTGATACACACCCATATGACAGTATTGTTAAATTGTTATTATAATGGCCATAATAATATTAGCGTTTATTAAATAATAATAATATTGTTATGTTTTGAAGTTTTCCGACAACAATAATACAATGGCCTATCGTATAATATATTAATATAGCATGTAAAGCGTGTGATACCAGGCGTATTACGGTATATTATTTTGGCATTCGGCTGACAGATGGAAATATCGTTTTGGTATTTTCGACATTTTATTTATTTTTTTAAAACGGCAGTATGATACATTATTATAATATTTGCATATAAAATATTTTAATAATAATATTACTTTGCTCGTCGGCTATATAAAAACCTAAAATATAAAGCACTGTTATTTTATGGATACATTAATTTTTTTGTTTTTTTTTTAACCACTCCAAGTAAATACCATCAAAATATTATATTGAATATTATTATTATTATAATTGGTTTGGTGAGGCAAAAAAAAAAAAATTAAAACAAAATAAAAACGTTTCGTTGATGATTTCATCGCATTTTACATCATGCATGATGTTCCGCATGCGTTCATTTAATCTTCAATATCATAATCTGTCGGTGCGGCGTACCTACACCGTGATAATAGAATAAACTATATTATATAATATTATAATTGTATTATAATATATTAATCCCGCGAATCCGACGGCACGTCGTGGCGGACAGACACAGTAAAAACACAACAATAATAACAATTAAAAAAAAAAAAAAAAAACGTTTCGTTTAAACTGCAGTCATGCATGTCAATCCACATAGGTAATATATCTAAGGGTGTATCTACAATTATAAAATCGTAGCTGATATAAAAATGTACAACAATAGTATAATATTATGTTTGTAATGCCCTTAACGGTCCTGAAAAAAAGCCCGTCATATTATCTACGCGTAACTTCGGCGTAGGTCTATGTAATAATATGTTTGACATGGCAAACCGTATATCCGTAAATAATTTAAGCGCATAGGTACCCCCGGCATAAATTATTAGAACTCGTGTCTATCATAATAATATCGACCAGACGACTCGCAGACGGCCTGAGTATTATGATGAAAAAAAATAAAATATAAATAACGAAGAACCTTAGCAATGCGAATATGGTGTAAAAATTGTACCGTACCAGAACGTCATTATTCTTCACGATATAATATAGGTAGGTGCAAATATAAAATATATTTAACATCATCGCGTGAGGGTGGTAGAGAAAAGTGAGATTTTCCTCTTTTTTTTTTTCTTAGGATTCTGATGACGTACATAGTGATGAATGAGCATCGAATTGGTTTTACAATGATTTTAATAATATTATAGATTTATTGTGTGCAGGTACATTATTTTTTTTTTCCGGGAAAATATCTTATAATTTTTTCAGGTTAAAAGGAACAGCGCTCCAAAAGTTGTTTCTTGCTGTTCGATCAAACTGTGGAAAATCATACACGTTGGTAACAGTACTAAAGAGATGTAATACTATTGGAATTTTCCAATTGGTTTCCTAGAAAATTGCCAAAAACTTGTTATCCGAATACGCCTGAACATACGAAATAAGTTTAGCGGGTTATTTTGTTAAGACTCGAAATACTGTAATAATAATGGTGATAAATAACATTCACGACGATTATACGGTCTTATTTAACTTGGGTACTCTTGTTCAGTATGTCTCTGGCACTACCTACAAGGTAATTTTCGAATAAACGATGGTTGTTACTATAATGAAGAGTCTTCGAAAATGGTTGTTTACTGCTATATTATTATGTAATATAATAACTTATACTAACAATAATAATCACGATAAGTCAAAATTATGATTTTGATAATACAAGTGGTTTTATGTGTAATGTTAATACAGGTATAGAATTATAAATAATAATACGGTATGGGAAAGCGGGGCTTGTTGACTACCTTAAGGTTTCAATAATAATTATCCTGCTACAACAATCGGAGATAGATTATCATGATTTTGTTTACAGACAATTTTCAGTATACCTACTATAAGATTAAAAGGTATTTTATTGGTATTAAGATTTCTTAATGTACAGTATTTTACGTTAAAAAGTTTATTTAGGATTGGAAATTTCGTAATTTCTCGGTTGAGGCAATAAATTACATTTTAATGGGGTACTAATGAATATTACTATTTAAGTTCTGTCGAATAACATTTTGTATATCTTAAAAAACCTTTTGAAATAATTATTTACTTTTTTAAACTTATTATTTTAGAGAAGTGTAGACACCATATTGTTAACAGTCTACAAATCATAATTTATTGCAAAGCAAATGTGTTATTAGATATTAATTATTTTTTATTGGTATAATTTACAATATTATGAAAACATCAATATATATTTAACAATGTTTTAACTTTAACTGACCATTAAATGCCTTAATTTTAAAACCAAATTAGTCAACTTATACCACTATCCTTGTCTCCTGCCTATTTTATATTTGATTCCAGACTTCAGTGTTTAACTCACTCCTTAGTCCCATAATTACTATAGTCCTATAAACCATTCAAACATTTTTTTTTCGCTTTTTCTTCTCCTTAATTTATATTATATTTAAATTCTAAACTATCGGGCTACGGTTAAATTCATACAATACTATAACTATAATATCTCCGAGATGTAATTTTAATGTACTATTACTATTCTATTGAAATGTGTACGTTTCCCGACCAAGCTAATTATTAGATTATGTCGAGTTTACACATATCAAGTTTTCTATAGTATCATAGAACCCTTTTAGTTTTTTCTATCAATATTTTCTTTATTAGATATTGAATGATAAATAATAGCTATTATATTATAATATAAATTGTATCTTTTTTCTTGACCTGAATGACGATTGTATACACGAAGAATGAATACTAAATAAAATACTGTAGAACTGCGATTGTATGTATAATAATATAATATGTTGATACATTAAATAAAATGGATAGTAAAACGAAATACAAATGATTAAATTTGTCCAAAGACCATATTATAAGATCCAATAGATGATGAATTCCAAACTAGTTTTTGGAAAGAAAATTGTATAATTGTTTTATTAAATTATTCTAGGACAAATTGTATGACATGCCTCCACAAATATATCCACATTGCTTACACCTATCAATATTAAAATACCAGAATACGATATTCAATCCAATATAATCGTAACTTATGTCACACACATATTACTACTAGCAGTGGCGTACATTCAAATTTGCTGTGGGGGGTTTAAAAAAAAAATAA
>NC_042493.1:64373783-64375116 GCF_005508785.2 Acyrthosiphon pisum | reverse complement strand
TAAGGGATTTTGAAAAATTTCGAGTAAGGTCGTACAAATTCCGAACTAAATATCTGCATAGAAGTTTCATATAAATAAGTAGTTTGGGAAATAAGTGGGGGAGGTGGAGAAATGTTTCTATAGCACCCACACAAATTATTGTATAACTTCGAAAAAAAATTTGTACGAATTCCGTACTAAATATCGGCCAAAAAAAAAATTGCGAAAACTCAATATTTTGTTAGGGAAACATACGAGGATATTTCGGTCTTAGATTAACGATACAAATTTAAAATAATATGTTAAAGATCCGTAAGCAAATTCTTGACTTGTGGTATTATTATATTGTTAAAAATATTAAATAACAATAATAATTAATATACCCGAGTTGGCCCCCCCAACATAAACAATAAACATAGACGGGGAAAATCTCTTTTTCCCCATATGCCTATCCACCCCTGGGCAGAATAGAACAGAATGAATGAAAATTTCATAATATTATGAAAATGTTTAACATGGTCATTTACGATACTGCTATAAAAATAGAATCTATTTCACCGTATATTGTCGTTCACGCGAAATTCAACGGTTATAACGTAATCGGTTTTTTTCTCCGTTGTCCGATCGAGTCGGTCGAGATAGTGACAACATTAAGATGGGCGAGATACTTTTCGGCCGATTCACTTTTCGACCAAAAATGTATTATTAAAAAATAATTATAAGCCTTTATGTAGAAAAAATTATTTTTGTTAGTTATTTTTAAATAAAGTAGTAGGTTACAAATAAATAATGATAATAATTACATAAAAGTCTTTATGTTATACTTATAAAAAAATATAAAAAATATATAAGTTGTATAAAATACTAAAATGTATGAATGAATACGTAATAATATTTATAAAAATAATTTTTGTTGTCAATAAAATATAGAAAACTATGATAGTAATTACAATTCCTGTCATAATTCATTTTTTTTACTCACTTTTAGGTTAGGTTGCTGGTTCACTACTTTTTAAAGTAGTTATTTGAAACCAACTTAACAAAATCATTGTGTATTATATTAAACTTTTTTTTGGTCGAAAAGTGAATCGGCCGAAAAGGGAAGGGTACGTTTTTGGTCATATTAAGATGTATTAATGTCCACACGCAGCTAACTGACTGTGTACGATCAATTGTCTATTTTGATTGATATACGGCACCCATAATTTCGTTATGAAATCTTTTTTCGTTGTTGGTAAAGTGTAGTGTTATACTCAATAGTCAAATTATTATAACGTATGTTTGTGTATACACGGATGATTAATAATAAGAAATTCATCAATAATATCACGATTTTTTTTTTTGGTCCTGGGGG
>NC_042493.1:64328417-64373733 GCF_005508785.2 Acyrthosiphon pisum | reverse complement strand
CCCCCCCGTATGTACGCCACTGGTCTACTAGACTATCCGCTGTATTGTAACAATAATAATATAGGTAAGTATAGTGACTGTTATTACCTACTTATTATTTATATAATATAACTTCCACCAATCGCATGTATACAGCCCGCTAGTAATGTCCAATCGTCGTGGTACTCATAAATTATAATATATATAATCAAAGGTACCATTATCTAGTTAAATAGATAATTTTTTTTAAACTATATTTGATTGATTTTTCAATTAGGTACCTACCCAACATAATAACATAACTAGTTGAGTTGTTGCTGAAATAATATAACTTTTTTTTTATATTCATTTATATATTTTTTTTTCGTAGGGCGCTAATAATTATTAATTAGGTTATTTTTTTTTTTCATATTTTTAATTTATTTTTTTTCAAACGAATGTTTGGTTTTTTATTAATTATTAATCAAATATTAGTACAATTAGGTTAGGTTAAGATTTGCATTAATTGATTATATAACTTTGATACTTTAGATTTTAATTACACACTTACGTACGCACCGCGTGGGGTCCGCGGATAGATTGCCTACCTGATAATATACCACTTGCATAATCACAAAAACCTAGCAATAGCAGCACATTAGCTCATATTAAATATATAAAGGCACAAAATACACTTTATGTAATTTACACACAACTAAAACAGTAGATTAACTTTTGAAAATTGAGTTGAAATAATATTTTTTTTCCAATATAACAATTTTGAACTTTGCTAGTTGAAACTTAAATGTATTATTTGTTAACTATTAACTTCTAGTTTAACGATTTTGAGTTGACTTCATATAACCTTACTCGAGTTAATTATTTTCATTAACTGTCTTGCTTTTGGATATAAGTATTAAGTACTATATAAGTAATAACAATTTAAGCCAAATTTTCCGGTTGTGAAAAGCTGGATAATATACCTCTCTATTCTTATAATTTCACAGTTCCGGTTTTCTCTCCAGTTGACACCAAAGTTGGGTGTGCGCGTTTTGTGATTCCAAAAATCGACAAATCACACAACTGTATTGGAATTCGATGGGCAGGAATGCGCACGTACGCGAACAACACGTATTTGTCCTCATTAATGATTTCTCGTGCTTTGGGTAACATGAGGTGAAACTTTGAGGCGGTCAATTATTCGTTTTCGACAGTAATGACATAAGTAACGGAACCTGCAGTGGCGCAGTAAATTTTTACGCTTGTTTTTACGACCGACAACAACGAAAAAACACACATACACAGACACACACACACACACACATTCACAGTACACACTAAACCAAACCAAATAAAGAAACAATACAAAAGGCGTACGGGCCACGACTTTTACGCCGCAAGGTCGTGTGCGATAAAATAATAAAAACCACCTTTTCGACCCTCTTCGGTTGTATAGAGGTGGGTGGAGAAGGATTTATGGTCCTGTAAAACAACCGAGTAACGACTCAATCGGCAGAGGCGGCGGCGGCGGTGGCGTTAGTGGCGACGATGCGATCGATAAATCCGTTAAGAATTACGCCACACACACACACACACACACACACACACACACCCTCACATTTACACAACGTGCAAAAACTCACGCGAGATGTTATTGTTGTAATAATATGTTTTAATATCGAAGTCGTTTAAGGCCGGGGCGCACGTGTAGTCCTAACAGTAGTGGATGGAATGCGCGGGTGCTGCAGATGCGTTGATAATAATGAAACGGAACGGAAAACGCCGTGTGACGCCGCCCGAGTAATCTAATCTCGTTAACAGAACCGAGTTTACCTAATTGCCCCTCCGCCGCCAGGCACCGCCTACCGCGTTTTCACCCCTATAATTTTACGAGCGCATAACCCGATATCGGTGCCGTCTCAAAGCTAGCATTATAATATGCTATCATATGATAATACATATTCGTATATAATTTCGTATATAATATAATATGGTGTATAGTCGTATGCAGGGTACTACGAATAATAACGATGTTGATGTTCACTCTCGTGTTTTACTCTCCGTGGTATTGGTATGTACCCGCAGCTACTGGAGAAGGCAGAAAAGTGATGTTAATATCAAGACGAATGCAGTAGCTAGTGTCGATAAAAACCGCCGACAGCCGGGATTATGTTTGTAAAAACGACGAACTTTTGCGACGGATGGAAAATAATATTATGTTTAACTCTCTTGTAGACCATCTGCATTGCTCCGTCGAGGAGGATCTTAGGATTTTGATTTGTTTGAAACCCGCTGAAATGACAAATGTTCGAATGAGTTTCCACTTTTCCGTATGGGTAACACGAATAATAACGATGTTGATGTTCACTCTCGCGTTTTACACTCAAGAGAGATGAGTGATTTTAATATTATGACGAGTGCAGGCAGTGTCGATAAAAACCGTTGACATCCGCGATCGTATTTATGTTAAGACAACAAGCTTATGCGATGGATAGAAAATATGTTTAACTCTCTTGTAGACCATCTGCATCACGAGGCAGGTCGATCTGCAGGCGAGGAGGATCTTAGGATTTTGATTTGTTTGAAATCCGTCGAAATAACAAATGTCCGACGCTCCGAATGGGTTTCCCGTAAAATAAAAAACATATTATATTGAATTTAAACGCCTTAAATATAGTATACCTAAAAAATTGCAAGTGTATAACCAGATATGCGATAAAAATAACACACCACTATACTGTCATTCGACAGATTGCGAGCACAACGAAACGAGTACACGCTTCATATGTCCACATTTTTTTATGTCTATAATCTATACCTATGCTGCAAACTGCATGGGAGCGTGTTGCATACACGCATCTTTAGGGATCAAAATTCTAGAAAATGTCAGCAAGTCAAAAAAATTAAGGTGGATACGCTTAAAATAACATTACTATAAAAATATAAAATTCACAGTCTAAAAAATAGTGAATTATTTAAGGATAAATTATTGAATATTATGACATTGTAATTTTTTATCAATACAAAGCTCAGATTCTTTAAATTTAAATATTAAGTATATAAAGTAGATTTAAATAGCTTCTAAACTAAATTCAAGCGTTTTATATATTTTGCAATTTCGGTTTCCTTTCAGCATATAATACCCAACCTAGAAGAATAAAATTAAAAAAAATAAATAAATAGTTTTTCCAAATAACCTTCTTTGGGGCATTTTTCAATTTGCCGGGAAAACCACAGTTTTTTTTTCGGAATTGTTGACCCCTACACCCATTACATATGGAGACAATATAAAGCAGTATACCCTTTGGAACGACGACGACGGAAATGTGTACTTCACCCGTCTATCGAAAGTTTTTCCGATTCGTATTTATTACTATATATTATAATATGTTGGAGCTACGCGTTCTGTAATATATACATACATAGGTATACAATATATATATAGAGTCCGATCGATGTCACGCGCCGATCCGCCATTTCGGATGAGAATAAAAAGTGAACCCCATGATCGTTGGAAAAAAATAAACCGTTCTTTTCGAAATCGATTTTGAAAATTAAAGCGCATACGTGACCGCGTATACCACTCCGACCAAGCATGACCGCCCCACCGGTTCACTCCCTTATTTCTATAGTCGCGCGCTGTTTCAATTTATACATAATGATATTATTTTATACGGTTTTTAAATCATCAAATGACATGACAATATTAAAATATCAAAAACATCTTTACGACTGAATGTCAAATGGACATCCACAGAACATTATGCATATAATTACTATAAATCAATATAATATAATGTTTAATTTATAGGCGCTTTGACGTCAGATGTATGATTAATTTATTCTATTTATGTTACACAATTATTTGTATAATATCAAATGTATCTAATATGGATTCAAGTGACGTATTTATTGTTTGTGTTGCGTACAATTTATTTGATGGCAGTTTTGCAGTTTGGATCAATGATAGAGGATTGTAAATTGTATTTATGTTCTCTATAGCCATACACCACTAAAAATGTTTGTTCCATTTACATATATTTTAGACAGTATTTTATAAGAAGACAATAACTATCAGTTTTTTCCAATTATAAAATATACCGTATTTGAAAGTCCATATTATTCTAGTTTTTTTTTTTTAGCTATTAACTCCCATTTCAAAATTATTCAACCGAGACAATCCGTAGTTTATATTATTCTTTTGGTCATATAAAAGTATATTTCCATGCTCTTTAATTTTGTCTATTAGCAAAAACTATAAATGAGGGTGTGAAACTCATTCTAATGAGTTTAAATTTGAATGTTAAAAAGTTTAAAGTATTCGGAGATCAGAGATGGTTTTTTCGTTTGATAAAAAGCGAACATTAAATCTCTTTTTCCTTCTCATCAGTGTCATATTTTACTTTCTAAACTTGAAAACTAAAGCGCCTTATCTTATATTCTTACACAAAATGATAAATTTAAATAAGACAGTTGTCGTAGATGATTAGAATGTTAATGCCTTTCATGTACACAAAAAAAAAATAAATGATCTGTTCCAGTTTTTTTTATATTTTATATTATAGTCAGCACAAATTTTACATAATAGATACATATATTATGCACATAATATATTGGCCAAAAGTCAGTAAGATTTTTCCAGGAATAATATTTTATTCAAACACAACATTTTTAAATGATGATTAAAACAACGAGCTCTGCAGCGGAAAAATAATTATTAATGTTTACCATTGTAGTTTCACGTTTGTGTGTGCAGGTACTAAACAAACCAAATGTGTATTCCTTATAATTTTTAAAATTTACATGACTTTTAAAATGTAAGCAATTTTAGTTAAATTAGTTATGCCATAATATTATTTCAGTCGAAATCGATGGCTTCATATACGGGGACATCGATTTAAATCCAGCGTAATGCTTGGTTAGTCATTACAATAACTGATATATTATCTTTATATGTATATATTCACAATGTTTTATTTTTGGGGCCGAGAAACGGCTCCCGCATGTAATGATGAAACCATAAAAAAAAAAAATGTTATATTTTTAACAAGTAATTTTTTAATTAAGCAATTTAACCGACGCTGAGATGGAATTTATAATAAGGGAAAAAATAAATAATCATTAAATCGTTTTATTCAAATGTATATAATTAAACAATCAAAGCCGATTGATAATTCGTTGGCCGTAGTAGGTTTGAAAATCTTGCACAGGAAAAATATAAAAATCACGGGTACTCGCCAGAGGAGCACAACAATAATAATTAATTTCGTATAATGATTACTGACAATTCATTTGGTTGATTTATATTCAATAGCGTTCCAATTATAATCTTAAATTTGAAAGCAAATGATAAAAACTCGTTACAAATAACAACCTATATAATATTTATTTTGACATATTTATACTCAGTGCAAATAAAAGTCATTAAAACGGTAAAATGAGGAATAATATAATAGTATTGTGTATTTATTTATCCCATATGCATAGTATATGTGTCTGAAACTCTCAATTACGTGTTCCATAGCTGCTTTAGTTTGATTTAGGTACATTATTATAATATAGAGGTATACAGTGTAGTTGGTGACTTTATGTGTACTTGAAACTTCTCTAGTCAATTTTTTTGTCAACCTTGCCAGGCGGATTTGTATAATTAGAACGTCTTTGGAATTTGAATATCAATTACCTAAATCAAATCTTCTGTACTACAACAATACTATAATATGACCTAAAACTATTATAATATTATCTTTGTCGGATTATAAAGACTTTTTGTTTCGAAATGTTATTATAATATTATTATGGAAACGTGCCGGCGACAATTTATAGTGTCTTGATAGTGGCGCCATTCACTCAAAATTTGCGTTAGGCTTTCAGATTGTTTGCATACACAAAGGCACTGGACATGCACGGGTGACACATCCGTTCGGAAATTGTCTACAAATAGCATACAATTTAAATAAACGCGGGAAGGCACACGATACGTGATTCGGCAATGAATGTCACGATATCCAGGGACGCTGATGATTTCGATCGTTTAAAACCGATTTCGAAATGTCGGGAACCCGGGAGATTTTGAAAGTCTTGGTCTTGGTCTTGTTTTGATCATCACTAATAACATTAAACTGTACATATTAATTTATAAATATTAAAAAATAACTTATCAACGAATTATTTGGGTAAGGAATTAAAAACTGGGGGCGTTAAGCACACTAAAGCTTCCCTTACCAAAACTATCTCTATAATGAGAAGACGACCTTTGCCCAGGAAATACGTGTCCTGGGACAGAATCGACCGTATTTTTATCCTATAATTTTAGATACGCTTCTAATGACTGACCACGACGATGATTCGTACATAACACGATATTATATATCATATTACTTAGGCATTTAATTTAATATATTACCTTAGTAATATACTGTATTACTGTGTACCGGATTACAATGATGAACAAATATAAAATATTAACCTAATTCTGTAATACGTATACGCCGCATGATCTGATATTATGACATTCAAAAAAATATGGACCATGGTATTGGGCTAATTATAAAAATAATAATACATATTGTAATACAATATAGACGTATAAAACGAGTAATTGTGTTACCGCGAGACAGGGATCCAGCGTATATGGTTACAGGCAAAACGGGTGTCTACAGGTTAGGGTGATATTCGGGATGGGAGGGGGGTTGCTACATTTTTGATGAAATTGGGATTTTATAACAAACGAAATTTACGATTGACGGTTTTCGATTTCCGACCGGGATTAATTTCAGCTATCCCGTCGTGCCGTGGGAATGGACAAGTACAATATTATAATATATATATTGGCAGCAGTCGTATCGTTTCAAAAAGTAACATTTTACTCCTTCACTAGTATTTACTCCTTTTTTTTTTATTTATATTTTTATTTTTGAATTCGTCTGGTTTTAATAATATTAGACCTTCTACGTGTTTGCGTTTGTATGACACCATGTCCACGATGTGGTATGAGTGGTTGGGCTTTTAATAAATAAAATAAAAGCCTTTGGCTAGTATATAAACAGCAACAATGTTGGATGGACGACTGGACGAGGGACGTTTTACGAACATTTTTGTATTTTTCTCTTACACCGTGAAACATGTTTTAGTTAAATTGAATTTTTATTATCTCGACGTCTTTCCGGCAATGTTTTACTATTATTTTTTTTGGTCCCAGGACGCAACAAAAAAAAAGCTACAGGGTCTGGTTGTATTTTTTTCTATATGTTCTACACTTATATATTTTCGATAACATTTTATCCTTTGATTACAAGCTGTGGTTATCTTGGTATTTTATTTTTTTTTACCGAATTTTGAAGTTTTTTGTCTTCATATTCTTCTCCTTTTTTTATTATTATTAAATCAAATTTAGGGCTAAGACTAATATTTGACAACTCAGTCGTATGCCACGACTTGTTTGTTATACGATACATGTTCGGGGAACTCATATCATTGGAAACAAAGGGAATCTGTGAAATGACGAAACGAAGTTCTCATAAAGTTAGTTTTAGAATATAGTAGGTATACGTTTCTAAACTTACGTCACAAAGGTCACATTGTAATCACAAACACATATTATTGTTGTCATTCAGGAGCAAATCTCAATTGTTGGTTTTATGAGACGTTTTTAAACCACTGTCTTTGAAAAATCTATCTCCACATATAACTCGTATTAGATCGCTTGGAATTTCGTTGTCCACTGAAATACTTTCACAAATAAATCTCCTTAAACCGTTTTGATACCGGAGGATCGTTCTCAAAGAACAATGATCCTCAGGCACTATGTAACTTATATTGCGAACAATTGTAAATATTATAAGGAGTTCAGATACATATTATATATGTACTCACATAAATAATGGTTTTTTTTACTGGTTAAAGTTCAAGTATTAATTGTATTATTTACTATTATTATTTCCAAGTCGTATTTCATCCTGTTACACATGATTACGTCAGTTCTCTCATAATAGTAATGCTATAAGAAAATGTTATAGTTAGCCACCGAAATCCTAGACAATTTCATAGGTAAAATGAAAAGATTTAGGTACTAATATTATTTATGAGAAATTTACATTTAAAAATGTGTATCACAATAACTTTGACCAAAAATATTGTACCAACTAATTCTACGAATAATAATGCTGGGTTTTCGGTTATGTCCGCTTATGCAATTTGCAGGTTTAATACAAAAAATATATATTAATATTTTACTCGGACATAATCTAATGTTTTATATAAATATGACTTTTATTTATATAAATAGTTATAATCTAATAAGTGATCCAACCCAATAAGTCCCAGTTTTTAGATTACCCACGTGCCATATGGACTGCCTTTAACCGCATAAGAACTGGACAGAGAAGGTGCAAAATTCATTCATAATTTGTAAGTAACTTATATTTTGTATACAAATTATATTAACAAAATATAATATGTTTGTAAAATACTTCGGATACTATTCTGTTTAAGTGAACCTCATTTCGTCGGTAAGTGCCATTAAGTATTTCGATTAATCACCAATTAACGTTTAGTCCTGATCAAGTGTTCCAATTAACAATTAGATAAATGTGGGAATCGGATTTGTCATAGTAGTATGTCAATAATTACGTGGCATTTCAGTGTATGAATGGGTTTTATAGAATGTCAAAAAGAGTTAAGTTTAAATCTTAATTTGTGTATCTAGTTATCGGACAAATCATATGCAAATCGGACCTACCTACAACAGATTTAATTATTCAGTGCCTAGTGTACCTAATCAAATCCAGGTGTATGAATTTGTATGCATGTGCCTAGATTAGATAAGGGATTCTGATCTAGGTGTCACTTACATTATGCTTAGTTTAATTTTATCGAAAAGGTATTAGTAATTTCTAATGAATATTGGACCTGGTTAGTTAATTGTATGCAATATTCAATGTGCTTCAGCTTAAGTACAAATCGGTTAATAGAATATCGGAATAGAATATTTGCCCGTGACAGATTGAATTGGCGCTCGGTGTATTTTGATTCGTGGAATTTTGGATTATCTGTACCTTGATTAAGTTTAAAATCAGTTTAAGGGTACCTCGATTATCTGTCAAATCGGTAGTCTTAATTAAAACAGTAAAATATAAGCATGCATTATAATTTTGGGTAATTTATAGGTAATAATATTTACATTTCAGCCATCACAAATAAACCAGTAGCAGCTTAAGGTATTTCTTATATTTTATATAAATATAAGTATATAATAGTAATAAATAATTAACTAAAAAAATAATGGTATAAAACATCGTAATAATAATAATATATTAGTATAGATATGTGCCATTGTACATAATATTATGTATGTAAATAATAAATATAGGTGGAAGTACTATATACATAAAATATACTTGTAAAGTAAAATTAAAATCAAACAAAATATTATGAGTTTAAAAAAAACATTAAATCACACATAGTTCGGATTCAAATGTTAAACGTCAAAGACGGATGGGATTAGTATTTACTAGTGTATATAAAGATAATTAAGATGGTCAGGAAAAACAGTGGTGCGACGGTATTTCAGGTAAATACCTAGCTGGCCGGGAGGTTACCGGACGGCGTGGTCAGCGGCAGATAGTGTTGCCAACATTTCCAAGACATAAAAGTACGGTTTTCATTGCTTCAGAAAGTGTCACGCTACGTTAAACATCCTGTTTGCGCTCCCCGTGAAATAATAAAGAAAAACAATAAGATAAAATTTCGAAAGATAAGTCTCCGCGGCTGTTTAAGAACGTACAACTGAATTTAAATCACGACGGTAACAACGCGAAATACATTCAGGCGATTAACGGCAATAATACTCCCTATCTGCCAAAGATTCCACGAAATCCGACCTTTGCCAAACTACAATAATACGACGTAAATACGGCTTTGTAGTACCAGTTCAGTGAGTGTGTGTGTGTGTGTGTATGCGAGTCTATCCTTATATTATTTTGTCGTGCATATTACATATAATATTATGTATATCAACCGATCGTACTTGATTTCAGTAATTTAATGGCTCGTTACCGTAGGGATATGCCAGTTGTACACACATCAGTATATGACGGCAGACCATATAATAATATCAGATTTAATACCAGCTGTAGTGAATCGTACACTCGAGGATAACGCGTTCACATATTATATTGATCCGGCATTTGTCGATTTTGGATTTATCATTTACACCGTACACACGGATTGAAAACGACCTACTGCACGTATACTGCTCAAAAAACGCAAACATAAGGACTGTCCAGTTAATTAGTTTCAACACTGAACCTTTATGCGCGTGATGGCATGGCGGCTCCCTCGCGAGTTATTAACAACCCCTTGCTGTGAACCTTTTCACAGCGTGTATACGCCCCGCAAACGCCTTCATTCGAGAAACAGTGCACACGTGTGAGTGCGTGTGTGCGTGTGTGAGACATAAAACAGGTGCCTTTGCAGCCCAGAATTCTTTCCCAGCGGTAAGTGAGCTTTTCCCGAAAAGGCTCGCGTTACACACATAATGTACAAATGCGACTCCTAATTTTATATTTTGTTTTTATTGCGTTTTCAACCGGTGTCACATTTCCACTCCCTCGCGTTGTATAATGGCCCCTTATTGCCAACCCCCCCCCTAGCACCACCCGCACGTTGCGTGTTAGCCAACGCACGATGTATCAACGTTCTCGTTTTCACGTTTTCCACCACACGATTCCATTACTTCATTATAATATTATAATAATTAATATGGTTTTAAAAAAAAAATTCGTTCACCTTTTATGATTTTTTTCTACTAATAGTGACAGCGAACAAAGGCTAAATACACACGAGATATAACAATATTCCATAATATGAAGTTAAGCATACCCAACTGATGTGGTTGTACTGATATGATATTTTTAATTTTAACGTTTCGAAAAAATATTAGGTAGTGTTATTACATATTTTTATTCTATATGACGAAACTTTTATGGCCATTATGTATGTGCAGGATGATATAATTTAATATTATTATTTATTATTTATTGGAAGAACAATATTGAAGTCAGGAATTTAACAATTTAGGTTCTGAGTGGATTTAGTAAGTTATATTGGCTTCTGGTCTATGTATGAGTATATGTATAGTATAATATAATACAATATAATATTATATTTGATAATATTTTTTATTTTTATTTGAAAGCACTTTTAAGTATTTTGTATTTTTTTTCAAAGTGTTATTTTATCATGGTCAATCGAAATTTTGAAATAGCTGACGCAACATATAACTAACAAATACCCCAAACATGTATTTTTCATTTCCGATAAAATCAAAAGAAAGAAAATCCACTATAGTATAGATAACTACTAAGTTTAGTTCGGTTTAAAAGTAAAATTTTTTCGATCTTTTGTTATAACTTATACATAATACAAAAATAATCGTAAAAGCATATAAGACTTAATATTATTACTTTCGTCGCGATTTAAAGTTTTTGAATATACTATTCAGTATTCACATATTATTAAGTATTTTAAAGTACCTAATATTATGGGTTTATACTTTTTATTATGAATTTAAAAATAGAATTAATATTACCTAAATATTTAACTTAGTCATTTATAATCAAAAATTCAAAGCACAAATTATTTTCATGAGTCCAGGAAACCCTGAACCAATCTGATTTTGATATTTTTTTTTTGCATAATTATCTAATGATGGTACTCATCTGGATAAGGAATTCGACAATATTCAATAGATATTTTATAACCTGAAACTGTTTCAGTGATAGTTTATTATTTAAAATTTAATTTAATGGTGTCCAATATGCTCATCTATTTTTTAATATTATTTTAAGTCATTTGAAAAAACAACATTTTGAAATATAATAAAATATTTTTTACAATTTTTTTTTTGTTTTAACTATAATATTATACTCTTTTGAATAAATACACGCATATTCCGAAGAAAAATGTTTTCGAAGTATTTCCATGCATAAGACTCTTTGTTTTTATAAAAAATGTTAAACAGTCCATATAGTTAAATATTTATAAGTATTTAACATTTTGTATAGATGATAGGAGTAAAGTAAACAGGTGCACACAATGTAACCCACTACTCTTATAACTAAATTACTACTTGTTTGAAATTCGATTTTGTTGAAATATACAAAGTATCTCCAAGTTCTCCGAGAAATATTTTTATTGAGAATATGAAATTAAAAATGCATTTGTTGCCATTGAAAATAAAGTAAAAAAGTTACAAAAATGGTTAAAATATAATACAATAAATTTTTTTCAATTTTGATTTGCAATGATATCAAATTATATTTTCAAAAAAGTTAAAACTGTTTGAAATAATGAGTGCAGACCATTAGATCACGTTATATACTTTCAAAACCGATAATTACATTTTCTTTGTTTATTGTTTCTTATTAAAAATTGGAAACATTTTACCACGCTACCCATGTTAAATGAGTAGAATTTAATAATTTAAATATATTTTGACGTAACCAATATATCTAAGATCTAACCCCATTCCGAACAGAATATTATATTTTACAGACAATTATCATCAAATAATCGCACAATAACATTTAATAATGCGCAACACGCAATTATAGTATTATTAAAGTTGAAATATATATTTTGTATAAAGTTCATATTATATTATAATTACTTATTATAGAATACCATATGCAATGTTTTATAATATAATATTTTCTTTTTTGCATGCCACTTAAACTTTTCCGGACATCCTTAGACTTCTATAGCAAATATTCAACCCTCACGTGCAGGTACCTAAAAGTGGATGGGTGACAAGCCGACATTTAACTATGCAGATGTCTGCTGTGGTCGGCCTATACGAATGACAGAAATATAATAGCTAGACATATATATGTGTGCGTGTGTTTGTATGTGTGTGTATGTGTGTGTGTGTCTGTCTGTGTGTGTATTTGTGTCTGTTTGTGTGTGATTGTATGTAATAAATCGTAAAATATATGCAATAGTAAACGAAAGTAAACGTCAACTGTTATCAGAAGCACCATATTCAATCAGACTACATTTTTTATTCTAAATTTAAGTAAATTCAAATTGCATGCATGATATTAGGTGCAAGTGGCATAAATAAACGTAGAATATTGTCGAAACTTAGTTTTTTATTTAAATTTCATTCAGGAATTAATAACCTAGAGTGACAACTAAATATTCTTTTTTTTAATACAGAACCCAGACTCACAACCTTAATAACTTACAGTGTGAACATTATAATACCATAATATTACCCTGTGTAATACCTATATAATAATATGAAGCGTAACAATTGTCTAGTTAAGGTAAAAATATTTTCTAAACAATGAGTTATAACTCTTTATATTATTGACATATTTTGTGTAGACTATAAATAGAAAACACACGTGTTTTGTAATTCTTGTAAAAGTGTTTCTAAAAAGGAATATGAACGTGGAAATTTAATATATTTTGATTTAATGTACCTAGGTTAAAAGGCAATCGAAATTATTTTTTATATGTAGCTCTGAAACTGAATCCCAGTTCCAATGATTTCATTTGTACATTTATTACCAATATAATACGGTTGTTTACATAAATTATTATCAGTAAATATAAGCATTATAATTACGCAATTATAAATTAAAAAATACAATAACCATTCTTTAAAGAAATTATTTGTAAAAAGGTTCAATAAGAAAATAAAAATTCTTATGATTAATTTGAACAAAATTAACTCATTAATGTTAGACATTATTTTGATGCTTTTTACAGAAATGTTATAACAGTAAAAATTAAAATTTAACAATTTTTAATTTTCCATTGTAATACCTAACAATGTTATTTTATTCATATTTATTTACTAACATATTAAATAATAATATATCGTCTAATATGTACGTCGTAATTATTTAAAACACACTTCAAAGTACCCATCTTTGGTTAAAATTATATATAATAAATGGTGGCCTAAGTTCTCATGGGAATACTCCAAGTTCAAAAAATTGTCAACATTTTAATGATCTATGACGACATGAGTCACCATGTCTATACCATGTAATAATAAAATAAAACGATGTATCATAAATGTATGATATTGCTACTGAATAGCCGTTAGACAAAAACCAATTGAAAATTCAGCCAAATGTTTGTATTAAGTTATTTTTGATAAGTCCAAACCCGTTTGATTAAAGATTTTTTTTTTTTAATATAATTTGTTTGGATAAATGAAATAATATAATATATATAATATGCATACTGTTATGTAGAAAAATGTCTAATAATATTCATTGATCTTACCTACATTCATTATATAATACAACTACTAGTTACAGTATAAAATAATAATTTTAATCATCAGTGGTTAACATCTCATTTCTTGATCATTTGTGTATATAGTATGTTGGTGATTTTAAAAAATTATAATTGAACAATATATTATTTCATTATGTTCCTGGAATCGTATTTAATAATTAGTTTAAAATAAAATTAACGTGAACGGTATGCGTAATATTATACGTATCGTTATACCTATCGTTATATTTATAATATAATAACTATATAATTTTTGAGAAAATTAGTGTTCCCTAAAATAATCACCTTGTAAATTATTGTATTTTTTCAACTTTAAACTCTAATAATATTTAAGCTACTGGGAGTTAAGTTCTGACTTAAATTTATAATCTCACACTGTTTTGAATGTGAATGATAATGAATTGCGCAGCATAGACGATAACAGTATACTTACCGAGCAAGTGTAGGGTTTAATACTGTCTTTAATAATATTGTTATTTTAGAGACTAACGCGAATCGTAATAAGTTCGGTGCCATATTGAACGACTGTAAATGCAAACTTAATTTTATTTTAACCTTAATTAACGCGCGTAGATAGAAATGAAGGACATTTCTTATCTCAGGTAGAGGATAAGAAAATACAAATGGTAATATAAACGCTCTTCCGAGCATATTATAAATCCTGACAACTCACGGATGTTCCCCTTGGTTACCTTTTAAAGGTAGGTACTGTCTTGTAATAGTCATGTGTATCATAGATTAAAATATCCCCTACTATCGAGAATACAATGATATCCTATCATTTTTTGCGTCTTAAACATTATTTTAATCGAATTAAACACTCTTCGTCCCATTCATCAAACAGTGCAAACAAAGGTGGTAAGGATCCGTATTGTTATTTTTAATCTTGGAAATATAATTTTGGTTAAAACGACTAGCGCAACGCGATACGGAAACTCTATCGCCTGACTTAATTGTGCCAACTACAGTAATAATTTCTCGACATTAATCACCAAAGATAAATCTTTTATGATTGTTATCACGAATATGTATATATAAGTATGGTATTTTTCGCTTAATTATTGTTAAACGAAAAAAAAAAACAAGAATACAGAACTATTATTTCTTCTCCTTATTTTTCTTATTTTTTATTAAACTCCGTAAGAGTATTATTTTAAGCTTTTGGATCCAACTCAAGGTCCAATGATAATTGTAAAAAGAAAATTTTTAGTTTACTGAATCCAATCAAAAAGTCATGTCATTAGAAAAATAATACCATTTTTTCATTCCGTCGACGTTTCCAAAATTAATTCGAAATACTGATATTGACAGATGGAAATGGACACATTTTTATATGATTTTAATCAACAGACGGTTTTGTTCCATTGTTACAAACGAAAAAGACCGAAAATAATTTTACGGGAATTATTGTTAATATTAATTTTAATTTTTTTATTAATAGCAAAAATTATAAATATAATATATATTACGTTAACTGTAATCTGTACCCCCGAACGGAATGAGAAATTGAAAAATATAATATAAAATATAATCCTCGCGAGTTCACGCAATTCAGTACAAGTTGGCATCCACATCCATTTCCGCTGCCTCCGCCACCGCCGCCGTCGTCGTATTGTTAATTGGTCGGTAGTAGAGGTTTATATTATATATTCACACGCATTAGCTATAGGTTTAAACTAAATATAACAATTCACAATTATGCGGCCAAGGATGAGAAGAGAACTCAACTCGAGGTGCGAAACATTGTGTATGGTTTAATTTATTAGTTATTACTTGGTGCGCTATATTATGTACCTGCGCCATAGTTGAAGATTTGAATTATTGTATGCGTGTCGTCAGGGACGTACAACTGTGAAAGTAGTGTAGAGATTATAATAATAGTGATGATAACATTAATGTTGTTTAAGTATGACACTCGGGCACTCGGTGCATTAAAAAAAAACAACAGTATATATATAGATAGGATGTGGTACACATCGGATTGAATATAACAATTTCAATGTCGCTATAACAGTACAAAAGATTAATTATTAATATAATTTATCATCAAGCTATATATGTGTCATGACAGAGTGATGAGTGTTTGTCCTATCGTTTTTGATTCTGGTCAGAGCGATGAATGTATTGATTTTCCAAAGATGTGTGTATACTTAAAAATTAATTTTTTGTATTTGTCACTCACATCTTTAAGAGCAGTAAACAAATACTTTAATCTTTAACTTTAATATTACTTTTCTGGTAAGAAATTGAATATATTTGGTACTTTGGAGGGTCAAGAGTAAAAATAATTTCCAGTAATTTTCATTCTCTATCCGATACCGAAACGCTTCGGGTGTTTCAATCCATCTGCTTATAACTATAGAAACGTCTTTTCCTTGGTATTCCACAAACAAAAATCTTTACAAAGACCTAAAATATATTCCTACTCTTAATCAATTAGCAAAATGATATTCATTTTAATGTCATACTAATTTAAACTCTCACAGTAACCCATAAATTAGACAACTATCCTCTATCTCACTTCCTGGTAATGCACGTTGAAAACTCAAAAGAACTACAAAGATTAAAACAAATAAAAACAACAATACCCAAAAAGTACCAGGTTGGGTAGCAATACTGAGTGCTTGAACCTAAATGCAAACTTTCTGCAAATAACCACTAATATCAAATTTACTCGTAATACTTATTGTACTGGATAGATTGTAAATAATTTTAATAAAATATATATATATATATATAATGTAAAAAAAAAATTATTTTACTTCACTTAATTATTTTGAAAAACCAATCAAAAAATCCACTTGACGCCACGATTTTTTTAATACAAATTATTTTGTAGTTAAAAATGTATACAATGTTTAATTTTAATACCTAAAGCTATACAAAGTTCTTCATAAGTAGTTAATGAAGTTAATGAAACTAAAAAAATTTAAATTCTATTAAACCAAGATTTTGATTATAAACATTTGAAGTTCAAAATAATGTTAATGAAATTATACATTTAAATTAATTTAAACAAATTATAATGGTTTTGGTTAATTTTTTTTGAGGACATTTTTATTTTTATTATTATATATTTTACTACACATATTGATATTTTCAAAATATTTGGATTCAATTTAGTCATGGCCTAATTACACCGTATAACGCATATCACATTACTTATAGTAAAATAAAAAAAAATACTAATATATAGCAATATAAATATATTATGATAAAATACACTTTGTAATTAGTAATATTAATTCCCTTCAGAATCGTTTTTCATAGATGAATATTATAAAACTAATATTTTTATTACACGTATAATATAATATTACAGAGACTTAATCAATCTCTAGGTACACTCGACATATAATATACAATGGAGCCACTGTTACTTGCTTATCCAATTTTTGTATACGTATCAAGGAAACGGAATAACAGATTGCATACAGTGATCTAATATGCGCACGTAAATGGTATCCCAATATTTCAACAGAATAACATAATTTTAAATCCTGTTAAATTTATAAATAAATATTATTTATAATATAATTTAATAATTAAATTAATAACACAAATACAATATTGAGAGCTATTATTCCTTATTTAGTGTCAGTCGATCAGTTGACACTCTACAGATAGGTACAGGTTTATGTTGTCAGTTTGTGACACAAATACAAAACTATACTATACTATACTCAACTATATAATGATTAATTACTATTGATAAGTAGCTACAATTAATAATTACTATTTTTTAATAGTCATAACTCATAAGTAATTACTATTGTAGTATCGTTATGTAAATATGTATTAACTGTACACCTTCTTTTTTTTGTACACATTTTTAAAACTATACCTTAGCATAGGTAATGTATTTTTATAAAAAGTTACATTATTGCCTGCAGAATGATAATTGCCAAACAATTTGAAAAAAAAAATATTATTTTTTTTTTTTTTTTGTAATGAGAATGTAATGAGTTACTTTTCTATTTGATAAGTAAAGTAATTTCACTACAATTTTATTTGAGTAACGAGTAAAGTAACTTAATTACTTTTTAAAAGTAACTTACCCAACACTGGTGACAGGGACCGTAGGCTGATGTATAATCAAACCTTCCAGAAATTTGTATGACTTTCTAAAAACATTGTACTTATTTAAAAAATGTCGATTTAAAAATTAGTTATTTTTTTGTGAGCCTCTGTTGTTATTAAACTTAAGCCTGTTCACTAAATTTCCAAAATAAAAAAAAAATTAACAAATGAATCTTGATTATTACAATCATATATATCTAGATAATATATTTAAACATTCGTTGACTATCTATATTTTCCTTCGTCAACATTTAACTAATATAGGTTGATGACGTCTATATAGAACATTATGGCTAATTTTCAAGAACATTAAACACTGTTCCATATTATAATTTAATTATCATAATATTTCGTCGGTTGCAGTTGTAGGTAGGTACGTTAATCTAATATAAACTTTAAAATTTAACGAATAAGTTCAGCGTGTTGTCGAATGGTAGTCAAACGTCAATTTATTATGGCGGTAACGCACGGAAATCGTGCTTTTTCTCTTTATCTTCGTTCAACTTCAACTCGCACAAAAGGGTGTGTGCGAGGTATTATTATATTTTCACGTCACGTGAAATATGTCTCGTTGCACTTGCGAACCGAACCGTAGAGAATATAATATAATCTATCTATAGACAATAAAATAATAATAATATGGACGCGTATTTACGGGATAAAGAACGGAAATCACCGTTGTTAAAAGTCAAAACAATATAATATACGACTGTACGAGCACATTTATCCACCGTCGTTGTCGTCGTCGTACCTAACTTCCTTGTCCTGGATTTAGTTGACTGGAAAACAAAAAAAAAAAAGTTCGTCCTGTAACAAATCTGACTCTCGGAATCATCAGATCGAAAACGATATTGTCGTCGTAATGTACATACGTGACATTAATATTATAATATATAAATATCGACGACGCATATATTATAATAGCCATATATAGATTATACCTATAAAACATATGCAAGAATGTATGTAAGTATGTAAGTATGTAAGTATGTATGTATATAAGTATGTATGTATATATGTATATTATATGTATTTAAATATAATATGCGAGTGTGTATTGCGTACTTCGCATTCCATGTAGCCAGATATGTATACAACATATATACACACACATATTATATATATAATATATATTATATATATTCGTATGTGAGGGGAAAATTGAACAGTGACATATTTTTTTTTTCACTCTCCGCCGGATCCGACGCCAACTATACGGTGCCGTTCAAACCCCGCGACAACCGACTACTGACTATAGCGACCTTCCATCCTCGGCACTCGACGACCTCTTCCCCACCACTGAAAAAAGGGTATAAGTCGTGTATATTGGAATATTCAATTTTTACGATTTAAAAAATATTCCGGATGAACGTAAAATACACACACACACGCGAGCGACGCGTATAAAACGTAAATTTTCTTACAAAATGTGATATCTCCGTAGTCACGTGTGTTTACAGCCGAACGACCTCTCATCGTAATTCTTGAACACGGGGGAGCGAAAAAGATCACATTATACGCATATACATTCGATACATATCGAGAAATAATTTCGTGTGTCGGCACTCTCGTCCAAGTGACAATATCCGTGCGATACGGGTACTTACATAATATTAATTTATTTTATACGACCACCACGACACTTTTACGCGTAATATTATAATATATAATATATATATATATATATATATAATATTTTTTTATTTTCATATTATTATATACGCGAGTACTCTCGAAATATTAGCCCACCTGCAATAGGTACTATAACCGCTCGCGTGTTTACAACCTAGTTTTGTCCCCGTCGGATAAACAACGTTGCCGTTAATCGTGTTGCATTTTATAGGATATTCTATTAAATTCCGTCACCGTTGTCGATATTCTAGTGTTTTTATTAATATTTATATTATTAGATGTATGAAACAACATTTATTGCTGCAATAATAATATAATCACCATCACGTCTAGAATTATTGTGACTACAATACGATAAATACATAACTTTACTTTGTATGCTAATAACGAACACGTGTAAGCAAGTGAAGATGACCTACATATTTCAACAATAATAATTATTAAATTTATTTTATAATAATTCCTGTAGTAGTCGCTTCTCTCAGATATTACGAATATTGTGAAACGAATATATTTTTGAAGTCTTATACATAATTATATATATTATATTGCTATTACATTAGGATTCATTTGTTGTTCCATTGAACAATGTCAATTAAGTAATATTTATATTATCATGCATACCTATAGGCTATAATACATATACATTTAACGATTAGAAATGTTCAATAGAAGATTATTATTATTATGAATACACTTCACAAAGTAAAATACACTTCTTTTTATAGGGAAATATTATATTTCACCGTACAGGCATTACTCTTTATTTAAGTATTTTTTTTTTATCGATATTGTTTTACCAATCATCTGAACGAAAATATAACGTTTCTCTCGTAATACTAATACTAATAATAATAATAATAATAATATGTCCACATGGCACCGCCGAACAATCTCAGACAATATTATCTGATTCGGGACTATAATAAAAAGAATCATTACGGGCGAGACGGGGGCGCTATATACGCGTAATGTGGCAGTGCACCACAACGTGCGACGGATCTCAGTAAAAATACTAAAAACGAAAGGTCGGCAAAATGTTGGTACTTCAACTGCGTCATAGATGAGCGTAAGACCACCATGTGGCTGTTATGATAAAATCACCGAGAAAAGTGAGCGGAAATACGTATCGTCGGGGAATATTATTTTTCATTCAATTTTTCTAGACGGTGATGAAAAAATGTCGAATCGTCAAGAGGTCAAGTGTCGGGTGGGTATCTGCTGCTGAGTGGTCAGTACATGACGTGCACTATTTTATCGTCACTGTAATAATTATACCTCCATGCGTGAATGGGACGTCTAAATTATTATTAACATCGCAGCCAATGATCGTAATTATATTATAATATTGCTCTGGGCAACGATAGATACTATTATTATAATTATTCGCATTATTACGCCACAGCGTACGTGCCAAATCCGAAACTATGTAACAATTATTTCGAAATCAGACCATTCCATGCGAGTGTTCAATAATAATTATTATAACAATAATAGCAGTAGCCGTTGTAGTTGTACTAGTATAATAATATAACATACTGACACATTTTCATTTTTATTTCTACCTCCGACGGAATATTATTATTATTTGATAATTTTGGACGAAATACGTGATTTTCGTGAATTTCTGTTTTTCATAAGTCCTAATATCGTGCGAAATGTCCACCTGCGAGAATAGTGTGTACACACACACACATACACACACAGTCGTACAATAAAATAATAATATTAATATCTCGCGAATTGTATTACACACGCATCGTTCTGCACTAACCGTTCTGAATGTGCACTCCATCTGCGTACTACACAGTACGACAATATAATGATAATAATATTATACATAATATCTATCTCTATTATATTATTATATTCCGACAGATTTTCCGACATGGCGAGGGGATCTCTGTGCCATTATTGTTTTTGTCCATCGCCCATGAGTCTATCCCACCGTGCACCGACCCATTTAATAGTCTATATATAGCTACGCCGTACACATAATGACTATATTTGAATTTCATAATATTATTTAATAACTAGCTCATCACGTTGATATATTATGATTCAGTTTAAGACTTTCTAACTATTATACATTTTAAGCAGCGGCGCAATAGTTCTTTTTTCTCTAACACGAATATCGCGTTCCATCGCGGGTAAAGTTTACGATTTTTAATACGATGAATATTCTATAAAATAATAATATAAACATGCTACAAAAAATTAAAAAAATTAAAATAAAACTATAGGTAGGTACACTATTTCATGAACAAAATATCATGCTCATTGTTTATTTGGATATAATATTGGAATACCTATAAATGGAAGAACGAAATTAATTTAATGTATGTTTTTTAAAAATGCAACGTGATTCCACTACAAGCAACTTGAGTGAGTACACTCATTTACACACTTTCTAAATTATTGTTTTATTTTTGTACTGTAATTTGCACTACTACTGGATTATTTTGAATGTACCTCCTAATAATGTTAGTAAAATATGTTGATAATATTATAATGATTATCCTTTTTATAAGGTATATTAATAATATATTAATTGATTAATTATTATTTTATTATTTATATGTATATTATATTTATAATTTATTATTAATAATAAATTAAACTAAGTTATCACGGCGATATAGATAGGCAATTTAGCTACAACACAATTGTTATGATTCTACTTGGTGGTATTTTTTTCGAATTCTATTTTGGTATTATTTTAATATACATCAAAGTAATATTTATGTGAATAACACGTATATCATTGTGTAAAGTGAAATCGTAATGAAATGTTTTACGAATAAAAATGTATGTGATCAAAAACGGTAATAAAGAACCTATAATAATAGTATTATATATCGTATGCAGTATTATTTTATTTTAAATGCACAAATAAAATTAAATAATTATTTACAGAACAATTTTATAGAAACTTTAATATAAATTAAACATTAATTAGACCTACTGAATTTTATCACGATATTACTTTTATAATATAGCTACTATATAGGTATTAACTTTAAACTCTTTTGACTGCACTTCAAACATTTGTCGTAACGGATTGCACTTTTGACACCTATTTTTCAGCGAAGGATTTGAGTTCGAGTGACTGACTACCAGACACCCGTATGCCCGATTTGGCTGAACTAACTACGTCGCTCTAGCATTGAAAAAATACTTTACACTTGAAGTGAGTCACAGTAAAGGCGCGCCGGAGCTTGTCTCATAAAATCGTATACGATAAAATATGTTAGTATTTCTACAAGCTGAGAACGCAGCAACGTCTATTTATTGTGTTACCTGCCTATTCTAGCAAACACAAAAATGTATAACCTTTGTATAACTTACAATTTAGATGACAAGGGGATGAAATTTATAAATTTGTTGAAATAAATAACATAATATGTCGTTAACGAGTAATGATTTATCCATAGTAATTTGTTTTTTTATACGATGATACATATTTTTACGTATGATATAATGTTTCTTTTTACAAAATAAAGCAGCCGATGTAGGAGCTTACACATGAAAAATAACTATCACTGCAAATTAGGCAGTGTCGGTTACAAACTTTGATCAACAATAATATCGTTAGTGGTCCAAAATTCTTTTAAATATTATACTTAAAATGTATGGCCTTCTGATTAATATAATTATGAAAATATCTGTTAACTATCTTAATTTCGGAAAAAAATGTATGTACATTGTACGGTCACTGTTTTTTTTAATTTTTTTTCTGTTAATAACTAATGCACATAAGTTTAGCCCAAAGTCATAAAACAAAGTAAAAACAGTTTTTTTTTTGTGTTAAGTATTACAATGCGTTGTACACACTAGAAAACATATATAGTTATATAAAATGTTACTGTTTAATCTTGAAGATTTTATTTTCTGAAACTACAAAAACTCTATTAAACCCCTCTTTAATATAATATGCTCATGTTTGAATATTGTTACTGTCAAAAACAACAATGGAAATAAAGTATGCCAATGTTTATTCGTACAAATATTATTTGGTACGGAATTTGCTTTGAATAACCGAGACGCAGTAAAAACGTCTCGGAGGAAAATAATCGACATTGAAGAGCCTAGTGGAATACAATTCTAAAGTCTATCCCGGGGCAAAGATTCGATGACACTAAGAGTTCAAATTTCTCATAAGGTTATTTTTATCTTGCCTGGGAGCATGTAAATAAATAAATAAAAAATGTGCATGCATGCAATGATATTCATCTTGAGAGAAAAGAAAGTATATTTTGAAAAAAAAAAATAGTAATAGGGAATAAAACCTGATTATGTTTAAATTGGGTAAAATCCCAAAAGTAACGCCTGCAGCAATTTACTGGTATAACTCTATATAGTCACGAAAATAAAAAAAAACGAACCCATTCGAATTCAAAATTAAAATAGAAAATATAATAATTAAATACTAAACATAATGCAACATAAAACTCACAAGTAAAAGTAAAAACCATATTATTTGTCGACAGTACAAATACATAAAAATACGCCTAACGTGCTCAGAAAAAAAACATTGAAAAATACTTATTGTAAATATGTCACATTGAAAAAGTGTTTGAGAATAAAAGAGTAAAAGTTTTATTAAAGTTTCTCACATGTAAACTCAATCTTGAATTGTATTGATATATAAAACACATTAAGGGTTTTCAATTTTTTTTTTCAAAAATAAATGGATTTTTATTTACATTGATGCTTTTAAGTATTTTAGGTAGAGCACAGCGTTTTTGAATATTCATATTTTATACCAGAGTTTATAACTTAAGTTTAGTTACTGTGGTTAGGTTACTAATAATTATTCGTCGTGTGTGGCCAAAAATTAAATGTTTTCAACTTCTCGATGTAAGAACTTATAAATATTTAACTTAAACAACTTGTAAGTCACAGATACACGACGCAACCAACCACATTTGTTTTAGGTATATATTATTAAATTGATGTTTGAAAATGATTTAATCTTTAAAGTTCTAGTTCATTGGGCTGGAAAGTATTCAATTGAAAATAAAATAAAAATATGAAAAATAAAAATGTTTCATATATTCGCGTGTTTGTAAAACTTTTTTTTTATGAAAACACTAAAGATATTTCAGTTTATGTTTTGGTTTAAAGCGTATTCAGCAGTGGGTTGATAATAATAATGTTATATTGATTTAAACAATACTATATAACTTTTGTAATTGCAGTGTTGTAGGGATGATAAAGGATGTATTTTAATTTTCAACATACACTAGCTAGCGCTTATATTGGAAGAAAAAAAACGATATTACTATATTATTACGACGTTTTAAACAAAATAATGCGCTTTTGAAATACAATATTTATTATTATTATTATTAAATCGAACGGTCCGAGCGAAAACGCACGACTCTTGAGCTCTGCAGTTCATTATAAACCGACGTAACAACGAAAAAAACTCGAAGCGAATTAAAAACGCATTAAGAGCACTAAACGCATTTTGATAGCAACATTTTTCGGCGAGTCGTCGTCGTTCTAGCGTCGGTATAATTACAATATATTTTATAGGTATACACTATACCTATATTATACCTATACCTACCGTATATTATGTTATTGTTATTATTATAATACACATTGGCACAGCGTATTGTGTAACTAACACATGCCAGTCTTGATAATAATAATATATACAATTATTCCAACACGCGACATTATCCACGTGTTAATCATCTTAACGATGTCGTTCGTCAACGTCACGCGACTAAAATAAACGACTTATTGCCTTATTTCTAATTCCGCAAAGAATGCCCCGGATGATTTATTATCATCGACGTTTCGGTAATTAATATGTATTAAACGAATTTGTCACACGCCGAATCCGAACCGTTTTAAACGAAAATAATACACCGTCGTCATAATGCTACTACTGCTACTAGCTACTACAAAACTACTGCTACTACTGCTAATAACAATAATAATAACATCATAACATTACAATATTAAAAGGGCGTCGCGTTAATGAACAATGTTATTGATTCCCGAGTAGTGTACGACCACTGTGGTTACTACCTATATAAATTACGACTATATTTTTAATATAAGTACCCCAATAAATCACGTGTAGTATCCGTGTACATCTATGCGTGTGTGTGTGCGTGCGTGTGTTGTTACGTCATATTGAAGTAGTCAATAGAACGCTACACGATTGGTACCGAATCATAGACAGGAATTTCTTTGTTTTTTTGTTTTTTTTTTTAGCTCCGGTCGACGCAACACACTTTGTGGCTTTTTGTGAAATCACAGAAACCACAATCGTGTTCAACGGGGTTTATTTATTTTGTTCCTATTTATTTTTATTTTTTTTATTTTACTTTTGTTATAAAAATGCTCTATATATATAAATCCTATTCTTTTATTATTATTATTATTATTATTAAAGGATTGCAGGATAGAATAGAGAATAAAATGCCTTGTTTCTGATATGATGGGACAGATGGCTACTTTTTTCCCCACATCCTCCTCTATCTGCCATCAGTGTTTCATTATATATATATATTATATATACTTCTGGTAAAACATCGGAATCGTTTTTCCTCCTCGCCCACATATTATATCCTACAGGTTTTATATATAGCAAAGTCAGTGTGGTTAAAAAATGCCGGGATTTTGCTGCTCCGTAGGATATTGGTGTCGTTATAGGCTTATAAAGATCGAAATAGCTTTTGGTCTCAGGCGACGTGGTCTGTTCCGGTCAGAGATACGAAATTGTCGAATGTGCAAACTCTAAATCATTTAACGGAGTGACAAAAACGAAAAAAAAACCTTACACCTTCCCTGAGTTTTATGCTTAAACGGACGTTCTCCAACACAATGTATTCATTATCGTCGTAAGTCAACACTTTTTTAATTACATGCATTGTTAAACTCGCTTTGGGAAAATTGATTGGAAGTTTAACAAAGATACGCTCTAATCACGTATTAAAGAACCCCACATTCTATTGTACGATGTAAATATTATATTTTAATTGAATTATTTAAACATTTCATTCATTGTACAGTTAAAATTAATAACAACGGCTCGCAAAAAAAGGAATATTGTCACTAAGAGGAGTTGATAATATAATAATTTATAATTGACAAATAATACGATATTTACTTGTACAAAAATATTAATTTACTTATTACTTATATAAATTAATCAAACAAAATATAATTTTTTCATTGCCCTTATGGATATGACTACTATATTGTTTATTTTTGGGTAATTCATTTTGAAAAAAATACTATAGAATAATAATATTGTAACCTACCAAAGTATAATTAGACTAAACATTTATATCAGAGGTTATTATTATAATAAATGCCTGTCGGGTAGAAATAGAACACAAAATAATATAATTATGATCTTTACGAGAGGGACGCTGTTGAACTTATTTATTTTGATTCTACTCTAACATGAATCTAATCAAAAATTAAATAAACTCATCAAATTTAAAAGAAAAAATTGTATTTTATTGGAACACCACCAGGCAACGATTTGTACTACCTACAAAAAAAATACTGGATTTTATTTTCATTTACTAAGTACAGATACCTATTTAAAATCTAAAAATATTCAGAAAGCCAATATAAATGTTAACATCTGAACGCTGAACCGCTGTTACAACGAATAACGAAGTTATGGTAATTCAAACAAATATATATATATGCCTATAAAATAGCATATTGTTAAAAGTTTCTAAAAACCAATGTCAATAAATAAACTACTATACGAATATTATTCAAAATATACCTATCACGGTGGTTTTATTTTTGAAATAGCAACACACATAGCCCATAGCAGTTATAGTACAGTGTGAAAAGTATATACGAGCTTACTTATGTGTTGTAAGTATATTATATATTATATAATATATGTACCGGTAAACGAGTATATACGAGTGCAATATGATATCTGGATAACGATATTGGGTCTTTTTACATGGTACCGTGTTAACGAGAATATTTCCGTTGAATATTCTTTTTGCCGTAACTCGTCTATATATAGTATTGGCTGTTATTTTTTTTTTTCTCCAAAAATGTGGCACTCGACCTTATGATAATGATTTTATGTTTGAAATACATTGCATTATTATTATTATTATTGTCGTTGTTGTTATTGTTTTCAACACGGCACACTGCTCAATCTATGTGTACGCGTAATAAAAATTATTCAAATTGAATTAAAGACGAGCGGAATAATTAAAAAAAGTCTAATCGTCGATGCCCACACCGAAAATGAAAAGCGTAATTTAACAGACGATGAGCCAACGTATATATCCACTTGGAATACCGACAAACGATATTGGTTTTATTACAATAACTTAGAATAAAATATATTTTTACAAATTGTAATGTAATTACGTATACGATATATTTGTCAAAATCTTATTTTTTTATTATAGTATACTTATTACTTAGAACAGTGGTTGCTACTAACTAGTCAATTTTTAGAAGAATATTAGTCGATCTTATTCAAAATTAATCATACTTATCAAGGAAATCAAGGACTGAACCTTTTGAATTTATCGGTATTTGTTCTGGTACTAGTTCTTCAAAAATAAAATACCGGTTCCGGTACGGTTCTGGTTTTTAATGAAAAAAAATAAAGAGACGGGTTCCAAATAATTTTGGTACGATTCCAGATAATTTAGGTTCCGAAAAGTATAATCATTTTAAATACCTATCCGGAATGCGGGTTTCATTATAGTATGAGAAATATAAGAAAACTCATAATATGATCAAACATACTATTAGTTTGTACACAGAACAGTAATACCATTAAATTATGATGAATAAAATAATTTAAATTTGAACCTAAAAGAACCTATTTAATTTTAAAATTCCTGTTCGGTTCTGGTACATTATTTATTAAAATAAAAGTTTCGGTTCTGTTTCTTAATATTTTAAAGGTTCTGGTTCCAAAACTGGTTCTTTCAGGTTCGGTTCCAGTCTCTGATACTAATATAATATGTTGAATACGTGCGTTGCTAAACTTAAAGTTTAAGACTTAAACACACATTTACGCTTAAAGTATTTATTTTCGAATAAAAACATAACATTTTCAGATAAAAGAAGAATACTAAGAGACACTTTATTATTATTACTACATGTAATAATACAAACAGTATATCTAAACAAATAGTGTTAGATCATCAGATACTTAACATATTTAATGTGGCCTAATGGTTGGAAAAGGTTGACGACCCCTGACTTAGAAAATACTTGTTCATCCCTACCCGTTTTTTTTTTTTTTTTTTTTGTTAAAAATAGCAATTTTGAAATTAATTTTTGTTTGATTTTATTTTTAAGTGCGACAAATCATCGATGTACTGAGTAATGGCTTTCGGTCATTATGCATCTGCTGATTTGGACGTTTACAAAATGTTTGTCCGTTATTACCGATGATAAATGACGATACAGCCCTGGGGCGAGCAATGTGGAAACAGTCACTCCACGGGAGTCGGTAATCACAAATCACAAGATGGTTATGAGGGGGTTGGGGAAGTAATAGCAGAAATAACTACTCAACATTATTACCACGAAGCTGTGAATCGGGAGTTACATTTCCGTATATTTTTGTGTAAATCGGTCGTAAAATTCAACTGTTTTTTTATTAAGTTCAATTTAAAATATTATCAACCTCACCCCAACTTAACCTACTTTAGATGTTTATAAAAATATTAAATCAAAAAAATCTCTTATTCATAATATTGAATTGTACAACTCGAGGTACCAAAAAAATTACAATTGTTTTGTTTTAATATTATTTCAACGTGTACTCCATAAAAATTAACTAATGTCGTGAAATTTTATAACAGTTTTGTAACCTGCCATATATAGCCTGTTTATATATAGTTATTAAAGGATATTTGGTTTAAACAATTATACTTATAATCATGATGCTTCGAACTTTGAAGTACGTTTTAAAATAAATTGCTATTGGTATGGAATTGAACTTTACGTACAATGTAAATTATATATATAAATAGATAATATAATTTGATATTTGTTTGTACGAAATATTTAATGTTGAGTATTAAAGTATTTTTTTTTTTTTTTGATTAAATATATGCTTTGGGGTGGATCAACTCAGCCGTAATACTTTTAAATTAATAAAAATTAATTCGAAAATATCGATCAACTTTTTTCCATAATATTATGATGTACTTATACAAGTTGAAAAATCCATTAAAACTCACAATACCATACAAAAATATTATATGAATATATATTATACGATAAAACTCATTTAGAATAGGCAGAAGTACAATTAATTTATTGTATGCTATTAACATAGGTATTTATTTGAGTCACATATTATTATGATTAAAGTCGATGAAATTTTTAGTTTATAGTGTCGTACTATCGTCAAAATAATTTTAAAATTAGTTGAAAATGAGATATGACTTATGCTAGTATTAGTTTCTTATTCTACAATTTGTTTTGAATCTCTGGGAAATCGCTATGCTATTGTTTTTGTGTATGACTTGATGCGTTTGATTCATATTAGCGTTAACAATTTAATATCAATCGATGATGTTTAGTTAATGAAATATGAGAGGTTTTTTTTTTTGATGGTATGAGATTAGTTATTAGATAGGTACCTGATTACATTTCCGATAGCTTTTAACGCCCGAACGTCCCCGAAGTCTAGATGTCTAATAATACATTTACGTTACCCTCGTAGATGAGCTCGGTGTAATCACAGCATGGCCTATGGTCGTGCTTTAAAAAAATAAAATGGGAAAATGCACAGCCCGGAGGTATTGTACGTCAACGGCCGGAGATCTGACGCACCCGTGCAGTAATAGCAGTAGTAGGAATAGCGGTAAAATTGGTTCAAGTAGTAATAGCAGCGCGTGGTAATAGTGGTTATATAGTTGAAGTGGTAGAAGTAGCAGCGGTAGTGGAGGTATTAGTGGTAGTAGATTTGGTAATAGTGGTAGTAGTAGTGTTCATTATCGTGTACCAGTATATTTAGCCCGGAGTGTTGTGTGGATTAAGCAGCACGCCAATACCAATTTCGATTAGCGCTGCGCCGGCCGACCGCCTGGCAATAAATGGGGAGAGCGGATTACTCGGTCAACCGGAAGCTATATTGCAGTGTATCACGTCATCCGCCGTTCGCAAGACCAACCGCCGAAAATAGTTTTTTATTTTCCGAGCAATAACGTCGAGAGGTGTAAAGTATTAAATATTTTGTAAACGTATATTATTTTACATATAACAATAACAGTTTGACTCGTGTTTAAATTATGGTTTTCGATCAATTTGTTTACCAGCTAGATAATATACTATTATCCACGTTTTCGACGTGCCTTAAGCCAACAGTTTTTAAGATTTTGCACCGCCGTTGGCACAACATTTTTAATCCGTCAAAATATCGACACAAAATATTAACAATCAGTTACGCTATCGTTGGATAATATGGCTTAGTGGTCTGAAATGCTATTTTAGTTGGATAAAATTAATATTTTACTTTAAATAATCATACAAGACGTGTACCTAAATTTATATTTTGTATATGTTATTATAATGACTACGAGTTTATTTTTATTTGTGAAGTTCAATCCTTTTTAGTGCAATTCTGCCATACATTGTTAAGTTTTTTTTTTTAATTTAGAGGGGTGATGTTCACTAACTAAAAAAATAGTTTATCGGACACATATTGTTAACTTTCTTTTCATGTGTGTTGTTTTCAATTATATTTATTGTATAACCATATGTTCGTGAGTAGAAAAAATAAGTCACTAACACAAACGGGCATTGACATAAAATCAAATAACTCGTGTTATCGGGCTGCTCTCGTAGTACTGTAAATAATATATGGGGTTCTATACTATTAATTCTATTTTATAAGGTGTGCGGAAAGTAATAATATTATACTGAACCGTTTTTAAAAATATATTTTATAACAATAGGTACCTACTATTTCTGGTTTAATAAATATATTTTCAAAATAAATTCAATTAAATGGCTTAACCACTGTTTTGCGTGCATTGTTAGTTGATTCGCGATATCGTATCGGAATACCACTTTGAGAAGTATACGATTTAATGCGTATCGAAATAATTGTAAGGTTGGTGTGTGTCGGTATTGCTGTTTTTGCGTCCATATAGTAAACGGCATACGTGTGAAATATCCATTCGTGGACCATCGGATACGATGCGCCATATAATTATAATACTATCAGAGTTATATTTGTGCTAAAATAAACGTAATTTATCAACAATATCGTTGAACATGCTGACCGGATAAGAACTTAACGATCGGAAAACGTCTTATGACTATAACCTAACCTAGCAAACCTCTTCGAAAATTCTCATATAGGTACACGCATTTTAAATACACATTATAATATTGTGCAGACGATAATGTGATAGTAATAATCGTAGTGTATAGAGATAAGGACACACGAAAACGTATACTGTGACGGAATAACACGAAACCCCGAAAAACCAAGGAAAAATTAAAACCCGCAGCGCTTTAAAGTCAAACAATAACGGCACGTGACCGTAATAAATATTACACACTTGTTCTATACATAGGTACTTTAATATACGCGTGGTTGTCGCGTCACTCGCGGGTCTGGTTACCTATTGTATTAATATTATCTATGTACGCGTAGGTGCACACGTATGGTTTATCGATATATTTACCGTGTCGAACGAAAACAGACGTTTCGTTTTTCGCATGCAAACGATTTATAAATATATTTCCATCAAAACGCCAGCAGCCGTGTAGTTTTTTGAACCCCTTTCACGCCAGTTCACGCCCTTTCGGGCCTACGCGACAGCTCGCTCGTCCGAAGTAACTGGCCAACACCAAAACCGAATACAACGCGGTTGACATTGGAGTCGAGTCTCGATAAGTCAAATCTTAAAGGGGAATAAAAATAAATTAGACTCATATATATTATATTTTTCCAGATATGCACCTGAAACACGCGATTTTAAAAACGCACTTCAAGGGGCCATGAAAAAAATATGAGTTATCGAGACTCTACTGTGATTTGGCGCGTTCATCGCGTGAAAAACCACAAAAGTTTTACTCGAATAGTGCGTAGTACTTCTACGGAGCGAAGCCAACTGCTGCACTAATATTGACGTATTTTATTTACGTTCTCGTATATGGGAATACGATACATTATATTAATATTATTATTATTACTGTATTCAGTGACGAGTGGAAGGGAAATGAAAATTGATCAAAAGCGCGGAAATGATTACTGCGACGTGACGTTCCGGGTTTATTATTACAAATAATATTATTATTCTTATTACGAATGTGTAATGTGTGTTATATTATTATATTGTTCTTATAATGTGTATTTTTAAATTATTTTAATATTATTATTATTATTTATACATATACATACGTTTCACGTTTTTAAAGTCCACGACGTACCTATATAATAATTATTAGGTACGTGTTAGGTTTCATGAATCGAATCAGCTATGCATTTAGAATGTATCATACAACGTAGGTATTTTGTTGAATGATAAAAATAATAAATATCCATTCTGATGTACAACACTGCAGTCGATGCAGTAAGTACATACTTCGTCGTAGAGTAAATCATATTATCTGTAATGGCATGCTTATCTGTTAAATTTAATGATAAATCATTGCGTACGAAAAAACGATGCTAACCCACACAGCATAAAATATTTCCCAACTATGGTAAAAAATATATTTTAAGGAAAAAAAATATTATGGTTTTCAAAATATTTAAAAAAAGTTGCGTAAATAATTAGGAAATATTTTAGTTGAATACTTTGGCCAAGAAGTTCATATCTTTGAAAATATTTTATAAAAACATTTTCATTATATATTTTCAAAAAATATTTTCACGGAAACTTTATAAAAATATTAAGTCAACATATTTATGCAATGATAGGTATAGTACAATATTTTTTTATTATGATAAAAAAAATGCTTATACAATATTATTAGTCAAATATTTATTATTCAAGCACTTTAAAATATTCACAAAATATTATCATTTCCGAAATAATATGTAGGGAGCGAAAACGGTCAGTCAGCCAATAATATTACTAAGTATAAGTATATTATTATATATTCATGATATTATGTTTTTCGATATTGGTCTTAGAGTAATATTTATTTTTCTTTTAGTGTTATGGTAGGTTTATTTAATGTTTTTATATTTTATTTAAAATATTAACTATTGAATTACGGTTGCCTTTTTTTTTAATTCAAGTAATAAAAATTCTGAGAAACCTATTGCACTACATTTTCGAATCTTTATGTTAATACTTAATATACTAAATATTTTAAGATTGTTCAACTACAAAATAATTTTAAATTTTCGTGATTTTATCTAAATTCAATCTTTAGACGTATAACTTATATAAGTTGGTATTTAGTAAAATTTTATATTATCATGATAATACATTTATTTTTGCTTTCAGAGTATTACAAATAAAATAAGAATTTTACTTAAAGTATTATAAGTATGTTGATTTAATTTTGTATGTTTAATTTAAAATATTTACGTTCAACTTTTTTTTTTAAATTCCAGTAATGAAAAATTATGAGGAAATTATTACGTTTTGAAATCATAGGTAAAAAATATTAAACATTTTAGGAACATTCTTGGATGTCCAATTGATTATAGCTCCGCTCCGAATCTAAAATTATAATATTATAACATTTATATTTTTTTCTGTAGAAAATATTATATTGTTATTATTTCAAATTTTATTCCGATTTTAACACGGCGCAAAGAGTATGCAAAATTGCTACATGCCTGTCGTCAAATCGGTAACGCACTAACATATTAATTATAATATTATTGTTATTTTATTCATTGGCTAGTGCAAGTTTGAAACTAGAATCTGTGTAGTGTATTCATTAAGTATTATTATTAAGTTATTTGAAGTCGTTTATGTTTCTGTTTGAAGCAGATTTTTCTATAAAAATATTAATGAAAAATTCATAATACAAACAAAGAGTAATTATACAGAAACTACTAGTCATTATATTATTAATATTATCATTAATATAAATTATAAAACATTGAATATATGTAAATATATAAAATTAATTTAAATCTATGCACCTAGTACCAAATAAGAATTTAAAAAGCGTAATCTTCTGGTTGACTCAGAGATAACCAAATAAAATAACTATATTAAATGCATTTTACATTTTTAACTATTAAAATAATTGATGTTCCGATTATAATATTGCATTGTAGTGAGTGATTTGATTTAGTCTTGAAACGAAATCACTGGTCGCTCAATATTCGTAAACAAACTTAAATCATAATTTTTATTTTCGAATGTAAATGTCATTTAATCCAATACTAATATAATTACGTAACCAAGCCGTAAATAATTATTCCATTGCTTGTTCAGAATGTCCTACGAAATGTATATATAAAAAAACAGCACTGTAGGATCTAAACAATAGACCCCGTTGAAATAATGAAATCTTTTGTTGATTCACGATATTATTAAACATACTAAGGGGAGTACTCTTCTTTGGGTATGAAAAAATGTTCTTAGATATTATGGCCGATGGTGGCTCGATGACGTTCACTAAAATGGACATATTATTCGACTGCGGTGCTTCTTTTTATTATCATATACGGATATTTAAGTGCAGCCGTTCATATTTAGGTTTTCAAAATTTGCCCAACGACTGTCTTTATATATAAATTTATATTATATTGCTTAATATATTCGTATGATCTCTAGCATACATTTAATTCTATCAGTGGTATTTAATATTTATATATAGTTATATATTTTATTTTTTAATATTCTTCGCCCGTATAAAAAGTAGGTACCAGCCACATTATAGTATATACCCTAACCTATATGCATAATATTTATATAAGAATTAAGACCCTCAAACACATTAAAAGGAAATGAAACTATTTTTCCGGGATTATATAGTACATTATTATTCAAATATATAGGTGATAGAACAAAGCGCGTATCGTAACCTTTATTGGACAGCAAGTAAACTTGCTATGTTTCACTCTAAAACAAATACGAATTAAGTCGACAAAAATGCAGTATCGAAAATGGTAGTTGCAAAATTTAATAATTATAATGTTCAAAAATCATTATGCGAACAGTGTTATGTTGCACAGTGTTCAGTGTTTAAAGCTGAAAACAATGGAATACAGTGTTCAAAAATTAATTTAAAATCACAAAATGCAATACCGTTCTTAAATAATGGTTAAGATAAGGAAAATATTTCCAATTGTTTTAAATTATTATTAAATTTTGTTTCGGACCAACTATTTTAAACAAAATCAAACTTTTTTGACAAATTATTTTAGTAAATATAATATGATAACATAAAAAAAAAAGCATTTAAATACATTTGTACCACGTGTCGTTGTTTTAATAACAATTACCTACTCTTATTCTATTCTATTTCTATACTAGAATAATATTGTAATATGTGTTTGGGTTTTCGTTTTCTTTCAAGATGAACTGGAAATCGATAGAGGCAAAATTGTTTTGGACATTTTGATGTTGTAACACACAACAGTAACATAAAAAAATACACAACCTTATCAACAACACAAAATTCAGAAAGAGAATTAGAAAAAAATAAAGTTTCTAAGCAAAGAAGAACCATACGTTGCCAACTTTTTAGTTACTTTACAAATAACCGGAAACTCAACAATTTGTTTTTAAATTAACTACTGAAAGATACGATTTCTTCTGCTATTCGTTTACTTTAATTTATAGATTCCCTTCCTGGAATATAAACTAGTATCGTATACGAGTATTGTTCGTTTATATTATGCTGTATACTGAATAAATAAAGATTCACCAGCAATCGGAAATCGGAAGTAGGTAACGTCTAAGATTGAGATTAAAAAAATAAAAATATAACAATCATTTCAAAATCGATATTCCATATTTCCGGTTGGTTATCGTGCAGCTAAAAATGTTGATTATTATTTTTATTTCTTATATTTATCGCAAAGGCATATCGCTATTTGAGCTTCTTGTATAATTCACTATACTCGAAATATTTACAAACAATGTCGATAAACAAAATTGTACGATAACGCAGAGAGGACATTGTTTGTGTAACGTACGAATTCCCGTTGATATATTATATGTTTACAGATAGTAGATATATTCTGTGTACAGAACAGTAATAAAACGACAGATAAACGAATATAACGTATTAAACACGTAAAAGCGATTGGAAACTTTCAACTGAAAATCTTTCACGATATTTTCCATATGTGCAAAATAGTGATCATAATGATAATAATAACACAATTATTATAATGCGAAAATGGCCCTCCAGTCGATCGTGTACTGTTTGAATGTCTCTCCGTGAGGTATTCTTTCGAATAATTCGTCTTGAACGTGCATCCATTATTTATTTTTATTTTTTATTTAATTTAAATTTAAATGAATCAAAAGATCCGTGTACGATATAATATCGCTCACCTAGATCAAAACTGTAGCAATTAAAAAAAACACTTTTTTTCAGAAAACAACCGTTTTGATGGTGGGTTCCTAAATTATCATTCATAATTGTATCACAAGATATAATACAATAATACGAATCACGAAAAATTCTATTCAAATAATTGCACATAGATTCAATGGAAGTGAAGTTAAATAATTATTTTTTTTTCGTTAGCTAATAACATAATAATTACTTGATTAAAAGGTGAAGCTGCAAAATCGTATGTTTTTTTGTGAAAATATGTCATAAAAACCAAATATTAGTCGACCTCCTGTTTTAAATTGAGGGATATTAAATGTATTAAGAAAAATTCAATAGTTTAGGATAATCAATAGAACCATATTTGATAAGGTAAAATAAAAACATTTCATAATTTATTATTCTACTTTCTGATAAACCAACAATATCAAACAAAATTAATAATAGCTAATAATGGCACAAGAGTAATCTTACATTCAATAGGTTGTAATACAACTGGATATTTCTTGGCAAAAGTCGACATTCTTGAGAAAATCTTTGTCGATCAAAATTTAATATGGTGTGCGATACGACATAATGTATAGATGCATAGTGTTCACAGTATATTACACGGACGGTATCGACAGATTTCACATCTGTTAGAGTATCGTCTGTTATCGAAAATACTATTTTTGGCATAGAGTTGTACTACAGCACGTTTTGCCATCACATAATAGCATCGAATTTGATTTGGGGTTTTGAATATCACTTGTATCATGAACTCTGTGAATGTAATTAACGATCTGCGGAACGACTTTAATTCAACTGGATATGTCTTAGTAATAGTCAATTTTGTCAGGAAAAAATATTATGGTCCTCGATCAAAATATCATATATTTCATGTTTGAAATTATGTTTTATATAATATGGATTCATAGAGTTTATTATTATAATAATATATAATGATATTATATTACAGGGAAAGTATCAAAAGTTTTCGCATCTAGTAGAGAGTCGTCTATAATGAAACATAGTGATTTATGTTGTAGTGTTGTACTACAGCACGTTTTATTATAACATAATATTAATATCATCAAATTTCGAATTTTAGTTTTTCGGAATATTTATACTTGAATCATTCGCCTCCCCACACCCATTCACACCCCCTCTCACTACAGAATCCCAGTAGATACGGACATAAACGTGCACACGCCCGCACGCGAGTTTTCAAACAAGTCGTAACGAACACACACGTCAAACAATTTTTAATAAAATGTCCGCCCGACCTAATCTAACGAAAGAGAGCGGAGAGAGGAGAACAATAATCTTAGGGGGCCGTGAACACCGACAAAAGCGGTCTTGTGGTAGCCAAACGGTTCAATTAATAACGACTTTATATTCGTCTGGCGTAACGACGTGCACATTCTTTCGACCAGCCCGTAGACTCGATGACGCCAAGCACACGGGCGTGGTGACTTTCTGGCTGCCATGGACTTACTTGTTGTACATTTATAATGTAATTATAGTATTATTTATTTCTAACCAACTATTGCTTGTTGAATTAAACTTGACAATTATAATAATTATTAGATGACTTAATAGTAATAATCAAAGTCATATAGCTATAATTATTATTTATTACCTATAATCCGATATTATAATATCATAGTATATGTTTATATATCTTCTTGTCCTAAATGGTTGCACTGATGAAATTTTTTGAGTGTGCTTGAGTGAGTCCTTAAATAGCTTAGATTTGCAATTGGACCCAGTAGGCTCAAACCTAGAAGGTGCTCAAACAGGGATTTTGAGATTTACGATGGAAAAATAATTAGTAGAAATTAGTATTTTTTTAATATTGGTTTCCAATGCAGGTTATTCGAACACATGATGTATAACTGTAGTACAAGCATGCATGTAGTATATGTCATAGTGGAACTACAAATCACGGAACTACAATTTACATTTGAAAGGTAATTGCATTTATAGTCACTATAACAAATAAGCGCTAGTGCGTAAGTCTCCAGCTATTTAAGACTGATAATGGAGATTCATTTTGGTAGACATATTTATAGATTCGTTGGGCAACCATACTATCTTTAATCGTGAATGGGAGTAATTGTAGATTCTAGAAATTATAAAAACTGGGCTGCCAAAAAAATTTTAAAAAAATGGCGGCATATTTAAAAGTTGCGCACTTTATGGGACATTCTATATTAGTTAAGCTAAATTCATAGCTCGTAATTAACAGAGTTTTTACGGCAGTTTGAGTAAATTGAGTAAATTTGTTATAACACGCGACAAAGTTTGCAGCTGATTAGCTACTACAATAATAATATTATTATTTATTATAAACGATGTTTTTTCTAGATTTTAAAATTATTTACAATTAACCGTAGTTGTTACTCGTTACTGTTAGGTCTATAAGACATCTTCTCCTGACTTATATTCTACTATATTTTTCCTCTCAACTACTACTCCTCTCAAGCTACTATAATATTACATCTATGGTATATACCTAGAGCGACACATAAACTCCCACCATAAAAATTAAATGATCAGTATGCACAATACAGTTAAACAGAATAAAATATTATGCACTTTTATCGTTTTTAATTTATTCTTGGATATACTGGTTTTTACATAGAAACAGAAGTTTCTTTAAATACCCCATAAGTACATTTTAAATTATAACAACGCATACCATTGATCCTCTACTTTTAACATCTACAATCTATTTTAAACTAAATTTAAATTAATATATTGTATTACAAAACGAATACCGTAACTTTGCTTTGATGTAAAATTGTTGTTAGTATTGAGTTCATGCCGCTGTGTCTTGTTTTTAAATCACAAAGAATTATCTAAAATATTACGATCAAAACCAGTATTAATCACAAGGTCGCGATAATACCTAAGGTAATGTGAAATATAAACCAAAAATCATAAAATTAAATATGTTATATTCTTTTAAAATTAAAAAACCTGTAAACATGCAAAAATATGCGATCAAATCGTTTGATATTACATTCATAAATACGTAGTAAAATCATTATAACTATATATCTGAAATGTCATGTACCTACTACATACCTACCTACCTACCTACCTAACTAGTAATAAATATAAAAAACTTAAATTAATAACACAAAAATGCAACAAACGATACAATATAATAATTATTATTCTACCGGTCTCTTTGTGTATCGTACGTTCCGAAGTCGTCATCCATGCGGCAGTACATGGATGTATTTGATTATACGATTATTCTGGTCTCTTTTTCGCAATTTTAAAACGATCAAACGTTTTGGTCCCGTGGTTCACGAATTTCTTGAATCGAATTCACTACAATACTTTATAAACTGCATACATCAGATGTATAGTACAACTACTGTGTACATATATATAAATATATATAGTCTGTCTATACAAAGTGAGTTCAACCATTTTCTTTTTTATTATTATTATATATTTTTCTTTTTTCAGTGAGCTTTGTCAATTTCCGGCCAAAAATTGTTTCATGCCATTTCATTACTGGACGATTTTGTTGATTTAATCTGGACAACCTCGATATCCAACTTTGGAATAGAAATTGAAAACTTAACAATACTCGATATAACCTAACATTCACATACGATGGAAAAATTGAAACTATCGTATATTGATTGCATATATGTTGTTTTGTGAAGTCCGAGTTATTTAAAAAAAAAAATAAAATAAAAACACACCAGACAGAAAACATATTGTGTCACTAATAATATGAATATATTCATAATTATTATTTTAGGAAAATATAACGATACGTTATTGTGTAACTTTTATAATATTATTGTTATAACAAACAATATTAAGTCACTCACTAAAAATGTATAATCACAAATTATTTTTGATTTATAATTTAAAAAATGGCATAACTAGATATGTATTTTGTAGATATTTAGAAATCAAAATAACATAATATATTGTATTAAAGGGCCTCGTTACTGCCGTAAATTTTAGCTTAAAAGACCTAATAAGTATTGACAAAATTAATGTTAGTTAATAGCCTTCCATTTTAGTTCTGAAAACAAATTTTAACTCACAATAAAATTGTCTATAGATCCTACGAAGCACTTTGTAAAAAACTAAAAACTAAATTTTATATTATTGTGAACTGCATTTGAAAACTTGAAAATATGGACTTTTTCGTATAATAATTAAAATTAAAATTAATTTAAAAAACGGAAAATTGTTCGTACGATGTACAGACATTTTTCTGCTGAATTCAAAATTTTTTCAGAATCAAAATCAGGCAATGTAAACTAACTTTAATTTTGTCAAAACAAATTTATGCCTTTGTATAATTCGTGTAGTGAAATTTATATGGATATGCATTATATGAGGTATTTCCATTTGACATGTGCATGCGCGTAGGAGAGACTATACCCGCATTTAATTTTTCTTACACTAATAATTATTTACAATAAATACATAGATCCCGAGCATCTATGATAACATTAGAAATTGCTAGTGTTGGTCGATTACTCGACTTTGGAAAAATGTTTGAGTCGAGTTCGAGTACTAGACTCGACTCGACTAAATTTTTTTTGTACTTGTAAATACGAGTACTCGTTTTGAATCGAGTACTCGCTTTGAGTCGAGTACTCGTGTTATTATTTGTATTATTAAAAATACTATAAATAGTAATTTATTGAAAAATAAATGTTAAAACTATAAATAACTGAAAGAACCCATATATCCGTTATGAATACCAGGAAGGTGATACATGATAGTTTAGATTGATAAAAATAGTTTTAATTAATTATATAACTGTATGAAAGAAAATATAATATTTTTGGAAAATCTATTTTTAGAACAATTTAAAATACTCGACCATTTTGTCGTGTAATCGAGTTTTTTTTGTTACTCGGCATTTGTCGAGTACTCGAATTTTGAACTCGACTCGACTCGAAATAATTGAAACTCGTCTCGACTCGACTCGAAATTAAAAAACAATACTCGTCCAACACTAGAAATATTGCCTAAATGCTTCCCCTTAACTATAATTTATAAATCATTCGTGATTTAAATTTTTAAATATTGTGCAGTGAAATATTGGCAAATGCCAAATACAACCATTGATGGGAATTTCATCATGATGTTCGTTTTGAAATTCTTAAGAACGGATTCTTCATAATATTATAGATGTCTGGTTGGTCCATGAAAAATGACTCAGATATATGTTATTTCAAAAATGATTCTATAATATTATTCTAAACATATCATACAATCGAGTGTGATCTTGGTCCAGTAAAATATAAATCTTACAATGTTATCGCGCATTGATAGGGTGGACCTGGACATTATAAATGACATTAAATCTTTGTTTGTTTTTTTTTCCAAAAATTGTCATCGCCCTCGTTTTGTTTGTAAACATAAAAATTGATTCGTTGAATGAAATTTATTATTGGTTTTTTATTTCCATTTGAAAACTACAACAAGCTGGGCTGGAAACCCTTCGAAGAAAATTCTTATAGAAAAAAAACGATTACAGTACTGTTCTAAGTTGATTTTAATAAAGATAGTGATGTTGAATCCTTATTTTTTTTCGATTTGACAGACCACCCTAAATTATTATGTCACCCGCGGGGATGATAACATCAGTGAAATAGTGTTGTTATTATCGAGAGACCCCCTTGGTAATTTTTTTGCTGATCCTATCGGTGATTTTATTTCCAGATTTATTTTCCACCGAATTTATAAAATGGTCCACTGGGAGAGATGTTTGCGTGATATGGTAAAACCATTGAACTATATAATATGTATATACATATATAACTATGCAGTGAAATGTTATCGTATTGTCAAGTTCTCTTTGTACGGAGGTGCCCCAAGTTTCCTTTTGAAACGCTTCAAGCCTTCAACACTTTAGTTCAAAAATATCGTGTTTTTTGTTGATATATAATATATATTTTTGTTTATCAATTAAAGAATTTGTATAGTACAAAAGATAATAATTTTCAGGTACCTAACGATTAAAACCAAGACGACCATATTCTAACAGGCACTCATCACCACTGATTCACATGCAACAACACCGCAGCAAACAAAAAATATGCACAAATTCTTTAAAAATAAACCTGAAGTAGGCACCCCTTGTTGTACCTATTTGCAATAACCATAATATTCATAATATTGTTTTACAGATTATTCTTAAGTTCTCCATTAACATTTACGTACTGTAAGTCAATTTATCATAATATAATGTGAAGTTATTTCTTAGAAATATAAAATAAAATTCATATATAATATAAACTATTTTTATGGCTGACTGAACATAACTGCTGCAGGTTTCGTAATATTAGAACACAATCAAATAATCTAAGTTTATTCATAACCTATATACCACATTTTTTGTTTTTAAATGATAGTTTCAATTTGAAAATGTATGCAGACAATCATATATTATTTAGTTATGAAAACTACATACACTTATATTTGATTTTAATATTCATGACAAGTTCTAGCATAAATTATACTGCTTAATTAGAAAATATTTGGTAAGTTATACAAGTAGGTAGGTACATCATGAGAGTTAATTTATATTTGTCTTGGAAACTTGAATTTCGTAAATTATTATTATTACATTTCATATTCAAACAAAATAGTAGACAAATATTTGAATAAAGCTCGTATGCTTATAAGTCGTAATTCATTCATGAAATACATTTTCCCTATTATAATATCTGGTGAAAAATTTTGCAGGTCTAGAAAAAAAATAACTCGAATAACAATAATAATAAAAAAAAAATCATATTAGTGAGAAATAGGTAAGCTTAAACTCAAATATATTTTTTTTTTTTATTGAAAAAAAAATCTAATAATAAAATTACTCATATAGTAGGTATACTTCACTTTATTTAATATTTTAAAATAATATCGAACAGTGTGAATATAATTTATCAATGAAAATTATGTTATCTATAACAACTAACAATACGTTATTACGAGTACCTAAATGTACTCGTGTGTTGGTAAAAATGACTTATTACTAATAAGTAATAATATTTAAGTTACAGACGATGAAAAAGTATACTACAGTGTTCATTCAAATATTTAATTCATTTAAAATAAATATAATGTATAAAGTATTTTAATAGAAGTTTAAAAAGCCAGTTAATATGTCTATAATTTAAACATCAATTTAATCGTATTAAATTATGAGAATAGTAATATAATTACTGAAATCAGAACAATAAACTATAAAAGATTTGTTATAAGATGAATATTGTTTTTCATAAAATCGTTAAAATTAATTTATTTTATTGCAATGTCTAAATTATTAAATTAAATTACCGACGAACCTATTTCAATATTATTATTGTTTTATGATTTAAATATTTGGAGTTCGGTTGGAAGTTGGATCTGCTGATAATGTAAATAGGGATGATAATCACAGTGGTTTGGTACAAAAACCGTAAATCAAATATAATGTTAAATAACCCTACCCATTGTTGGTGATTGATAGGGACATGGTACGCGTCTTCGCCCCTCAAATAATTACAAAGCTCCCATAGGATATGTTCACGATTGACGAATATTATTATTTTTATTAGTATGTAATATTATGGGAACGATTCGTTGTTATTAGATTCTGAGTGAAACGATGAATGTATTGATTTTACAATGATGTGTGTGTTTTTTTAAAATTTTTTATTTTATTTTTAAATTTTTTTTTTGTGTCTGTCATCACTTTTTAGGACAGTAAAAGTGCTTGGATTTTTCTTCAACAGTACCTTTTCTGATAGGAAAGTGAATTTAGTTGGTACTTTGGGGGGGTCAAAAGTGAACATTTTTCTAATAGTTTTCAAAAGCGCCGTGAAAACAAAAGAAAATT
>NC_042493.1:64316789-64328367 GCF_005508785.2 Acyrthosiphon pisum | reverse complement strand
CGAGAAATTAATTTTGGTTTTTGGTGTAACTTTAAAACGAATGACTGTATTATACATGAAATTTTAACTGGTTGTTTATATTTCCATTTTCTATACATGATAAATTTTTCAAAATATTTTGATTTATTTTGAGCTGTTTACGGACAATTCCAGTTTCCAATTTAATTAGCTTTTTTTTCTATGAATGTCAATAAAACTTTATTTGTTGAGTAAAAATACTTGAAAATTTAATACAAGGCTCCTACTATATTGTTACAATGACATTTGAAAAATATTAAAAATCCTTAGTCACAGTTTTTTTTTTATAAGCATTTAAAGTTCAAAAATTGACAAAATATGGAAAAATCATGAAAATTACCTAATTATGTTGAGTTTATAATTATTCGTAAAAATTTTCTTTTTAGAACTTAGATTTTAATATGTGATACAAGATTCTTTATAAGATAATCTACCTTTATCAAAAAAAAAAATGTCTATAAGAAAGTCAAATTACATTTTTATGAGCGTTTGAAATTCATATTTTTACAACATTTGATATTTGCTCGATTTCTCATGAGACGATTTTCTTATTTTGTTGTAATTAAAAAACGAATGACTGTAGAAACTTGAAAATTTCACTGAATGTTTATATTAGCATTTTATATATACGATAAAATTTTGAAAATAATTTGACTCTTCTTGAGCTGTTTACGGACATTGTAAGTTTTCAATTTTTTTAGTTTTTTTTTCTATTTATATCATTAAAGTTTGATCTATTGGGCCAAAAAGTGTAAAAAATTAATACAAAGCTCCTAATACATTGTTACAATAGCAGTTGAAAAATATTACAAATACATAGGCACAATTTTTTTTATAAGCATTTGAAGTTAAAATGTGGACAAAATTTATCAAATTTAAAATTGAATAATTATTTTGTAGTTAAAAATTTATAAAATGTTCAACTTTTATATCTAAGGATTGAAAATTTAAAACAAAATTCCACGTAAATATTTAATTCTGTTGCCAAAAATTCTAAGAAATACATAAGCACAGTTTATTTTTATAATCATTTTAATTTCCAATTTAGACGAAATTACATATCAAAAAACCTGGAATAACTATTTTAGTTATTTTTTTGTGATTGTAATGATTGTATAATATTATTTGTGGGTACTTGAAACTTCTAAAGTATACTATTATATATCTATGATAGTACCACGGTTTGTTGTTGATGTATAACGCGTTACCTGATTGATATTGTGATATGATTAATTTGAAATTTACTATTAATACCTATTATAGGTCAATTTTTTTTAATACTATAGATAAGTATACCTATAATAGGTATGTCTAATACCTAGACTGACAAACCGTCTCCACTCAGAATCGTTTTTCTTATCCAGTGATATTATATCATTGAATTCAAATTTAATACTATCCATTATACAGTGGCCCACTTGTAACCTACTGTGCAGCAGAGCGACATACATTTACCCACCTTTTTTTAAATTATATTTTATAAATTTGTTTCGATACTGATGTATTTTTGAAGTCAATCGTTTTGTTTGCATGGTTTATGGATCTCATCACGGAAATAAAATCATTTTATTTAATTAAATTTGTAATAAAAAAGGTTTTTATCCAATACGATTTTAAAGCAACAATACATTTATGATTGTTATGAAAAACATAGTTTATTATGCTTGGTTGTTAGTAGGAGGTACTATTACAAAGGATAGGTATTTACTTTGTGTTTTAAAATAGATAAAAATGTATCAAAGTAAAACCAAAATATTTAAAACATTTGTAGCTGGGGGAGAGTATGTAAATTTGTTTTCTTGTATATTATATGTTGGGCTTAACAAATACAAATAAAAATAATTTAAATACTTCACCCGTCCTCCCCCCTAAAAATTTGACTAAAATATCTCTAAGTAATAAGTATCCATGAAGATACCCCACGATATAATAATATTATTGTTGTTGTTACGTACGCACTTGCGCGTATCGCTAATATCATTTTATTATCATTGTATTATTATTTATTAATTATTAAATCATAATAATATACACGAAGAAATCGAGTGTCATAATATTATAATATTTATATTATTATTAAATAATATAATTATTACATTACGCGGTGAATATTCGTGTTCGGTGGCGTCTTGTTAGTGTCGCGGCAGGTGACTTGGCATCAAAGTCAACGAGACGACGACGTCGACTGGGCAACTATGTATTATATATTTATATATATATATATATTATACAGTATATATACATGCGGTCGAGCCGAGGCAATTAAATAAAATGTGCGGCGGACGACAAACGACTGAAATGTTTTAAACATGACCAAATTCAAAACTTTCCGACGTAGTGCGCGCGTATATAGAGGCGGAGAGTGTTTGTTTTTATTTTACTCGAACTTCATTTTAAATTAAAAAAAAAAAAAAAACAAAACAGAATCCTTCTGATCTTTATCGTCCCTCACCGGGGAGCCGTTGGAATACGCAAAAAAAAAACCCCTACCTCGGAAAGTTACTCGCCGAGTCTTATATAATATGTATATTATGTATATATAATATTATAATATAATACACGGAACAGAGCGTAGGTATACGGTCAGACCGCTCTCCAGCGTTAATCCCGATTTTATTAAAATGTATGACGGAAGACCGAAAACTTTTCGATACTCGAACTTCCACATATCGACTGCTGCCGCGAAGACGCACGCTGTCGACAGCCACACAAATAACGTCTTATAATCATTATTGTGCGCTCATCGTAGGTCGACGGTAACAACATTTTGTGATAACAATACCGATGATATTTATATTGATCGATATTACAGTAATCTGCAAACGTTAGGTCTCGACGAGTGGTTCATATCATAACATGATGGGTACTTAGGCGCCCGGAAAGAAGGCGGTGGGACATTTGCCCCACACCTTGGCTTTTCGGTGAAAAATGTTTACCAATCTAGTGTATTATATCGTAACAGAAAATATAACTGTACAAGAAATTTAAAGTGTTTGTTATACCTTACACGACATGCAATTTGTCATTCACATATTATAATAGGTAATAAACGATATTATAAGTATGCCACTTGATACTTTTCAACTGCAAGGAAATTTCAGGAATCATAGATATATTTTTAAGCATGGTGCAGTAGAATCTAGTATTATCGTGCTAAATGTTGAGAGGAATTCGATAAAATATTATAATTTTTTTATTTTTATTATTGATTTGCGTTTTTATGGCAATAACCAAAAACATTACAATAATCGGTTAAAAAAAAAATTTGTACCTGACCCAAAATATCTATTATAATATCCGTTATAAAATAAAATATCAAAAATAACTAATTTCATGTATTGTTGATTATTAACAAACCTATACTCACCCTTCCCTTAGACAATATTTTGCGGCACCTATCCTATCCTGATTTTCAACCACGGATGACGACGATGATGTGCATTCCTGAAACCTGCGACGTCAGTGCTACGCGTTTTTTCAAACCAATGTAAGTTTTTTAAAGGTAAGAACATTACCTGTGTTTCCTATGCACTTTTTACGATACTCGGGTGCGGATCTAGAAATTAAAAAGGGGGGGGGGGGCTAAACAAAAAAATGTACCTAATTACTTATTTTGTACGAAGTCTTTCTTATTTTTGAAATATCTTAAGTACCGAACTCCTATTCTGAGAGGGGCTTCAGCCCTCATATCCCCCCCTTGTATATGCGCCTGACGATATTTAGTCAATTTACAAGCGAGTTGTCTGAGTATGTGAAATATTACGATTTAAAAATTCTCATAGCTCTTTAGAACATTAAAATATCGTTGAAAAATACGGATTAATATTATGTTCTTACCCCTTAAATATTTTATAAGAGTCACTCTATCATTGATAAGGTTACTACAGTGCAGAATTGTAACTGCCAAAAACGAATTTGACATCTTTTACGTTTGTAAGACGGCAAGACAACGTCATAATATATTATACGGCTCTTAAGCCAGGTTACCATGACTCGGGTATAATATTATGATGAATATTCGTTATTACCACCTTCCTGATGGGTTCTCACTTCTCGGTAAAGCTCACCGTGTCGAGCCAAATAAATATATCATTATTCTATTATATTCGTCAAATACACAATGGGTCGTGTGAACCCGGCTTTATGTCCGCCTCGTTCGTGGTCATTTTTCATGCATTACTCGCGGACGGTGTGGACTGTGGAATTATTGTAAAAGTTAGTCAAAACAAACTGCACGCGAAATACCGTTAGCAGTTGTCATCGATACGGTCGTGTGTGATCTATATAGTAACACTGATGTCGAGTTCAACTACAATACAGATGACTGTTATATTAATACATAAATATATTACGATATTGTTTTCGTACAATATGATATTTTGTGTGGAGTCGATTTCAAGTTGTTATGAAACAGCTGATCGTGTTGCACGTGTGGCCATAGACCGGAGGGACGCGTAGTGTGTGTGTGTGTGTGTGTTTTTTTCAGGCCAACTCAAATGCGACCGTTTCGACCGTTGACCCAGTGTCCACGAGGACGTTGTATTTTCACTCATTTTTTTCTTCATTTTCTCACTCTCTCTCTATCTCTCTCACACACACGCACACTCCCTCTTTCTCTGCGTTATTAACGACCGTCAAAATTCGGTTGCCCGCGCGTGTGTGGAAAAAACTGCCGTTGAAAACAATACGGTCCACGGAATCGAAATAAGGGTCGGAACCGGGAGGGGAACAGTGGGAAAAAAACGTGCCACAAATGTATTTGAAATATTGTGTGTACACACGTCGATACACAATATATATTTTCTAACGCGCGCGCGCGCGCGAACGTACGTACGTACGTGGGGAAAGAAAGAAAACAAGGGTATACATGCGATGGAGGTGGTTGCAAAGGGGTGAAAAGTAAACGCGCTCGAGAGTTGTCCGATACGTCGACGGAGGGAAGACGCGTATCACTTCGGCGGTGTTGAGAGAAACGGGTGACTTTATGTGGATCGCAACAACCTTGGTGAGGGGTGCGTGGAAGTCGACGAAAATCGACGGCTGAACTTACTCGTCACCAACCAAGTAAATGCACACATGCACACATATATACACACGCACATACACACTCAAATATAACCACATATAATTATATTGTATAATATTATGCGTATAAAAGTAATGTCGCCGTGTGTGTGGCCTCGTTGAACGTTGCCGGTGTGGTGTGCTGTCGGCGGCGGCGGCAGCAGGAAACGACCGGAAATGCAAACACGTGCGACGAAAACCCGGTTGCGCCGACCCGACGGAGGGGGTTAAATATTTTCTAATGAAACCGCAGAGAATAATAATTCATATATAAATATAAAGGCCTGAAACGCACTGCACTGTCAGCAGCAGCTACTATATATGTATATTATATGTTTTATACATATATATTATATATATATATATATATATAGAGAGAGAGAGAGAGAGAGCGGGCGAGAGGTGGAAGGAGAGAGAGTGGTAGAGTGAGTGAGAGAGGGAGCAAGAGACTAGAAAGAGAAAAAGACTCGCGTACATACAATAAATATTGTGTTTTTTTTGTCATTTCTTCCGCACACAATATAATCGAACGACGACGAGAAAAAACAAATCGTCTTTTGTTATATTTTATATTTTCGTTTCTCGTTATTATTATTACTACTGTTTGTATTTTATTTTATTTTTATTTTTTTCATTCTTTTTAGCCCGAGTCGAACAGACGAAATGACATAAATTTTCACCTCCGAACCTTCCGAACGCGATCGCTGAAATCATAATCCAGAAAACCCGGATTGCGTGTTTGTGTGCATTTACATAAAAGTATGATAATATTTAAAATATTAATGTGACAAAAAAAAAAAGGGGGAGGAAAATAGGTAACAGCTTAGCAACACCGTTGTAGGTGTAAAGTATACCTCTTCGTTGCAGAGTAATAGAGTCACTGTAAAGCGTATGTTAAATTGTAGTTCGATGGTACATCTCTGCATTGGTATGAAAAACGATTCTGAACAAAGATGGTAAACTTATACATTTCAAAGTATATTTCATGATTTGTTTTTTGATATAGCTTTTAAAGTCATTTATTCTATTAGTATATGGAAGGTTAATTTAATTTTTTTCAAAGACATTGCAATTATTTTACAAATAATTAATATTTATTTATATTAATAGTATAATGTAATATTTACTATAGTAACCTATAGGTATGTACAAAGTTATTTTTTTCCCACCTTTTAATTGGTATTAAAGAATATATATAATTTATATATTTTTTAAAAATGGAATTTTTCATGTAAAACCAGTTTTTGACAAAATCGATTTTCTTATATTTAGTCAAAATTTTATTTTCAGTCGTTCATTGACAATTATTTTAAATATACACTTAATTGTTTTTTTTATTTCGGTATTAAAATCTTTCTTATAAGAAACGTTAAATTACTTTTTTAAGCTTTTTAATCAATCGATCAATTTTGTATCAACATTTATAGAAAAGAAACTTAACAAAATTGACGCCTATGTATATTTTTGGAAACAAAGGTTATCAAAATTTTTTTTTAATAATACTATTACAAGTTTAACGAATGTTCGTATTTTCTGACTAATTTAATAAATACTGCGAATGTTTCATAATGACCTCTCAAAAGTACCAACTAAGTCAAAATTGCTACGAGAAACCTATATTCAAATCAATGACCTAAATATTTTTTCTACACACATCAGTACATTCATCGTTCTACTCAGAATATAAAATAAACATAATATGATTTATTTCTATAATATTTATGTGTATAAGTACTATAATATTGCATACGAACAGCTTTGTATTGCAAATCCGTGATGTATTTTAGAATTTATAAATGATAATATTCGATAATAATAATAATAACTACCTACCTAAATACTTTATTTTTCTACATTTAAATAAAAGTACTTACACCAACAATACTTATAAATCATGGAAAAAGTCAGTATTCTGTATGTTTTAAAACCAGGGACTGGTACCAAACCTTAAAGAACTGGTTCTGGAACCAAAACCTTTAAAATATTAAGAACCTTATTCGGAACCGAAATCTTTATTTTAATAAATTAAGTACCAACACCGAACCGGAAATTTTAAATTAAATAGGTTCTTTTGGGTTTAAAAATAAAATTATTTTATCTATCATAATTTAATGGTATTACTGTTTTGTATATACAAACGATGTATGATCATATTATGAGTTTTGTAATATTTCCTTACTAATCATTAAACCCGCATTCCGGATAGGTATTTAAAATTATTATACTTTTCAGAACCTAAATTAAGTATCTAAATTATTTGGATACCTTTATTTTTTTTTTTCAAAAATCAGAACCTAACCGGAAAAGTTTATTTTTGAGTTTTAAAAACAGTATACTTTATTTTTGGGGAACCCGTACCGGAACCGAAGCCGATAAATTCAAAAGGTTCCAGTCCCTGCTTAAAACATACGCATATCATGGCAATCGGGAAATAATAATATTCAAAGCGGACGGTCGCAATAAAAAGAATAACCCATCGGTATACCGCTTCCGGTTAGGTATGTTATAAGTCCACAATATTGTTCAAGTATTGTAATCTGGTAGGTAAACCTAATCTATGTGTGACATTATAATATAATAATTTCAAAACCTATCTATGGAACTTATAAGTTATAACCAGAATTTTGTGTCGACCGCGAGCGGCACTACCTGTATATATTTTTGCTAAAAAAAACACATTAAATTATCGATATCACTGTACGATTTGCGATGAAACGAACGGTTTACCGAGACTCTAACTGATTCAATATGTGAATCACTCACGATTCGCTCACTGTACGGTCGTATCGAAGAACGAAGGTATAAAAAATTCACAGGGTGCGTTCGCCTTAACGTTTTCGACGGCCGTCGATCACCCCGAGCCGTGCGTGTTCACGTTTGATCGGTGAATCGGGTTGTTTTTCTCTTACCTGGTATATAAAACTAAACGTACGATATAATATAATATCGTAGGTAGGTGGGTATAAGAGCAAAGCGCGCGTATGGCAAACGGTTACGGATTATCCGGAAAATAAACCCAAAGGAAAACATTGGGGGAAAAAAAAATATATATACCTACTTATAAGGTATTATAATATATAATAATGTATATATATACAGTCAAAGTCTTCCTCAGTGGCGTTGTTATTATATGTATGTACATGTATATTGTATATATATATATATATAATATATTATTATATGGAGATAAAAGTCACAGCCTCGGCGGTGGCAAGTACGCGCGTATTATATGATACTGTACATATGTATATATACATACCTACGATATCGTGCGACAAGCGCGAGGCGAAAAGGTTATATTGGGGAATCTTTTTCGGGAGAAATCTTCTCTCCCCCGCGGCAGGTTTTCGGCAAGACGCGGTGCTGGGAGCCAGGATGAGTAGCGAAGAAGAGGGTGGAGGGAAATAATAAAAAATAACCCCTTGTTACCCGGCCATATTATATATATATAAGGATATAATAATAACGTATAATATAATATACACTGTGTGCGGTTTTTATTAGACGTCGGCCCACCCGGGTGGCCTAGCCGGCGCGCGATCGCACCATAATGCCGGCAGTCTATATATTATTATTATATAATAAATGTATATACCATGCGCGGTATTACTCGGTTAATAATACGAACCCACCCCGGTCACCTCGCCCTCTCGTGGACCGAAACGATAGGAGACTGCAGCAGCAGCTTTTATCGAAACGAGTTTTCCTACAACAACAACTACAACAACTACAACAGACCTGCACCCATACGCCCGTATAATATACGCGTGTTACTGCACCGTATTTACACCACCGCCGCGTCGTTAAGTATATCGTGTACAATTTGCTGCCGAAAAAATAAAGACCATCGGGACCGTTACGAATCCGTTTCAGTTCACCGTCTCCACATATCATCGTATTATATTATTGTGATCACATTGTAAACCGTACGATTTATACCGCTCTAAACGATACCGCCTTATATATAATAGATAACAATTTATTATGCGGCCAAAACAATAATACTAATTGCAATAGTACTCCGAGTTCTGACAGAGCGTTTCTGACGTCGATTTCAGACAAATCTCGTTTTCATCACCGGAATCGTCGTGCCTTGATGTATGTTTGTGTACAACAGAGAATAGTAAAGTTATGCTCTCTTCTCTTACATCGTTGTACCGAACAAAGTGTTCCATCGACGGAATTCCGTCTCTATCTGCTGCTGTATCTACCCTCCCCTTTTTCCACTCGACTCCATTCTGTCATTCCTGACCTATGATAATAGATATTTTTCTGTAGAGGCGATTTATAATGCTACCCCCACTACCACCACCTCTCTCCCCCACAACAAAACCATTCGTTGAAACGTTCGTTCTTCATTCTCAATACCTACTGAATTGCGTCTAAAGCTGCCTTTATAATCGAAGCTCTTTTCCGCGTCATTGAAATGTTCATTCCTAGGATATAATATATTATCTAAACATATATAATAACCACCGATTAGCAATCCAATCGTCTAGACCCTACGCCTGGGTTGCTTTTATAATTTATTAATCCATAAATATTTCCTTGGCAAAAATAATTTGCAATCCTTACCTTACCCTACAGTCCCAGACTCTATCTATCTCTATTTATCTCTCTTACACACACACACATACACATACATACACGCACATGTAATAATAATATAATAGCATTTCATTGGTTTGTTTATTTTAATGTGTAGCATCCATCTTACGAACGAACAACGGAACAAATTTACGTTTGACATGATCAATTATTTTATGTTGTTATCTTTAATAACACAGTATACCTACTTACGTTTATTTCAAACTCAAAGAGTAAGAACATATTAATGCAATAATACATTCGTATCGGATAGTTTTTAACCATATTTTAAATTTTTAAAAATGTTGTTATGAGCGTTTTTAAGTTGTGATATTTTAAACTTTTATCTACTCGGAAACTTGACATACAGACGGATATAGTGCTCTTAGCTTCAAGTTTTATTATAGGTTGAAAAATTCACACTTACCTATACTAAACTATTAAAGCTGAACACACACAAATGGTTCAGCTGAACGCAAATTTGTTATGTTGCACGTTTATAAATACGACGGCGGAGACAACACACGTGGCGTTTTCTGCTTATAAACAAACAATAATATATTATAGAGTATTTTGCATTTTCATTTAGTTCGATCGGCGAAACGTGTTGTTTTCCCCCCAAACAATAAAAGCCCAACACAATATATTATAACGTGCCGTGATGGAAAAACAAATTTAAAAAAACACATAATTTAAAATATATTATAATATTATAATATAACACGGGGCTGTAAGTGGTGTATGTCCCTTATACAACACTATATAAGTGTTTCTCAGAAATGTATAACCGTCAAAGGGTGGACTGCATGAACTCGTATAGGCAACACTGTACCAAGCGACACCTTGGAGGCAAAATTATTAGTAAAAACATTGGTTGAATGATTTTTTTTCATAACATACTACAGTATAACTATTATAGATATTCACCAACGATCCAATAATCTAATCCTGCGAGTTTCGGCCGTGCAGCATGCTCGAGAGATTGACACGTCATCGTCGGCGTTTACGCCAATTAAATATGAACACATACGACTATAATATTATAGCGCACTATGTACCTATGTCGAGCAAAAACATATGCTCCACGAAACAGCTAATACGGGTTTCTGTTTACTGAGAGTAAATAATATTAACTGGTATAGGTATACGATATTATTATTTAAGCGTTTATTAGTCATTATCGTATTATGCACGAATATTATATTATATATTATGATGACGTTTATGAGATGAATATTCTACAGGTATTCACGATAATAATAATATATAAGCGCGTACATAAAAAAATATATTTTCACCACAATAATGTTTATGACATCGATCGAACGTTCATAATAATATATTATTTGCTTGGCTGCTTTAATTATTATTCGTGTCCGAAAAATCGTTTGTGCTACGCAATGACGTTTGTGGCTTTAATTATTTCCAATTGAAAATAAAATCGGGTTACGTATTTAAACCAGGAACTAGAACCTTGATGATTTTACGATTCCGGTTTCTGTTTGGTTCCCAGAAAATCTAAAATTTCAGTTCCAATCCTGGCTCGGTTCCCAGAAAAACAAAAATTTAGGTTTTGGTTTATTTTCGGTTCTTAAAAAATAAAAAAAATTGTTACCTGTTTTGGTTTTATACTAAAAAGGTTCTCTACAAAAAAATTTGTAAAGTAGAAGTATCGGTCCTGGTGAGGTTCTGGTATTAAAATTAACTTAAATAAGGGTTCTAGTGAGGTTTCGGTTCCCAATACTCAAAGGGTTCCGGTTCCAAAACCGGTTCTTTTCGGTAAGGTTCCAGTGCTTAATTTTGGAAGGGGCATGGGTGGGGGGGGCAAAAGTACAAAAAGTTGCAAAATTGGCTACAAAATTGGCTAAACACAGTGTAAAACAAAGGAAAACTACGGTGTTGAGGGGGG
>NC_042493.1:64274351-64316739 GCF_005508785.2 Acyrthosiphon pisum | reverse complement strand
CCCCCCTGGATCCGCCACTGTAAGGTTCCAGTCCCTGATTTAAACACCTGACTTTGAAATAATTACGTAATATAATATTGTACCTCGTCGTCAATACTGTGCACCTAATACTTTGTCCTGCCTCATCAAGGCAAAATATTAATTTTAAAATTTGTAAAAATATTGGTGGAGCGAGTTGCCTTCATAATATCACAGTAACTAAAGATAATATTTAAAAAAGCTCCAAAAATCAAACCCTGCAAGTTTTGACCGTACAATTTGCGCGATGGTCTTAATTGAAACGTCACTGTCAGCGTTTACGCCAATATTTAACGTGCAACATATTACATCTATTGTAATGGCATATAATAATTATAATAATATTAAAGTGCACTCTGTATGAGTACCGAACAAAAACATACGTTTCGTGAAACAACGATGCGATAATATCATACGGGTTTCTGTTTAGCGCAAGTAAATAACATTAGTATACGATATTATTTTAGCATTAATTATAAGTCATTATAATATATTATTACACACGATGGTACAATAAATTATATACATTAAATTCTGAACAAATTTCATGTCAGCTTTTCTGTGACTCACCCCATAGTTTCACGCGACGAGGTGTTATCAGAAATGTAATTCGAGACCAGTGATGGAGCCGTATATTATATTTTCGGCAACTCGATTCATTTAAAATATAAATAAAATAAATTCCAGAGTAAAATCATCTTACAAAATTATTTGTTTACATATTATATTATTACCATAATCGAATTAAAGATGCGCCTCATCGAAGCATGAACGCAGTATAATTTGCATTTTCTAAACATTACACAAAAATGGTACAAAATTAAACGTTCAAGTTCCAGACAACATTGTGCAGCCTCGACATTAAAAATAAAAAAAATAAGCCTCCGCAGTTACTGTTTTCCTTTAGTTTCTCTCACAGACGCGCACAGTATCTTAGTCCGCCTCACCCGATATATATTTCATACATGTACAAGTGTATATACTGTTTATATAGCTGGTGATATTTATTTTATTTTATTTTTATTTCATATAGCAAGGGTCATCCCTTTGGGTACAACCAATACGTTTTTCCAATGCGGTCTTTCTATCCCTCATGTAATGGACACTATAATTTTGTTTTACAGTGTACATTCCCGGTGTTTACCTCCTACGAGTTACGATACGGTCCGATGGAACTGATGTTAATAGCCTTATGAGTCGTATAATATATATTATATAGATATATTATATAGTATCACCATGAAACTGTTAGATTAAATTTTTCGATGAGAATAAAACTTGTAAAAATAAATACATAATATAACATTTAGAGTATGAAATATCTTATTTACACTATATTTATATACCGCCGCATACATATTATATAACTTTAAAGATTTATGTATAATTTCACAATTCAATATTGCAAAAAGATTAAAAACCAATTATCAAAAATAAAATCATCATAATGCTAACTAAATTTAAGAGTATTAATGACGACAAACAAATAATCTGGAAGAAAAATGATTTAAGACGGAGAATTAATGTTAACTAGTAAATATATTGTGCTGTAAAACAATTAGATTTTCTTGTAGTCTAGACGTTTGAGTTATTAATTGTTTCTTGGTACATTTGTAACCATAGGATTATGTCCTTAAGAATTTTTAATACAATCATCAAACAAACTTTTTTTAATTAAGTATCTGGGAGTTTTTTTCTTTACATAAGCCACACAGATTTAAATATCAAAAATAAAATAATAATAATAGTTTTGGCATAATATTAATAACAAATGCATTAAGCATAGATAGTTGTACAGAAAACATGAGCCATAAACATATTTGTATCACACATTATGATCCTGTAGAACGGTATTTTCTATTTAGAAAACTATATGGGTGCTAATTTATTTAAACAAAATATTTGAAAAAACAAATTTTACGAAATCCTAAAAAACATATTAGTACATATTGTGACTTCAATCACTTTTAAATCTACAAAGAACCAATGATATTTACACTTATATTATGTTAACACTGACTTAAATTATTACAATAGTGTAACCTATTATATTATGTCTTATTTTATCACAGTCCGAACCTGTTTAATATTTTTTTTAGTTAAATGGAATGTATTGGTGATATTTTATATAATTTTCAAGTGATAATTAAAGAACATAATATTTAGTGATTCTGAGATGGTATAGTGCGTGTTGTCTGTTGTGTACAATATTTAGTGACGAATAATTATATTTTTAAACTGTATCTTAATTACCTAATATAAGAGGTCTACTATGATTTATATATCACAATAGTGTATGATAACACAATATTCACAAATATTATACACAACACTCAAATACATTCTCAGTTTTAATAAATATTGTACTTTTTAAAATTAAATTAAACGCCAAAAACTGATTAAAATTATTGACAATATCGTTTACGATAGAGAAATATTTATCAATTTCGGCTAATAGGATATTCAAGTTTCAATGACACAATATTATTCGACCTATGATAATATTATTATCTGCGGTCATAATAACTACCAACACATTTCTGTACAATATATTAATATTGCCTGCGTACTTATGTTATGTAATTTTATGATGGTTATTTTATGTCGACGAACTCACTCCATTTGCGATCGTAGTGTATATTGATCACGAATCGTCGGCACATAATATATTTTAATTCAATCAAGCCAGTGCTAGTGTGAGAGTAGATTGAAACCACTTGTACCACAATAATCAAAACGGTCGTACGAAGAGCTAGTGATGTTGGTGCGGAAATCACGACTTGGCTTTGAACACAACATTTACGTATGCAGACAACTTAGTCGTAGAAAATCATTGTTATAGGGCCGGAAACGACTGTGATAATAATATTACAGTATCACATAAACACAGTACTGATTATATTAATTTTTCCTGCAATATTATAATATATTGTTACCGTCACACCCGTCTGACTCTATATAATAAATTAAATATAATATTATGTAGTGCCCTAACAGTTTTTTTCTGACTATTTTAATATGCAGAAGGTAATTTATTATGGTATACCTAAACAGTGGCGTTTCAGGAATTAAGCATAATATGTATGTGGTTAGAAGAATTTATCGCAAAGTTTTCAGTGGGTCGATGGATCGGCAGCCCCTACTCACCGCAATAATTATCAGTGTAATTAACATAATTACAATATGTAATATGACGATAATAGTATTATTTCATTGACTCACACTACGTACGATAACATAATGTTGCGTACTAATCGTGGGCACACATTTAATTGCATCATATCGGAAAGCAGCTCGACACGACGACGCCTCAAAAAAAAAGATGAACTGTACGACATTTACTTACGTGGACACTGTAGGTCGTAGACAAATATGGTTTTGGGGTCGACAACGACTGTGATAATAATAAACTCTGAAGTATTATAGTATAACATAAAAACAATATTGCGTATACATTTTTTTACCAAGGTAAATTATATCTTTTATAGCTTTAATATAATAATATATTACCTACCGTAACATTGAAAATTCAATATATACAAATAAAAAAAAATATAACCTATACCGTGCCCTAACAGTTTAATATGCCGTATGTTTTTTCTTAAAATATAGCAGTGGCGTTTTCAGGAAAAATGATTTACGCATATTATTATTAGAACTCGTAGAAAAGTTGATTGCAAAGTTTTCCGAGAATCGGTAGACCCCGCTCATCACAGTCATAATTATAATAATTAAAGCGCCACGCTTCACTCCCTTCAGCTAAACGTTAAATGCGTATATAATTCATTAGTCATTACTAATCGACGACTCGTTCGAATTCGATTTGTATCTATAGTTCTCTGATTGTTTAATGAGATTTAATCTATAGACATATACAATACTATTATTATATTATCCACTAGGATAATAATACACTGTGATTTAAGATCATCAAGGGACAAAGGGTATTCTTTGTCAGACTTCCACACAACAATAAATTGTATTTTCTTGTTATAATCTATATTATTTAATAAATAATAATGTAGAAAAAAAATCACAAATACAGTCAATGATATGGGGTTACGATCTCTCCCCCACCCCACTCCTCAGCATCAACATGAATCGCATTATTTCATTCTGTCGAAAATAATAAACTACGTATTTGGCCGGCCTGAAGCCCAAATCTGAGAATGTTACAAATTCTTCACACAAACTCATTACGGATGGAGAATGTATTCATGGAAACTTTGGGCCAAGAAATTAGAAACGGATCTTGTTAAGAAGGAACGTGGCCTAATACAATATTCAGTTAGCGTGTAAGCACGGTGATGTATACTTGCGAACCGAAATCAATGTGTATTGTGTATAAATACGTTTTAAAATAGCTCAAAAATACTCGAAAAACGCTCGAGGATAATAATAAAATATATCAAAGGGATTTCAACAATAGCCTTGAGGAGGCAGTGAAATTGGGAAATTGTTTTAAGATGAAAGTGGACCAACAATATGAGAGCTTAAAAAAAAAACCCAAACCAAAATTCTTTGAACGGACAATATTATATAAAGTACTTTTCACAAAATGTTCTCCCCACGGTGAATAATTCCTTTATTAAAAATGTAAAACGTGAAAACAAAACACATCGATCTTATCTGTAATAATAATAATAATAATAATAATATTTAATAACAATAAGTGTAACCCGAATCGTATACGATTATCGCACATGACGACGTGCAGGTTGACGTAGGTTGATCGTGGTACCCATCGATATTGTAAAAAAATTCATGAAAAATTCGTTGGAAATCGTGTTGGACGCCGTCATTTGCAGTGCTTCGCGATTTCATAATAAAAAAAATTATTATAAAAAAAAATGTATTAATAAGATTCGCGTTTAATTTACGCAGCCCCTACCGCGGTGGGGCACGCGTAGTTATCGCGACGACGTTGGCGTTTTAACGCGCGAACGAGTCGGTTTTCACCGGAAAGTTTTGTCACGCGACTGCGGCGGCGGTGGCGGCGATTATTCTGAGAGTAGAGTTCTCGTCCAATCGGTTACGCGTATTTCGTTTGATAATAATAATATATACCCGTCACCCGGCGGCGCGGAAAACGGATAACCGCGGTATAGTTATATAGCTATGTAATGATAATAATAATTTATAGGCAACCGCGGTATAGTAAATATATAGTGGTGGAGGGGAAAACGAAAAAAAACGTAAACAAAAAACCAAACTTTATATTTTCGACTATTGTTGCGTTCAATCGAACTCGGGGTCTCCGCGTGCCCAAGATCGCGGAACGCACAAGGCGAGGGAGATTTATTATAGTCGGATAATAATTGGATTTGGGATGACCGCGCGACTACAACTACCGCGGTATAAAGACTAACAAGACCCGGAAAATAAAAACGAAGCGAGTGAAAAATCTTTTTCAAGTAAGGTTGGTATTTCACAAATTATAACGGCCGGGAGCTTTATTCTCACCGCCGCGGTCTCAGCGAACGAGCTCTGGTTGTGGTTTTTACCCGGACATTTCGATTCCGCGACCAGTTTAAGTCCACTGCCATGGTCGCAGTAAAGAGATTTTTCTTGATTTCGTATTAACGTATATTATCAAATTGGTATAAGCATTAGCGATAATCGTGCGATGTTGCAAAGTGTCCCAAAATAAAATAATAATAATGACAATATTGTAATCGTTATAATATTAATTATTATGTTATCATATTAACGCCACCGTCGTGTCGGAAATAGTGCGAATTAAAATATTATATTATATTTTATGACATAGTTACACATAATATAATTATTTACTGCGTATATATAATAATATCCAGCTCTAAATCCATGTCTGCCGATGATTAATCAAATGCTGTGTGATAATATATGCATATATATCTGCACTATTGTGTAGGTAATCATAATAATATCATCAATATTCATTGTGACTGAAATATTTTAACGCGCTTAAAATATAATATATTATATGCTGGAGTCGCATACATAAATCGAATCAAACTTTTGCATCGAATTTATATACACGCACACAATAACAACTGAGCACAAAGCCACTACTAAGCGATTAAACCTACAACTGGTGTCAGGTACCAGACAAATATGTATTATATATAGGAAAAGAAAATATTATTCTAACAATATTATAAACCGACGAGGACTCGATGACGCCACAAGAGTAACCTGTATATTTCGATAAAGCGATTCAAAACAATATTATACCATCCGGACAAGATAACGTTGAACTCAGTCGACTGGTGGCCGACGATTTCGATGTCAAATTATTACAAAATTAATATTTTTTTTATTATTATCAGCGTCCGCGATGGTTATAGCTACTGCTGTTGTTATACGCCAAAAATACGTCACGTCAAACTGTCAAAACTCGTCGTCCGTAAAATAGGAAGCGAAGAAATTCGATCAGACAGAGCCTTTGCAGGGCTCCGCGGCAGGTCCTAATTTATAAAAACGAATGGGGTAAAAAAAACGAAAAAGGTTTTCGATGACGGCCTCTTGAATATATTATTATTGTTATTATTCACTGAAATGTAAACGCACGCGTGGTTAAGTGGGCTGTCCGTCGCCGGCTGAAAGGTCGAACACGCACATATAAGTGGGATAACAATATCGTTATGTCACGCGCGCATATTTAAATAAAACAATACTGTTATTATATGCGAATGGAGAATATTATATTATTGTGTGCATTTTTAATCATATTTTCAACTCGTATCTTCAGACGGATTATGATATTATACCGCACAAGCAGCCGTGGGTGATTCGTATTGTGTTAATCGTTACCAAATTGCTTGTAAAGACGACTATAGTAATATTGTTAGAAATATTTCGGCAGAAGGTATACACGAGGGTCCATTTTTTTGGTATTTCAAAGTCAACTTTTAATTTATTTTTCACTACAACATAATATTCTAATATTTGGCAATAAGGAAATTAATGTAACACTGCATATTAGATGGGAAATTTATACACCTCTGAAATAGACCAATAGCGTAGTCAGCGGTAATACAAATAAGTCCTATACCTTCTTATTTTTTTTTAAATTCTAACCGACCGAAGTTATATTTAAAAAAAAATTCATTTGTAGTCGCTTGGTGTGACTTTAATATTGTAATGAATTAATTATTTATAACATTATATTAATAATTATACATATATTAAGTACCTATTATTTGCGTAACAAGTTTACATCGATGGAGAAAAAAAAAAATTAGAATATTTTCTTATTTTATTTTTGATTTTGACTATAATATTGGTTTAACTTATCTAAGTTTTGAAAGTTAATTTGAATTCGATTTTTTTTCTTTTTTTGGTGAAACAAAATAAATTATTTATACGCTATATTAATATTATATGTATAAAAATCAAAAATTACACTTTAATCGATATTGTTTTATTAAATATTTTGTTTGGATTAGTGTTCTGAAAATAATATTAGCTACGCCACAACTGCAGAACTAAAGTCGTCACTCGTCACTGTTTTGGTATTGTATTATTATTATTATTATTATTATTATTTATTTTATATACACAGTATACACCCCACACAGCATATAAACATTTCCTAACTAATACTAACTATGGTAAAAATATATGGTTGTCAAAATATTTAAAAAAGTTGCGTAAATAATTAGGAAATATATTAGTTATATTCTTTGGTCAAGGAGTTCATGTTTTTGAAAATAGTTTATGAAAAACATTTATAAAACATTTTAATCATATATTTTCAAAAATTTTCCCTTTTTTCGAGAACTTTATAAAGATATTAAGTCAACATTTTTATGCAAACATAATAAAGCACAATATTTTGTTTTAATGAGAAGAAATTATTTATAAAATATTATTAGTCAAATATTCATTATTCAAGCACTTAAAAATATTCACAAAATATTATCATTTCCCAAATACTGGGTAGGACCTCTATTATATAATAAATTATAATATTATGATGTTGTGTTCTATAGTCTCTTATATCATAATAATATTATAATATAAAGTGCGCGCATCACATCGTACGCGATGTACACAACATAATATAATATACATATTACATAATAAAGTGTTTCGTCGCACAATAATAATAATAATAATAATAATAATAATATACGATACAAACGACGATATAATAATAATAATATATTGTGTCGCACTCGGCAACGGTATCGTTTATGCGAGTGCATACGATTAGTGTGTGTTAATTCGACGGGCCGACATTAGCGTCGCTAGACATATTATGCATGCACACGCGTGCCACATGCGTTCGAAATACGCGACGACTAAATAATATATAATATCGGTTGATACGGTAACGGTCGGTTCGTCGGCTCTTTCGTTCAGCCCGGAGAAAATTTACATATTATCGTATAATAATATCACGGTTTAATACAATGTGCGTTATTGTTATTATTATTATTATTAAATCGTGAGGGCGGCCACCCGCGAGGGGTGAACGATTTAAGCGCGGGCTGGCTGTCGACTAAATATCATGTTAAAACAATCATTATTACTGCTGTTATTGTTACCATCGTTTATACACTACACGACTCCGCCCACTGAGATTTTCCGATCTTATATTTCAATCTTAGGTCGCAGACGGGCGCTGGATAGCACATCGATAAATTCCCATATGTCGGTAAAGATGGCTTTGCAGTGCCGTTCTGAGGGTTTATAAATGGAGGTGAACAGAAAAATCTTTCGCAATATTTTCCATCGATCCGTGGCCCCCACTCCCCCCAATAATTATTAATACAACTTCACCCCGCTAATCTATAAACGTAGAAGGATGTTAATACAATTATTATTATTGTAAAGAAATTAGCACGACTCTGACAATTAACATTTGCGATAATATTTTATATTTCTATCTTAGGTAGCAGCCGGTTGCTATAGATCACACATTTCTTTAGAGGATATTTACATTGTGGTAATGCGGGGATGAATCGAGTAAAGGAAAAAAATGGTTAATACTATATTATATAATAATAATAATATATGCAGCCGCCTAATAAACGTATATTATACATAATAATTATATTAGTTCAATAATCGTACCTACTAGGTACCTACAGTTTTGAAAGTGATAAACCAAAAACATCAAATGGCATCAAAAAAAAACACTGGCTCAAAAAAAAAAGTTAAGAAAATTCCAAACACCATTTGCGGCTGACCTAACCTCCATCTGAACAGAAGAGATAAGGTAATGATTATCAACAGACTCCGCGTCGGCCAAACCCGTCTTAAACACGGATACTTAATGGCAAAGGAAGAAAAACCAAGGTACAATTCTGGTGAACTGAACCCTCAGTCATTCACATAATTTTACAGAATGCCTCCAGTATGTAGACGAACAAAGCAGCACACCCAACACCCAAACACCGACACAACCCCACAAATTTAAAGGTTTTTAAACAAAACCAAATTGTATAACCTGATTTAACAAAAAAAAAAAAAGGTAATGACCATTGTCGCTGATGTTAATTAGGAATAATAAAAATAAAAATCAAGCATCGACGGTATTATTACAATTAAAGTGTTATATATATTTTTTTTTTTTTTTTTTGTCTAACTGGCTTAAGGTGTCTGAAATATTATCAGAGCGATCTAAACCCCGTTGACCACCCATAATAATTGTACCCACCACAAAAACGGTGAAACACACGATACCATGAAGCCGGTATTAGGGTCGCCGTTCGTGATTTAGGTAGTATATCTGCTAACAACAATATACGAATTTTATAAGTATATACTATATACGTTTTACATTAAGTAATATTAACTTATTAAATATAAGTAGGTATGTGATATGTAAATGTTGTTGAATGCATATTTTATATTCAGTAATAAATTAGGGGTTCAATATTGATTTTTTATAATTATTGTACGATTCTTACGAAACGTTTTATCTTGAATGGAAAGCATTCTTTGTTGGCCATGTGCTCGGTTTGAAAAAAAAATTATATTCATAAGTACATATTATACGTAATTTCAAGAATACACCACACATGTCAGTTGTATAATATCAGAAATTGGGGTTTTCAAGTGTACTTATACTTATGTCATATTATAGTGACCCGACTCGACCGATTAATGGTTTCTATACAATTATATACCTACTATTACAACTGTATTCAGCAGGTTATAGAGAAACTATAAAATAGGGCGATTACGTGCATATACGAGACCTACCAGGTAAAATAAATAAATATTATATTAGTTTCTACACGTTAGAAAAAGGTACATAATACGTAAGTTTCTACACGGTAAAAGAAAGGTGCGTATGTTAGTTCCTACACGGCGAAAAAACTATACAAAAGTTCTTTCACGGTGAAAAAAAATTCAAATGTCAGTATAAGTGTATACTTATGCTATATTTTACTATGGTTGAGTGTTTTTATTTATTATTAAACTATATTTCATATTATAGTAAATGTACTAAAACTGATTATGATGTTTTAAAAAAAAAATACAAAAATAGCATATTATCTACCTAATACATTTCATAAATAAATAGGTGGCAATAATGTCTTAAAAAAATAAGAAAAATCGCATAATATATTTTATAAATAAATAGCATTTTTTTCACCGTATTGGAACTAACATACGCAGATTTCATTACCGTGTAGGAACTTCTTACACATCTCATTTTTATAATCGTGTAAGATTCATTAACACATCATATTTGTAGGACTAACGTATTTAATTGTTTACCTGCTACTCTCGTGTAGGAACTTACTATTCCCCGTCAAATATTGTTTAAAACAAGTTAACTAAGTGGTTGGGTCTGAAAGTGTTTTGTAAATAAAATTCTTTATATAAGTATATTCAAATAATATTTCCAAAAATAAAGTTCTTATTCTATTCTGTCGCGTTTCTCTGCGATAATAATATACGCCATGTTTTCGCAGCGCAAATGTGTACTGTAATAATTATTATTAATATGTATTATTATAATATTAGCATATTATTACAAACCACGAGAATTAATAACAAATATCGAACAAGTGTGTGTTATTAAATATTAAAATATAATATTACCATATTATTATTACGTATTTTACTTGTGTGCAGAGTAGAAAAATATTTTTTTCTGGTTCAAACTTTGGGCTTTGCATGTATAAATTATTGGCTTCTTGTAAACGTGCATATCCGTTTAATATTAAATTTGCGCTGCGATTATATTATCGATGCGAAAAAATAACACAACACATAATAATAATAATCTATTATAATAGATAAAATATTATAATATATATAATATTATTATACTATTATGTTTTATTCGTCATCATTGTTTCCTTCCGCAGATTGTGATAAACGGAAAAAAATAAGAAGCAAATATGTAAACCCAACAACAAAATTATATCATCAAAAAATGTTCGCATAATATTCTTCGAGATTGACGTAAACACACATATATACGGTTGTATTATCCCTTTGGGGCGGTTCCGATGTTTACACTTGGTATGTTTGCAGAATGGTTGTAGAATGGAAACACTAAATTAACATTGAAACATTCCATGTTGTGTGTTTGCTTATGTTTTAGACTGCGCGTAGCGATTCTCGGTATACTATTAGATGCACCTGAACAATATCAATATCAATATAATATTATTCGCATTAATTTTTCATTAGATAATATCCAACAATCGCTGGAACACAACCGCGCAGAATGCTGAACATGAGTAAGTACGAAATTTCAAATATCAGGAAAATCCAACAATAACATCATTATCCATATTATGTAATTATACATCGCTCGTAATTATAACATATTATCGTTGGTGTGATAAAAAACAAAATTGTGCGATGTATATTGTAAGAAATCTAAATATTGATATTATTTCCTTGAACATCCGATGGAAATAACATAAGCATAATTTATTTTTCAAGGAAACATACCTTATTTAAAATATAATTATATGCTATAGTTCAAAGGACTATGTATAGGTACAACAAAAATTATATTGCTTCGATAGGTTTTCGGATACGACAATAATTAATTATACTAGGTAATCAATTCTTAAAATTACCAATAGGGACCTTATTAAATGAATGTAAATAAGTGTAATGCGTATAGATATTAAATAATAGCAATATAGTAGACTTATACAACATGTGTGCGGTGTGTCTGGGAAAATAGAAGAAGTACATTGGAATCGTACCAAAGTTTAACAGCTTCTTGGCACAGTAGAAAACGAGGTTTTTTGACTTTCTAATACGACCAAAGTTTGTATCATCTGTGAACAAAAGCTACAGTAGTAAACCCTCGAAATCTGCTCGCTGTACTCGTACTGTGTCAAATTAAATTGTTCAAAACTACAAATAGACTGTGACTGATCTCTGTGAGATAACAACGGCAGACTTTAATTAGGAAAAAAACACAATTCCATTGTCAGCTTGTTTTTCGTGTGAAAATGTCGTAATTTGGAAAGTTTGATTTACTTTAAAAGTTTAAAAGGCACACTAATCTAATATACATTTAAGTTCTCGAAAGAGGTTCTCTCAGAATCAAATTACATCCATTCCGACCATTTCTAACATAAAATGTGTGTAGGTGTAATTACTAATTAGTTTTAATATCCAAAGTAGATACTCTAAAATACATATTAAAAGTAACTTTATCAAACAATTAAAATGTTATATAACTATTTTTATATTAGTTTTTGAGATTAAGGAAAATGTATTGAACTATTATTAAGTTTCAAAATAATCAAAAGTTGAATATTTCGCGTACCAATAGAAATAAAATAAACCATATCAGATTGTTATGAAAAATGTACATATCACCAAGCATCTTGTTTATCTTAAAAGAAGAACTCAAACAAATAAGAGGTTTATTGGCAAGAAATATTAAGAACGATCGCCACAGAACTTTATTCATATCTCTATTTTATGTCGATTTATAACCAACGCTAAACAACCGAGATATTTTGGAGCTTTAGTATTTTTATAGGTACTATACCAAGTTAAAAATTGATACACCTTAAATTAAAAGTGACAAAACTAAAGCCACGCCAGAGTATACTACAACAATCACTCCCGTTGCGGTGACAACCAGAAAAACACCATTACTAAAAGTGGACACATCCCCCAAAAATGTAATGATCATCACACCCTAATTTACTGCGGTTGTACTTTTTCAAAAAATCAGCATCAACTTGATATATAACTCAGCATAATATAACATTCCATACTCAAATAATATAAATAACATCTTAACTTTCACATGCTACAAAATCAAAAATAAACCAACCAGAATAAACACGAAATTCCAACATCCCAAAATACCTCCTTCCTAAACAAATTTAAGTCTCTTAAAAACCCATTTATTTCAATTTTAACCAGTCTTCGAGAAAGTCGATAGCCATAAATAATATTGATAAATGTCAGACAATTTATACGTAGGTACTAACCTATTAACGCACAATTCCCATTATCAATACCTACTTATATGAGACGCTAACAGATTCACCCAAAAGGTTAATATTGCTTTAATTACAGAAACAAACTTAACACAAGTCATCCAGAAGTCACTCAAGAGTGGAGAGAGGGGGGAGGGCTAATTATCAAAAATTAAATTTCCTTTTTTATCTCAATATAAATAATAATAAAAAATATACAGTTCATGAAGTGGTGGGTGAACCCTAATCGAGGGGTGATATTTTTATAATACCTACTGATGTAATTAAATTTAGACTCTTTTACTAAATATTATAAGTTAGAATTTCATTAAAAGTTCGATTATAATAGCATGATAACATACACAACGCTTTTAAATGTCTAATAAATAATCATTTAAGTAGCAATTGAAGCAAGACTTGAAGCAAAAACAGTTTCATCTTATTATTTGCTGCAATATATTAATAAACTAATAAAAATATAAAACCATATGATTACACTTAACTGCCTCAAAAAATAATTAATTAACAAAAAGTTTCAAGCCAAAAAAATGTGGTAGCATTCAACAAATTAACCAACAAACTTAAAAAAGAACTTGAAACATTTTAATCCAATCAATTTCACTCGTGATTATTATCACTCACACCAACTACAGATCTTTATGGAAACTATTAAAAAACAAAATCAAAAGGAATCAGCTTCTATATTCGGTATTAAAACGAAACAACTCATTAGCATTTACCGATAACAAAAAAAACGAATTTATTATTAAATTCTTCTTCGCAAATCTTTCAAACAAAATTAAAATTAAAAATAATAATAATATTTATTTTTTAAATAATGGCAACAAAACCATCTTTTTCCTTACTCACATTTACAATTCTTACTTCTTATAAAAATATAATTAATTTATGGTTTTAAAACATTGAAATGAATACCAACAGTGAAGTGTTGAGAATACATTATTTTATACTGTCGACGGTAAATTATGAGATAGACGAACGGAACACGAGTTTTTTTTTTAACTTTTGATGCTTTTAAAAAGTTTAAAAAAATAGTATTATGTGTATAAAACATAGATTATAATAATAATAAATATTATAAAGTTTTTAAATTAGATTGAAAACAACCTAATTAATAACAATAGTTTACAATAAATTTTAAAAACCATTTGTAACGCAAAGTTTGAAATTAATTTAAGAATTGTGTGCACGCATAGTATATTACATTTTTACTTCTTTGTCCATTAATAATTTCTTAAATAAATCGATGAGGCCTCAGTCTGCATTCGTGTGCGCACACGATTCTTATGCGGAATCACGGTGAAACGTCGTAGTCCGTTTATAATATTTATAAGTTATAACAGTATAATGTTTTAAGGATCGATTTCGCACCAATCCAGTTTCATTATTTGATGTGCGCGAGAAGAAAACGGTCATTGAAAAATAGTGGCGCAATGTCCAATGGCGTAAAAAGGATTTTTCCATGGGGAGTGATAATATTAAATTCGTGTCACAATGGGGAAGAAAATAAACGACACCTCAATGGCACTACAACTATACTACTGGCTCCTATTATACTACTGACGCACCAAAACAAAACAAAAAAAAGGTAGGTAACTTCAATTTCAGTCGAAGCGGATTTGTTTTTTTCCAGGAGTTATGTTATGGCCACATGTATACCTATGGACTAAAGGTGATTGTTATCTATTAATTTCAGTGGAAAAAATACGCAGTTACCTATAAATGGTCGAAAACGTCAATTCGAAATAACTGAATATTGATCCCGTTATTATTATAGCAAAAAGAAGTCCAAATTGAATAGTAATTGACCCAAATATGAAATAAATAGCTAATTACGTATAATTGCCTATTGATATACCAGTATTATTATTATCATTATTTTTTATTAACTATGAATACTTTACAATTGGTAAGAAAACTGTATGGTATATTTTTACGTTATTATATATTTTACATTTCACATGCTGAGAAACTATACATTAATATAACATAATATTACCGTTGTTGGATTTTATTGTTAGTTTTTCAATTTTAAAATATAGTTTTGGATGACGGTTAATGTTATTATTATGAAATAAGTGGATGTCAATTAATAGCTAATTGCTTAGCATAGAACCATCAGTATAGTGAAGTTGTGCTGGATCTCATTGATCATTCGAATTTTCAAATTAATTTGTGTGGAGATGCATAAGGTGTTGCAGTTATTAGACGTAGGGTGCAGATGGATTGAAATGCTTTAAGTTTGCGTTTGACGTATTGGTTTACGGTTTACCCAATAATTTAATTCCGCAAGTCCAAACTGTTCTTATTATTGTTTTGTAAATTTTTTATTTAAGTTTATTTTTGGTTTTGATAATGAATGTAGTGGGTGTGGTATTTAGTGAATTAATATTTTATTTTTGTATCTATCTACTGTGCCGAAGTTAGGGTTTTGTGTAAGGTTATCCCTAGATAGATATTGTGTCGATTGTCGACTTGCGGTTGGGTTGTTTTCGTATTTACTGTATTAGTTGGTAGACTTTTTGAATAGGTATTCCAACTTTAACTTTTGTTTGATTTATTTTAATTTCCCTCTACATAATATGTACTAATTTTTAAAATAGATTGAGGTATAATTGGAGACTTTGTGACAGTATTGAGATCTTAACTATAACACTATTGCTACCTATGGCTTTAGACAATTATGATAGGACTCTTTGATTTATTTAGGACTATCTGCAATGTACATCATATTATTGTATAGTTATGGTGACAGACTACTCCCCTGTGGTATTATGATAATAATTAATATAGAAAAAACGGCATCACCGATATGGTTCAAGAAATAATTTAAATAATATCAACGCGGTAGAATAAGTTTTTTTATTACACTAGTGGTAAGTGCAACATTATGGCTCCATTGCGACTATAGTAACATAAAGGGATGCATTAATTTTTTTTAGCCTTGAAAATACACCTTAATAATAATATTACCTATAATAGTATGGTCTACTATTGGCAGTTAGTGGGAAGTTCAACGATATAATATGACACTCCATACACATTCGAATTAATTATCACATTACACTATAATAATAAAACATACACTGTAAGACTTATTGTAATTATTGATTTTTTTTACACGCCTATTTTAATTTTAACACGTTGAGTTCCATTTATTCCCTTTCGGTTTCCTATATCGAATTCCGGAAACACGACCCGCAGGTACAAATATTTAAATAGCCTATGGTGATTTATAACGCTTCCTATTGAACTTCACAATAGTCCTATTATACAGGTCTATTCGGGTATTAAAATTTCATAAAAATCTAATAGTGTACTTACCAACAGTAAACCCGTAATTACTATTTTTTTTTTTTTATAACGACCGATGAAAGGAAGTACTTTTTTTCCATTACAAAACCAATTATACGTTTAATGATGAAATATAATATCAAAAATCATTGATGATATTCAAAAAAACGAATAAAATATTTAATTAATTTTATTTCTAAGAAGACCTATAAAATAATAGTGTAATATTTGCTATTGTTTTAAATTTTCTTACACAGAACAATAACTATTGAAGCAATATCGAATTCTCATTATAAGGAGCAGTACCTATTACAATTTTTGATGTTAAACCCCAAATTTAGTAAGTGAATTCTAAGTGTACCTACTGAAACTAATTATCATTACAGCCATAAATGAAAATTATATAACATAATATTTAGTACAAAATTCATAATTATAAATATGCTTCAACAAAATAGAAAAATAAATCCAATTACAAATTAAACTTTCATCTTGCAGATTTTAAAAACATTAATTTAAATAAAAACAGTCATTAAACACGTTACATAATATAATATCATCATGAAAAATGTAGCAACGTTTATTTTAGTATAACTCTGCTTTTTGCTATCAATGTATGAGTGTTTATTTTCAACGATTATGCGTCAACAATATGGAACTTAAAACAAACGAAATAGTCATAGTACCTACCCATGTATTTAAAATAATATACTTTTCACCGCTTGTAATTTAGGTTTTGTTATGGACATATTTAATTGAAAATATAAGAATAATGTTTTATTCAGTCAATTTATGAAAGTATATTATAGTTGTTTTTTAAGCAAGAACAATACTTTCTGCGTTAAATATAGTAGTATAATATAATATAAACCAATTCACCCACTTCATTAACAACATTTAAGATCGCTAATCGCAAGCATGTTTTGGTACCTCATAACATGTAATTTTTCCAATACGAACGAACACTTTTCTTTCTCTATAAAATTAATTCAGTATTATGTTGTTCGACAATAGAAAATTATGGCATTAAAGAATGAAATATTTTATTGCGTGTTGCGCAGGTGTATTATAATTTATAATGCAGCGTATTTATAATGTAACACTGAAATGAGTTGAACGTGGTGACCACTTTTGTTTTATGTGCCCGCAGTTAAAATATAAATTATCGTTTCCGATTAATTTCTGGAAATATTTTGCAAAGATTATATTTTTACTTTCGTATTTTAAAGGTCGTTCGGTAAATAATATAAAAATAAAAATAAACTGTTGTACAAAATTACCCAAAATAATACACGCTCGAGAGTAATAATATCGAATTGTGGCCACAATTATCACTAATAATGTAATAATATTAAAAAGTATAATATTATAATATTGCATTTAGTATGTTTGACTACAGAGCTATGCAGGTACTCACAGTAGACGATCATCCTTTTGATCATGAAATCTTCATCATGGTACGTAGACACGACACATCTGTAGTCACCGGATAGCTCGATGGTCGGATTGATGATGTGCAAAGCCCTGTGTATGATAATAATAATATATAGAAATACGCACTTATTGATTAGTTAGTGTACATTTGCTATATACCTAATATCAGTTATCACAGTTGTTCACGAAATATTATGTTAATTAAAGAGTCTACATAATATTTGTAATGTCGACTTTTTACGGTTAATGTGGAGCAGCTGCCAGATCGTACAACAATGATGTATTATTTAAATCGTTGAACCGATACAGTATATTATAATTTATAACGTTAGGGGTAATCCCCGATTTGTGGATTAAATTGACATTACTCGGGTAGTCGACTATAAGATCGAGTGTACCCAATCAGGTTGGGTATAAGTGCTGTTTTAGAGTCTGAGACAAAATTATTCGGTTATTTTTTTTTTCACATTATCCGGGTTAATTCAAGATTAGCAGCACCGGAACTTGGGGAATTATGAAATGAATATTTTAATTTTTTTGCTTTGTTAGAGTTTTAATTTATAACCATGCAATGATTTTAACCACTAAAAGTATTTACAAAATAATATTAATATAATATAATATAATATAATATAATATAATATACGATATTGTTTAACTATATTTTTTTTCACGTGTAGCGTGGTGAAATAAATTGTACGGAATTTAAAATTTGTATCATTTAAGATAATATATTAATGTCGGACAGTCCTAGACGAAAATAAATGCTCCAATATACATCATACATTTTATCTGCAAACCAGACTATGATCGACTCTTATTGAACAGTTAATTTTTCATCAATTTTAAAATGTATTGCTTTGATATATTATTATAATATTGTATTCAACTTGTGTATTATAATATGTATATTGTATACGTTTTTTTGGAATGAATTTGACTGCACACAGTTATTTATTTTCTAGTCGTTTCGATTTGAAACAAATATGGTATTAAATATGATTATATTTTTAAATTGCTTATTTTGTTCTCTTTCATAATATAATAAATAATTTATTTTTACCATCTACTTTACCCTAGAACTTGTGGTTAGGTTCCGGGTAGGTATTGGAAATATTTCCCAACGGCCATTACTAACATTTACTTTTCAATGGATAATGTATGAAATCGGATAAGGTTATCTTACCCGAGTAATGTCGACTTTAACCAATATCGGAGATTACCCAAAACATAAATATATATATAAATGAGAAGGTAATATTCACCGTGTAATACACAATAGTATATACTTTCTTCTATAATATTTAAGAGTCAACATTTTTTTTTTATTAATATTTGTAAATATTCAGTGTTATGTAATTATAGTTCAGTATTATACAATAGGTATAAATATTATTATACCTTTGTAAATAGGTACCTGGTACATAGTACTAAATATTATAATTATGTAATTAATGAAGAGAATTGGCAATATTAAATTAATTATTTTATTTGTTTATAAAAGAAGGAATTTTAATATTATTGGATGTTTATTAAATTATGTTATTCTGAGTAGACCAAAAAATTCGTTGAAATCATAAACATTATTTTGTTAGTAAACGTGCATAACATTTTCATTTTTAAAATATAATGCTTCACAATGTAATACAATATTCATATTTCATAACATGCCATTAATACTTTTCACAGAGTTTAGTAAAAACTTCAGTTTAAACTAAAAAATATGATTTTCCTCAAATTAATATAGTTTCTTGTTGTAATTAGAAAATTATTAATCATAGAAACTTGAAATATTCCACTGTTGGTTATATATTATTAACATGAATACCTATATTTAAAAAATATTCAAACTATAATTATATATTATGTTAATTATTAATATGAGCACATGCAATTTTCTAATAATCTAATTTGTTAAGTTTTATTTTAATTTGTCAACATGTTTGATTTTAGGTATTAAGGATTGAAAGTGAAAATCTAGGTTCCTCATTAATTGTTTCTAAAATCGTTTAAAACCCATAATATATAAATATATAATTACTTTAGATACACTTTATTGTTTATATAAACATTTTAAATTCGACTGGTTGATAGAATTTGTCCAGATTATGTCAAATTTAATATTGTGGTCGAAAGGCTTAAAACCATACGAGGTTCTCCATTAGTGTTATTGTTAGATTAATAACTTAAATAAATCAACTTTTTAGTAAATAATTTGTACACCGTTAAAATATATTATTAAACAAGCTTTTAGGGAAGTGGATGAATCTAAGATGATATCAATGTTAATAACAATTGTGATTGAATTTACTGGCGAATAAAAAACGTTAAAAAAAAAAAAAACGATAAAAACAATTATTTGTATCATTGTCCATCTAATATTCGAATAGTAACTATATCATTATATTACCTGTGCATGGTATCGTTGTCGTCAGACACCTTGTAGTCGAGATTGGCACGGTGACGGAACACGCCGATGCTCAAAGGTTTCTGTCCAGGAATCCACTGATAAACCGGTCTGGCGCTGTTGTTGAAATACCAGGCGACCACTAATCCGATGGAATTCGGACGAAGCGTGTACAAGCAATCAAGCACGACGCCATTTTTGATGCTGGCCATCACGGAAGTCGGCACTCGAAGTTCAGTGAGTGTTACGCCACCTGTAATATACAACATCGAAAAAAGCGTCAAAAAGGGCTCGTGAGAAGTAACCATAATAATATAGGTAATGGTAGAGCATGTGAAAAGTGAACCAAATATATAGTTTCGTATTTTTATTCGCAAAGATAAATGAATAAATAAAAAACCGCATTTTAGTACAATAGATTTTCAATCGAATAACTTCACATGAACATGTTGGAGTACCATTATTACTTCTACTTGAAAATAAATAAACACATATGAAAAAATAATATAAAAAAATAATATAATGTAGAAACTAGTCGATATTAAACCGACACATTAGTAGTCTTTGTCTAATATGATAAAAAATACTTTGATACGCGCCTCAATTCTAATATCGTATTCAAAATGTGTGCAATTTTGTTTAAAGATTAAAAATAAGTATAAAGCAAAAGAAGCCATTTTTATTTTGTTATTTGTGATTTTTGTAAATAAATAAAATTAGGACCATTTACTATAGTATAGTATTTTTAATCGATAAACATGATTGGTCATTGGCCACGACACTATGGCGTATTGGCGTGAATACATTCGAAGCCGATAGGAAAGCGATTTCTACGATGACCCTCTGGATCGTACATTGGTTTTACGACATACTGAATAAATCGAAACATTTCAGGATATCCTCGTCTGATTTATGAATACACGATAATAAAAAAAAATATATATATTTAAAAAAAAATGCATGTGTCATTTTTAGGACTGACTTCCTCGGCGCGCACTGATGATCCCGTTTCTTCGTTTCCTTCAAATAAACTTATTGTAACACCACATGTGTGCCGGACAGAAAACTATCTGTGAATAAAATTACATCACCATTCTACCAGAGATGGACGTGCTCGGAATATAGTGCTCAAAGTTTTCTGTTGACACGGCCACATTTTACTACATGGATGATCATGTTCGAATAAAGGTTTTATAAACAAAAAATATAAAGAATAAAATGAACACGTGACGTTCTAAAATAGATAGAAACGCATGTTGTGGCGTGTTTTCGGCGTAGTTGTTGCCGTCGTACGAAACCGTCATAATATTATTCTTGATCCAATTTATACGAAAAAATCAATAATAATAAATATTATAGTGAATAATATTCATTTTATAACGGATAAACGATTCGGTGAGAGTACTTCCATAGCCAGCGTAGTTGGCGTCAAACCCCTGAGTTGTCCACGTCTACGTGTCCCGAATTTTTAAAACCTTTACCAGTAAATGGAATTTTTTTTTCGATCTGAACGCTGAATTGTTGATTACAACTAACTATTATTGTTTTTTTTTCCGATATAATTTTATTAATAATTTAACATACACCCCAAATATCACTTAGAATATGGCGTTTTAAGATGACGTCGATTCCTCGTATCGGCTGCAGCCAGGCGTGGTTAGACTGGGTAGGTGGGTGCATATAAGTGATCATACAATTTGATAAAACGTTCCTCACAAGACATGTCTCTTACAGCAATTAGCAAATAGGTCTTATAGCAACATTTTTTTTTTTTCATAGACATTTGGTCTTTTAGTCAAGAACTTCGATAACATTTAAATGAACAATTATAGGATTTCAGTTATTATATTGTAATTCAAAAAATACTAAACACATGGATTTGAAACTATTTACTAATACAAATTATATTATTTATAATCACAAGTCAATTTGACTAATTTATTATAAAAGCTACATATACTGTGAACTAATTCACACCGTTCTATTCAGAACGTGGTTTTGAGCTATAAGTTGTAAAAAAATAGCCTTTAATAACTATTACTTAATATTTGATATTTTTTTTAATAAATTAGTCCAACCGTACTACCCACAGTCTGGACCCAGATATATATGAGATGGTACTAATTTTTTTCCAGAACGGCGACAAGATATAGAGCGACTCTAGCTTATCTTGATATTTGGAGACATTTATATCAATGAAGTTAACATGAAATATGCGTATCATATACTTAGTGAAAATTAGTAGGTAATAAGTTAAATATAAAGATGTGTAAAGAATATGAACGTATCCACATGGCATCGTCCCTATGTATTTAATGAAATATGTTCATGGTTTATTGAACTCCTCCATTTTATAAGATTTACTATCTGGGTCTCGCGTACAGATCCCTTGAATATTGATATCATGCACCCTGTATAATAATTACATATCTGGATTATAATGAAATCATGTAATCAGCAAATGAAAAAAAAATAACGTTTGGAATTAAACGAACGACGGACGAAAGGGAACGGATTGCTTTTGCTAATAATTATGGACTTTCGTGACACGTACATGGAATTATAATATTGTATATACAAACACAAGCTTTGAACCGTGTCGCAGGGAGTTAATTTTATTATCATGTTACGATATTATGATAAATCTCGTTATCTCTTCCCTCTTTCCCATTACTTTCCCATACTATTATTATCATAATCATCAAACCTGCAGGTTCGTTCTGTGCTCGTATCGAGTGGCATATTTTTTTATTTGTACACGCGACACGAGCAGATAACATCAATGATTGTTGTAATGACACTGAAACATGTACGTTTTCACACAGAAGATCAAAAAAAAAAAATAACACGTTCAGATATCATATTATGCTAACAATATTATTATATATACGCCAATAAACGCATATTGAGCAGATATATTATACGATAATTGAATATTATTCATTCGAGTTCACATATGCATATAAAATACAATATATATAAGAGTAATGTTCGAGTGAAACTTAACAAGCCTAATCGTCGAGACGGTTAAGGGCGTTATATTATTATTTATTATTATGCCAAACGACGATGAATAATAATATTATTATATTTTAACAAAACCGTTCATGTCTGTGCAAGCAATCTCAAAATACATTTCGCGAAAACGAGTTCACGATTTATGTTTTCAAATGCAGATAGCATAATATTATTTAAATTATATCACGGACAAGTATGAACGATCTACAAATGAAATCCAATTCCATTAAAAACCGAGTGTTTACTTTCGTGAGATTTTAAAATTTTTTTTTTCAGCAAACAGTAATTTTCACTCGTCAACTTGAATGCACGCGTTAGTATGTACAGCATTCCAATTTAAAGTAAAAGTAAAATAGCATTCGGCTGATCTTATACTATAATATGCACGCGTGAGGGTGTGCGTGTGTGGGTATGGGCATGTGAGTGTGCGCGTTTTGTTTGCCGTCTAAATGTTTAATAATGGAATCTATAATGGGAGACCGTGTAGTGCACTATCAGGTACCTACCTATAAAGTAAACAGTTATCAAATGGAGATTCTTGTTTCAAAACGTGGGTGCAATTGAACATAGCGAATTTCACGTACCGTATACCACGAATTTAACTCACTCGGTTTCGAATGGTTTTTATACGATTATTGGTTACTCAAAATTGAATAATATATTATAATATACAGTCTGTAGATGGGTACTTTGTGTGTCAGTATTGCGCTATTTTACTACATCAAACAATTATTAAGTAGAATTTGTATTTGTATTTATTTATTTATTTACATCAGGTACAATAACTTTTCGCAATAACCAATATTGTGAATCGACTAATCTAATTCAAATGCTAATAGGAAAATCGGGGAAAATCATATTATTTTATGTATCCATTATTAAAATAATAAAAAAATTGTTTGAAATAACAACTTTATTACAAATATTAACCTATATTATGCGACAACGTTTTTAAAAAAAAAAACACATTAAAAAAACAATGTTACAAACTGATAATATACATTTCAGTATATCACGTTTATTTATTTAGTTTTTGTGATCTGACAACTAATACCAATGAAAAATAATATCAAGTACCTATATATAGGTATTAAGAAAATAATTTTTATCATGAATTTTTATTTTACATTATTATTTACCAATATATAATTATTCTTTGATATAATAATATACAACTAAATATGACATAAAATAGGTATACGATTAACAAGTATGACCAACAGATTAGTCCAATTGATCGTCAAAGGTCAAACTTCACACTTCACATTTTATACTATTTTTTTTTTTTAGAAATCTCTTAATGCATTTAATTTAATTTATAATAATTGTGTAATTTTCTACACTACTACAGCTGTAGTTATATTATTATGATGATCATAGTCGTAAAAATTATACTCTTATGGTAAGTACTTAAAATGTGTGTTTCAAGTTGAAAAAAATAATGTAGGTACCTACTAAACATATTTAATTATTTAAGTAGGTGGTGCGTGATTTAGTTCTACAATAAATTAATACACTTCACTTCTAAAGTTCCACTCAATGAAATACATAATATGTACTTCTTAATATGTCTTAACTATGTTTATAATAATATTACTAACTATGATTTATGATCATGATGGCAACACATTTTAGTATAAGTAGCTGGTCATTATTATTTATTGTTTTCATATTATATTAAATATGTGTATTCGTTAATATTTTATAAGGTACGTAATCCACATTATGTAAATACATATCAGTATATTACTCTCAATTACCACTGCTGTCGTTTGTAACTTGAAATAAAAAAAAATATATTTATACAGGTGAATCAAAATGCTCATTCATATCGTTTCCTTAAATAATGAACTTATTCAAATTCGGGATTTTTAGAATTTTCAAGTATCTACCTATAATCGTTAAATACCATTTTAAAATAATTCGATTTTTTATGTCATGACGTGTTAATGCCAAGTTAATTTTTTCAAATGAAAACCATCCTTTTTTAATGTAAATTGTAATTATTTTGAAAATATTGGTGCATTCAAGCACACATTTGAACGAGTAGGTTCTCAATAATTATTTAACTGTATAGTGTATATATAATAAGGATGATAATCCATTATAATAAGAATAGTAATATGGGAGCCATTTAATTTTAATTTTATAAATTACAAAATTAAAGTTATTAACATTCAAAGCAAATAGCATTATTTTTATTTTTGGAAAATTTGTCTGAGTAAAATAGCTAATAAAATATTGAACGAATATTACATAATATGAATTATATTTACTTCAAAACCCAGAATTAGAGTAAAATATTCATTAGAGACAGCATCAGGCATTACAAAAAAACCAAACCATTTCTTTCATATCATTATTTATTATTGCGTTTTTATTCATCAACTCAATTATATAATAATATATAAAAGTAGGTAGGTGTCCTACTGCAGCTGTAATAAACAATACTGTATAATATACATACAAAAGAATATCGTATGATTCCATGTTTTAATCTAGTTACATAATTGAGTTTGAGTTGTATTAAGAGATTACATCGTGCGTGTATATTATATGATTATTATCGTAATATAATAACAATGTGATGATTTCATAAAATTCGAATTGATTATCGTACAGGAGTATTAAAACAAACGCGATAGGGACACACTACAATATTATATATATCATTACGTCGTATTATAATATTAAATATTCACTGTGTTTGATCGTACACCCGTAAAACAATATCATCCCGTCAGTCGATAAATGCATAATATACCATACTATATATATATATATATATATAGTTCAGGCTGTGTGCGTAGTATTATGGGTATTACATATACCCATATAATATATATTTTATACATGTACACGTGCCCGAGTACATATATGTGTGTATTATTTTATATGTCTATAAAACACTTTGGCACCGCGTAGGTATGTGTGTATATATAAATATATTGTAAAGCGACGCGGGATGGCGCACAAATGCTCCGAAATCGAATAAAACCGTGATCGGTGAAAATATAATAATATATGAACGACGTCGACCCGGTCGACACGAACAAAGTTGGTACTTTCGAAGGAGAAAAATCCGACGTCAGAGCCGCCAATAGTCATAATAATAATAATAACAATAATACTGATGACGATAATAATAATAATAATAATAATAATAACAATAATAATAGAAACAGCAATTTAAAACATGAAAAACACCGTGAAACTGTAAGCACCTAAACGTAGAAAATAAAACTCGATAGTGCTTAATTATTATATAAAAAAAAAAAAAATAATAATAATAATAATAAAAACCCGTTAGGAGACGTCTGCAGCAGCAGTTATAGGCAGAAAGTTTTCGTTTGGTGCGGACCTTCAGAGACGCGTTTGCAATTTGTACGCATTTTTCTTCGCCCCGCAATAAAACGTCGAAATTCCGTTTGAGTCTCACACACACGCACACACACACTAGGTGACTTTTGAGCCGAAACCCGGACGGCGGCGGCGGCACCACAATCTATAGGTCTTAGGTCTAAACCCACAGACCGTTTAACGACTGCGAAATGCCGGTGTAGAAGAGGTGGTCCGGGACTGAGTTGAAGTGGAGGTGAGGGACGGGGATTCGGAGACACACCGTATCTACCTTGTTTTAATTGAAGACCCCTGGCAAAGGGTTTAAAACCGTGATCTCGGCACTTAATTATAGAACTCGAGCTCGCGCGCGACGATAAATGTTCGTTTAATGCGTTTCACGACGACGACGACGTTTTCCTTTACGATTCGCCGCCATTTTTCGGTCCGCAGATCGTCACAAAATTAAATAATTTAACGTCCTGAAAGGCATTCCGAGATCAAAAGCATTATGTGCGCCGTGTTAGCTGCTGTTGCATCCCTCGTCCGGCGCGTGTACACGCGATGATAACACATAATATAATTTTGTCTCTACAATTATTGTAAATTATTCACATCGTTATCATAATATTTAATAATAATATTTTATTACTACCACGTGACACTACTGTGTTCATACGTCATCGTCCAAGTATAATATTATATCTATACGCAATATACCTATATAATATTATTACGCCAAGTGTGTAGATTCTGTCTGGTTAATGTTCATCGTGCATTGTAAACATGTTTATAGTTTTAATAACGATCGTGCGCAGAAGTTTTTCCTTTTGGGTTTCCATAAATTGTCGCATGGACTTTGTCCGATTTTTATTGCTTGCGTGATTTTATACTCTGCTATAACTTATTTCTTTATTCATACGGCAGTAAAATAAGAAAACATGAATATTGCAGGATACTTATTAAGACTAATTAGATCGTCAATAATAAAAAAAAAACCCGATAACAGGAATACAATAATAAAAAAAAAATTAAAATAATAATAAATACATTTCTATTCATATATGTGGCTCTATAATGTTATGTCTCTATTTGTTATTCATTACATTGCATGTCTTCACGTTCAGATATGATTGTCTTGTAAAAATTAGGTATATTGGGTGTCGTGGATGGCCGCAGCCATAATTCAGGCTCGGTATTACCTTACATTCCACTTAAGGAACAAAGATTCCTTGTACAATGTTATGTGTGATGGGGTATCCACATATTCCATGTACGTGAGTGAATTAAGGGGAGGCTCAGTCTCCCCCACATTGATTATGGCCAAGAGGTTTCACTGTTGGCTCTTATTCGTCCACAATTGGTGATTTGTATTTCTTTTTAAAAGACTCAGTTGCATTAAAATGGGTGCTGTTCAGTTTGACGACGGAATTCCACGGTGGATTGAGAGGAGGGAGGGCTCAGGAGGGCGCTCTCAAATGTGCATCGATGTGCAGACTGCAGCTAGCAGCAGGTTTCTGAAGACTGCATAATATTTGTCTCCATCAACTTAGTAACACATTTATAGGCATCGTCGGAGCTGAGATATTGCTTGGAATAAGTATAGCCATTGAAGGGAAGTGGATTTTATTGTATACTGCAATTGAGTCGACCTTTTTGACGCGCACGCTTTTAAACCGGAAAGGAGCGTATAGTACTCTGCAGCTATACTAAATTATAGCAGTACACACCATTCATAAGTATATTATAAAACAACATAGGTATTATTAATATTATATTCTGTATTTATATTTCATACGAACGACTTCAAATATATGAAACTAGGTAGATACTTGGAAAATCATTCACGAAAGTTTAACTTTAAATTTAATGTTTCATACGATCAAAGTTGACCTAATTTAAAATTCATTAATTTTTAAATGTTGACATATCTATATAAAATTTAAAACTTAATTTCCTAAAATATACATAACGATAATACTGCCAACTTAACCTAACTCAACAACCTGCAACAACCTCGTTGAAATTATTATTTTTGTTTCTATTTCTGGCTGTCAATCAGTTTCCAGGAGGAAGTGGTCGAGTTTAAAAACTATTTTCTCGGTGTAACTGCCGTAGTTCTAGTGAATATTACCCACTGTCAAAGTTTGCGTGTTTATCAACGACCTTATTTCCAGAATATAGTTAACCAGTATTTTGTAAACGCAATAAATATATAATAATGCATAACATGTTATTATATATGTTTTCAAATTATTATAAAATAGTATGAACATATTTTAACAATGTTAACTAATTTTTAATTGTTTCAATCGAATTTTACCCACCATTTTTTTCTTATATAAAAACATATTTTTTTTAGAATTATTCATAGTAATATACATACCCACTAGACTATGACTTTATTCAATTTAATTAAATCTTTTCAAATTAAAACATTTTACGCTTGCATTAAAATATTGAATACAATAAAATGGAACAGTTATATTTTATCAAGGCTTTTAACATAATATTATAAAAAAATTACTTTTATGAATATTATGAGTGAGACTGAGACTATAGGTGCATTTGAGTTGGTTATTATATCCACCACAATATATTACTATGATCAAAGAGTTCGCATAAATTGATTATACAACTTTTTAGTTCGAAATAATTTATTTAATTTGCGTTATTTTTCGATTACATTCTTTAAGAGCTACATTTTCATGTTTTTGTTGTCCAAAGTAAATTACTTAAAGTGATTGTTGGAATTCATACGCATAATACAATATTACAAAAAAAAATAAAATATATATCATATTAAAGACCTCTAAACTGTAAAACTGTGTTTTCCCAAATAATTTTTAAAAAGAATAAATTAAAGTGCATGTTGGTAAGGGTTGGAGTGGATACAATACAATTTAACCAGATTTTTGTTTTGCTTAGCAGAGTATTAAAAATAAAACGATAAAAGTATAAATAAAATAAAATAGTAATAATAATAACAACAATAATAGGAGTAATAATGGAACAACGTAAAGGCGTAGAATGTCATCAAAGGTTTTTGAATAGTTTAAAAACAAAATTAAATCTAACAAAACTTCTTTGTAGTTAAGTCCTGACGCGAAAATTATTCCGGTTTCGTTATGCAGCGTTGTGTATACAGGGTGTTTGAAATTATTTTCTATCTCCTACGCAATATCTCGAAAAACCCATCCCTCGCAAAATAACATTGATGCCTATATGAAGTTTCATATTGAATTAAACAAGGTTAAATTTACCTGATACTTAAAAATTTCACAGTATCTGTGGTTCGTAAAATCGGCTCGTTAAGCCAATGCATATCATTATACGTAATGTTTATAAAAAATATTTATTATATATTTTTGTTTCCTTCCCAATTAAAAAGTTTGATACCAGAGAACCACCCTGTGAGACACAAAAGTAATAATCAACACGATCGATGGTGATTTGAACGTGAAACGCGTAAGATGATCCACCAAGAGAAAAGAGAAGTAAATTATATAAAGAATTCTCCCCTTTGGTTATATTACTGTTATTATTATTATTATTATTATTATTATTATTATTATTATTATTATTATTATTATTATTATTATTATTACGACAGAAGCCAGTAGGTTTAGATTACTCACTATAATATTGTGCCGCACAGTTCATAGCCACAATATCAATTTTCTTGGGAGATTGTTTGGCAATCGTATTACACATCCGTAATTATTAATTTACTGGTCGTAAAAAATACAAAAAACATATTTTAATTTAAAATAATATTGTGTAATAATCATCGACGATTTAATGACGTGGCTCTGGGTAATAATAATATTGAAGAGTATAATAAAATAGGCATAATATATCTTTATACGAACACTCGATCCACCATTTCATTTTGATTATATTATTCATATGACATTATGTAAAATTGTACGAATAAAACAATCATTATAAACGATTCATTATTTTAAACTCCACGCGATTATTTAAAATCTTGATAATCGGATTCTTCAAACTATCATACTACTTATTCAAAATGTATGATAATATTATTGTACGTTTTTTTTCCGACATCGTAAATGGGGTATACAATATAATATTTTAAGTGACACAAAATCATTTAGAAACCATTAACCGAGTATATAGTATTATGGTAGTGTAGTTATTTTTCAAAAAATATTAATGCATAGTAATCAATAAATCATTCCTTATTAGAAATATTTAGTACAAAAATATTCGAACATTTGATAAAATAAAACAATTTGAATCTTCTATAGATACCTAGTTGGTAGGCAGTACTATAATTACAAAACGATTATATTTCATATTGTTATGTATTGTATTACCAACTAATCAATATTATATTATACGTAGCTAAAATAATTTAATATTTAAATCATATTTTACATCGTATAGTGTACCTAATATTTTTACCAACACTGTAAAGGTTAAACAATATAATATAAGCGACACCAAGTAATATAAAAACCATTAATCAAGTCGACGTGGAAGTGTAGTTATTTCTCAATAAGTATTATTGTATATTATCATTCTTTGGAATATCTAATACAAAAATGATTAACTAATTCGATAAAGTATTTGGAACTTCTTGAATCTAGATATTAGGTACATAATATAGGTGGTACTATAATCACCAAACGATTATAATCCATATCGTTTATACATTCCTAACTTAATATTCAATAGATTGATGGCACGTTATGCCAGCTAAAGTAGATTAATATTTTAATTAAATTTTATATTGTCTACTGAATTTGCATAAAGAAAAATAAACAATTAATAAAATAAAGTTATTATTTATTCGTATTATTCACATAATCATATAAGGTGTAAACATATCCGTCATAAAGCATGCTTTGAGTACTGCAAACTCAGGAAAACTGAATTTAAAATAATTATTAGTGATACAAATCATTAAAAAATATACTCTCATTGGGATTTTAATATTTTCAAAAGTATAATTTTCACTTTGACTGCCCAAAATAAATTTAATTAACTAAGTACAAAAACTTGTTAAAAGTTCTAGACCGATTAATTAAAGCAGTTTAGCTCCAAAGTACGTAATTTAATGTCTGGTTTCTGAGGCTGTAGGTAATGAATATTTTCGAAAACTCACGGATAAAGTTGAAAAGTTAAACGTTGAAACTACATATTAAAATACTGTTCTATGTCTTAGAACGAATAGTACCAGACTGACAAAGGAACCACTTGCAATATCATAACTAATATTATGATTAATAATTAATAAACAATAAACTATTAGTATGGAGGATAATATTATGCCGAGAAAAAAAAACAGAAAGAAACGTCCTAAAAAAATACCTGTAGCCCTTTGTATACCCTAAAAGTAAAATGCCCTAAAATGTTTTTTTATTTTTTTTATGAATTTCATACTAAAAACTTTTAAACAATATAGGTAGAAGAAAGTGTATTTTTAAATGTAAACAATTGTTTTATATAATATGATACATCAATTTAATGGGTTTAAAAAGTAAATTCGATTGCAGGTTTCTAAATGTATTAGATATTTGACTCATTTCCATTGTCCAGTTTAATACAATTCGCATTGATATATTTAGTTGTACCTATAATATAATCAATTATAATAACCGTTACGATTAAAAAACCATTTCTAATGAATATCATAAATGTAAAAAATATGTTGTTGTCGCATAAGAATCTCGAAATAAGAATTAAAAATATTATTTAATTATACATTTTACTAAAAGTTGTTGAATACCTACTAAAGTATTACTTACTTAATTTTCAATATTCTCATAAAAATACGAAATGAAATACTGCACACGTATTATAGGTAATTTTATACATTTACCATGCTAATCAATATAATAAACAGTCTACCTACATGATACGAGTTTGTAAATTGTAATAAAACGACGGTTGCATACACTTATCTTTGAAAAACGATCTCGATATATTTTCAAGTGCATCGAAATCCCCAGACATTAATAAATGTAGGTACCCTTAGTTAAATATGTCCCAAAGCATATGATATTACATCATATTAGACTACGAGTTTCGAGAGACCTCATACTACATTACTACCTAAAAGTTCAATAACTCATTAAATGTATATTTTTACTGTTTTTCTTTTAGGGTAGTGATCTTGATAATTGGTAATCCCTATAATACTGTATAAATCGTTATCATTTGAACGTATACGTAGTATATCTCCCGTTTAATTAAAAATTTGAAAACATAGCATAGTGTCAAAACAGTATCTGTTTGAGAATAAATTAAGTGGGGATAGGCTTATTTTTTTTTGCAACTGGTCAACTCGCATATTATCGTACTTACATAAAGTCATGTGTATTTTATAAGAGAGCGTATTGATTGTATTTTCGTCACACGTGCATCATAAGTACTCTGAAGAAAATAATAATAATAATAATATAATATATGAAATAACGGTCACACCGGGGGTTGGTTGTGGCTTCGCTATATTATTAATAATTAATCCCATACGCCTAATAATGTTTATTTACTTATTATTATTATGAAACGGGACGAGCCCTATACGAATTTCGTATAGTTATATTAAAGCTTAAGTACAGATAGCAGTATACAATTTAAACACATCAATATAGAAACAAATTATACACTTCACGCACGGTGACTACAGGTTTATACGGGTACTCGTTCGCTATTCTAATCATTAGTAAAATAGGACTGTTTCGTAAATTATTCACAGATATTATATTATTACTGTGGAATGCGAAGGCACTGCGTGAATTAAAATATGGGTTTCTAAAATTGAGTTTGTTTAACGAGGCAGGATATTATTGTTATAATATTATTATTATTATTATTATACGACGTCTACAGAGCTGTCTGATCCGGTATTCCGGTAAAACGAGATTTCCGGTTGTTAGAAAATCGGTTCGCGGGCTCCGATGGCGTATTTCGTATTTTTTTTAATTTTCGCGAGTAGCTGCATCCGCGTTTTAATTTCGGACGCGTTTGCCACACGCAGCATATTATTATTATCCGCAGACTCCCGGAACGTTTTTTGACGAGCAATTAGTGTTTCGCTTAATACAAAAAAAATAAAATAATAATAAAAAACATCGTGGAATATAATGCATCAGTCGTCTATACAATGAAAAAAAGCGAATAATAATAATAATAAAACAACCGTAACTCGTAAGTGTATCGTATTTAAACGCGTTTACGTGTACAAATTTAATAAACCCGCAAGTGCACTCGCACACACGCAAACACTCACAATATATTTATATATATATATTGTATTTACGTGTCAGTGTTGTTATTTTCGGTGTGCAGGCGTTAGACAAAAAAAAAAAAAATTACTAGAGGCGAAAAAATACGAAATAAAAAGCCGCGCGCGAATAAATAAAATTACCAAGCATGCTGTATACAAAACTGCCAAGGCGGCGGCGGTGGCACAGAGCATATATAGTCGTTTAAAAACTACCGAGACGCGTCTAATGTGCGCTCTGCGGTGTTCGCGCGCGAGGTCCTGTAAGGAAAATATAGGGAGAGGGAAAGAAAAATGCACACAGAACCACAGAGTCGTGTGGACAGACGCTGCAGCAGCGGCGCGGAGAGCATAATAAATTCTAATAAAGATTTATGTGAACTGGAAAGGAGGTCGGTTTTTTTTTCTCTTTCTTTTCCGTCAAGAGCGGCGGTCTGGTGTTTGGCGTGGTGTGGGGAGGGGCTGGCGAAAGTACACACATATAAATATGGAATTTGTGCGGTGTACAAACGACGACGACGACATGCGTGTTGCAGGGTGGCCGTGCAGGCCGTTTTAGGGGTTGTTGGTCAAAGGTGCAGACTGCAGCGCCCGGTGCGGTGTTGTTGAAGTCTTTGCGGGGAGCCGAGTGTGCCGGATCGGATTTGGTCCGAGTAAAATCAAATTAGTCGGAGCCTATCATCGCGATTAGGACATTAACGTTATATATTTTTATTAATATTTTACGTCTTATAATAGTCAATTCACACCCACTTAACCTTATACGTAGATAGAGAGTTGTCAGCAGCAGTTATCTGTTGAACAGCATCTATGCAGGTGCTCGTATGTTTTTTTACGGATTTCAACAACAAAATATTATACAAGAAACGTCTTTTTATTGAAAATTGTATTATTTAGAATATGTTGTCTATTGATGACCCCAGCAGTCCATAAATTATATGGTAATCAAGATTTTATGCATACAAATATTATGTAATATTTAAATTTAAATTTAAAAAAAACAAGATTATTTAGTGCTCAAAAATACATGGACAATATTCTTCTTAATAACACACAATTATTACAATGAATGGAAAATAATAAGTAATAGGTTTATAGTTTTTAACAATTTCAAAAGAGCAACAGTGATTGGTTATTACGGCAAGTTAATTGCTCATCCTTATGATGTTTTTCAGGTATTTCTATGAATCCTTTGTCAGTAGGAGGATTCTGTTACGGTGTTGATAATCTAGTGAAGTCTAGTAAAGCTCAGGTCACCCTTGCTGGGTCCGAGAGTTGACGTCCGCGTCGCCACCGCTGCTATTATATTAATTATATTATTATCGCAATTCCACTACGCCCAAAAAAAGAATCATCGACATGTTATTTTTTTTGCAACTTTTGTACAACATTTTCTCGCCGAGTCCTCACAGCGATCGACCGCATTAACTCCTCTACGCACGGTGTCAGTTTTCTTTTTCATTTTTGTCATTTCCCGGAAAACATGTACTCGATAAAATGGCACATAATAACGCGGGTGTTCCGTCTTGCGGGGGCACAATTTAATAGAAGTAGAGAAAAAGGGATACAAATTGGTATGCAGTTTAAAGTGCCGCCGCTCCAAAATCCTCTCCTCCCCCCAACGGAAGCCCACCATGGCCACTCACCGCCCGATCACACGACACCGTAACGGCTTTTGCTGTATATATATTATATATGTAGTGTATATAATATAACGTCTGCTCTTCGCGACTATAATATATTATTATCTTTCTTTTATTCTCAGCTTTTTATCCATACCTAATATATATATATATATATACCTAATATAATACTGCTGTAAGGGTGAAGTTTGTCCATGGGACTATGATATATATATATATATACATATAGGTACGGCAACAACCCGTGCTAAAAGTCGGCTGTGTTTCGTCACACAGAAATGAAATCGCGCGCCGTCCGCAATACTTTTTTGTGTTCGAAAACAATATAATAATTGAAAGCCAGACGGCGGCTGTAGTAGATCACTGGTGGGTGGCTTCGAGCTTATAAACTCGGATAAGTAGGACATAACGGTCTTATCAACGGTAATAAATTAATTTATATTGAGGTCAAAAAGATGTAATTATATCGCGAGTTATTGATAATCAATATGACAATATATATATATATATAATAATAATCATAATGCGTCATACAAAAATATAAACAAACGGCCCAGAATTCCCATCAGTCGAGGACCGCAAAACCGTATCCTAAGCCTGAATTAATATAAATGTCCTATTCATGTTTTTATAAGATCTATTGTGGGTTGTTCCGTACAGTCGGAAATTTTGAATTTTTAAATACGGAGGAGCCTCCTTATTGTAACTAGCTACCCAGAATAACGACAAACGAGTTGCAGTATTGTGCGGATATTGGTATAACGAGACGTATTTGTCGTGACCAAAATAATATGGGTAATATCGTTCTATTGTTGTACCGGTAAGTACTTGACGGCGGCGGTAGCCATTCAACTGTCAATTCATTCAACGTTTCGGAATAAAACGTCACTTAGTTGATTCCTAATTTGACTGTACCGACTTGTTTACTCTAACGTTTTCGCACTTCTCAAACTATTTCGGTTATTTTTCCCACTTTTGATGCGCTTAATTGCTCTCAGTGATTATTATCATCTTCGTTCATATACATCAAACGTCAGTATTTTAAAATACAAGCCGTTGTCATTGTGGTGTTGTCTTTTGTTGATTTTATTCACGATTTTCCCGACTGTATAGCAAATTATTCCTTTCTGAACTCATCTGCAATGACTAATGGCGTTGGACGCGTATTATACAATGCATAAAGTCCTGTCGCATCCGAATTTAGCGTTTGCAAACGAGCTGGTTATGATGTGATAAAGTCCGTATATATAACTACCTACTGCATTTGACCACCTTCGAAATCTAAAGTATACACTAAAACTTGTATGGACCAGATATCAACTTAACACTTACGTTATTCATTTTGACGCTTAAATCTTTGCATCGATAGTATCGCATAACCAGTGTTCAGGCTCTTATAACATAATATACAAGTTTTTATTTTGCATTAAATGCTTTTAAATTTTGGCTTAAGACTTTTAACTAATCGAATATTATTAATCGTACGTTTTCAAATGAATCCGTAAGTATGACGTTTAAATCGATATTAAGAATGGTAACGAAAAATTAAATGAGAATAATTATTTCTTAAGATCAAATGCCCAAGTAATAAAAACTTTAAATCGTGCAGTCATACAAAACTTTTTTAAATTCAATAAAAAAATATATTATTTTTTTGTTCAAAATTTGTATGAAATTTAAAAAAAAAATTGCGTTCAATAGGTGCATCGTTGTAATTTTTAGCACATCGCATTCCCAGCCTCAATCATAGTCAGATAACACGACGTTGTGTCTATATAATATGCCAAGTTTGTAAAATTTAACTTAGTTTGTACTTAATAATAATAAAGTATAATAATTACTTGCATATCTAAAAAATATATTGTTTTCAAAGGATATAACAAAAATAACAATAATAATATAATATTATGCACAAGATTTGACTAGGCATCCACTTTGACAACACTAGGATAATACTGAACACTCGTAGCCGGCAGACTACTGACTTAACTGTAGAAGTGAAATACTTTCGTCACAGTTATATCAGTTTAATATTTATTGTGTTATATTATTATTATAAGATTCGCATAACATTAAAGATTTTTTTTTCGAGAGTCTTGTTACATAGAATGACAATAGTTGGGTCATTACGTATATGAAATCAACACTTTGGCAACTTCAAAAACTGTTTAGTTTATCCGTTAAAAAATAATAGCTTTTTAAACATTTAGGTACAGAGAAATACATATATATACAATAGATGAACATTGAAAAACTCATAAGCTTGGTTTAAATTAACTTAGAAAAGTATAGTTTTTCGTTATTGAATTCGATTATCTGTGAACTTTTCAAAAACAAAATGAAAAGTTTAAATAACCAAAGTAATACTTGTGTTTTTGGGAAATGGTAAACTTTCGTACAATAAAATGCATATACATTTACAAAATTAATTAAAAACAGTGTGGAAAATATGGTGAAGGTATTCTCTAATTTTACGATATTGTGCGGAATTTTAATAAAGTATTTTCAAATACAACACTGTATCATGGAAATTGGACATCTATATAGATACGGATGACCCGGATCAAAAAAAATATTATTTTTTTTCTAGAAAACGAGTGGTCATCATATGGTATTAGTGGGTGTAGTACAGACTATGAGTTGTTGTATCATGCATAATATATAAAAAAATATTACAGTTAAAATATTAACTAGGTTAAGTAAACAATCATACTATGTAACAGGTAAAATACCAAAACAAATCTTACAATATTCAATAAGCTAAGTAACGACGTAGAAACAAACATGAATTCTGACAAATTAGGTTAAGGTAACAATTATGTAGTAAAATAGCAATTAGTATAATTTTAAGCATAGCCAATAAGTACAATATAAATAGGTTAAACTTAATAACTTAATAACGATATTACCGACAGTGATTCGATAGTAAATTGATATAAGTAATATGTGAAGACAGAAAAAGGATCAGTGGGTGGTGATCGTGTGACTCGATTACCACTGGACGTTAACGTTTTGATAAAAATGGTTATTATAATTAATTTGTTCGTTTATTTGTGTACGTCTGCGATCGGCATATGCGACAGAGTGCATTATAATATGTCTTTAACATTCGGGTCTCAATCAACATCTGCTCACTGCTAGCTATATGGTGTATAATGTTTCTGCTCCTCCACCGAGTATTTAAACAACAGTAATACCTAACTTTATACATTCTAGTCTCAATAACTCAAAAACGACGCAATAACTAGAATTTTTCACTTTTCCATAGTAAAGTGTTTTTAAGACTTTATTTTCAAGGTATATGACTCGAAAAATACATAAGTCAAATTCATTACTGGGTTCCCCTTTAGATGATTCAGATAATCAAGCCTCGACAGTTGTAGTTGAATTTTACGACGAGATGTCCTCAAACTCGTCATCGTTTTGCTCGTTCATAGGGCGAAATTAAAACTGCGTACAAAACACGTTTTTTTATACCTACGCGGACTTGGGAATAAGAATCCAATCAATATATTGGCTGTGACTGTCTGTAACCAACGCATTACACAATATAATAATATAATACACCTATAATAGTAATATGATAACTGTATTATTCAACATTGTAAGGTACATTTTCCCGATAGCGAATTAATTAATGAGAACTGTGCTCGTTATAATAACATATTCGAATTTAACACGGAACATTTACGTCATTAATGATATGTAATGTTACATATTAATAAAATTATACCTGATATCTTCTTTTTTGTTTTTTAACAATAGTACTCTGTTTTAACTATAAGATTCATGATATAAGAAATTACACACGTCGTACATAAACCACCACCCCCCCCCCCCCCCATACTCTTAATACGGAATTTGGGTATTTGTTAGACTTGCGACTTTAAGTATAATATATTATCATCTATATGAATTCGTAAGCCTATTGCCTGTCGAATGCCACCCTGGTCTAGCCCCTCGAAATAAAAATAATTTCAGACCCCTGAGTCTATACAGCTGTTTATATGAATTAGTACGATACCTTTCAAATCCACGTTTTGAAAAGTATAATATACTACTGGTAAGCCGGTTAGGTGTGACCTAATCAACCCCTCGGTCAAAATATTATGGTTTTCGATCTCAACGTATGCAAAATTTCCCCCTTATATCATGATAATTTTGTGCACTTAATTCAGAATAAATATTTCGCAATGATTTTTTAACTTTATTCGTGATGTTGGGTTAAAAAAAATATGATGCAAAATATGTACAACTTTATTTCCAGTCGGCAATCGATATCATTAAATCTGATAGCGAGTTTGCACACGTCACCTCAGTATTCTCATACTGCGAATTTTTCAAGGTATAAGGGTTACTGAAATACTTTGCCTGCATTCTCACACGTCATCGCTAATAGCACCTATATATTTTTTCATTTTTACAAATATTTAGTATATTTTATAAATAAAAAATATTATGAATAAAATGTATGAACTGTATTAAACTACCTTTGGATGAGTTGTAGTCACTATGCCTTATAGTGCTTTCGTTCTACGAAAATAAAAATGTCACGTTTTCGTTAACGTGTGGGATGTTATTTAGTTATATAGTAATATATAATCATAATACGTTATTATAATGTATAATAATTATAATATGAAGAAAAATAAAGATAAAATTAATCAAATTTCGTTGAGAAGTTATGGCAAAAAAAAAACTTTAACAACTTTAATTTTTCCAAAATAAGTGTTTTATTTTTATAAAAGGGAAGTTGTTATTATTATTTTTTACAAGATGTAAATGGTAAAGTTGAAACTTAAATACTGTACTTACTTTAAAATGATTAATAATTAGTAACGGAAAAGATTGTTGTGGGAGTGAAACTTTTTAAGGCTGCATAAAATCGGAACCATCGTGAACTACTTTAATATTGCGGCTGATGGTTACAACTTCATTGTATTTATGTGACCGTTCATAAGTTAATATCCTTGTATTATAATACTTTACGATTATTATGTAATATCATTATATTTAGCTCGATTCGGTGGTAGTGCTTATTAGGAATAATTGCATATAAAAAAGTTATCATCTTACAGAATACTGCCAGTAATTTTTAATTTTTAGAATCATTTTTTTTTATAAACATTTTAATTGCTTTTGGTAAATATTATTTTTAAACTGTTTTTTTTTTTTAACGAATATTTGTCAGTTATCTCAAATCTTAATAATTTGAGGGAGTTCGAAAATCTATCATTGAATTTCATACAAAATAAATGATTGAGCATAGTAATATTTTTTTTTTTAGAGCGATTGTGGCATGGATGGAACGTTACCGGCCTACTACACTACATAGAGGGTTTGAAGTGTATCACACAAATGGTGTATAATATATATAAAATGATGCGAGTAGTTGGGGGATGATAGCAGTGTGTGGTGACATCTCTCAATCCAAAAAAATATTTTTTTACATTTAGCTATTTTACCATAACATGTCATATGCAAACGGTGGCGTCGGTCATACAAATTCACACAAATGGTATACCAACGATGGCGTACACAAAGAAGCCGATTTTCTATATCATATAGATTGGGGTAGTGACCTGACGTGCATACACGTGGACTGTGAATTACACGCGCGGTTGCCATCATTCGCGTTCAACGACGTTTTATTCGAATTTCGGCTGTCAGCGATACACATTCCACACGAGTTTCCACATACACCTAATACCTATGTCTGATGTGTGAGTTTTCCCAATTAAAACTGGTAAAATCGATATTTTTATTTTTCCGCGTCGTGACACGTCGGGTAACTGACAGATTTCGCGAATATCTCTAAACATTATTAAATCTGTGGCGGTGGTGGCGGCGGTTCGTGCCAAAGAGACTGTCAATCAGTTGGCTAGGCGAATATAATAATATATTTTTACTATGCAAATTTTATGCAGTCGCTCTTGGAAGATATTGGCTGAATTGACTTCAAACGTTAATTTTTTTTCTCGTCATTCGTCCGTATACTTTAATCTATGCAAGTTTTATTTTCCGTCCTTATTGGGAATACTAAATTGTGGATGGGAAATTATTACCGAGGAAATTCAGTGCTGTGCTTACTCAATAGTTTGCATTAAAAATATAGTTTTTAACAATATCAGTCATGAGTGCGTCATAATGGTGTTGGTATTTTTATTATTATTGGCTTATAATATTGATATAATAATAATTTACGTTCTTGAATGATTTAGATGGAAAATGGTAAAACACCATAACACAAAATTATAATATTATGTGCAAATACAAATTCAAATTCAACAGCAAACTACATATATTTTTTAATAACTGTATAGCTCCGTAGATATAACAGCTGTACCGTCACGACATAAGTAAATCTATACATTAGATGGTAAAAGTCTTTTGAATCCATTAAACTACATAATATAATATGGTCGTTTGGTGGAAATCGTTAAATTTGTTAGTCTCAAAGTAATACTTTATATATATTATATTACTGTCGATTATTACAACAAACGAGTTTATTTATACTTATTTTATTTTAATCGTTGGTTTA
>NC_042493.1:64272314-64274301 GCF_005508785.2 Acyrthosiphon pisum | reverse complement strand
TATAATAAATTCCAAATTAATCATATCACAATATCCATTAGGTACTTATAACGCGTTATACATCAACAACAAGTCGTGGTACTATCATAGACAGGGGCGGAGTGGCCGGTCTGGAAATGGGAATTTTCCAGATGGCCTGGACCATACTATGGCCTGGTAGCCTGGCCATTTTGTTAGATTTTTTTTTAAATTATAATAGTACATTGTAATAGTCTCGTACAATCGTATACTCTTATGAGAAAACTTTGGATATACAATTACAAAATACCTATTTGTTACATAAATATAGACATCAAATAAAATTAAATCAATTGATATAGGTAGGTTATTTTTTTAATAAAACACACTTATAGTGTGTGGTCTCGATTCAATCCAACAGAACTAATTACCTACTAAGAAATAATAAACTGATAAGACGCATTTCCGCCTGTTGAAACCTGCAAGTTGTTTATCTGTACCCTATAGGGCTGTTGAGTGGCGACGAATGGCTAATAATAACTAATGTCTAATACTAGTATTTTGTATTTATAATAATCAATGATAATACATATTAATTTTGTATTATTGGTCACTTTACTTTGGTCATTGTTATTATCTCTATCAAATTTCAATTTATTAAAAAGTGGACTTCCGACTGATTCATTAACACATTTATCTCACAAAATTAAACCATTTATAGATGATAATTTAAGTGAAAATGAAATAAAAAACAAACTATCTGATGAACTTTTTAATTTCGGAAAATCATGGCATTTTTAAAAAATCTGTTGATGAGGAGTATAAATAAACCGTCATATGGAAGTGACTGAAAATGAAGACCTAGAGAGTACAGATGTTATAAAACCGTGTAACAAGTCTTGTAAAAACTGTGTAATATGTTGTTATAATGTTTTAATTAAATACAATTTATTTGTAAATGCTTACCCGACAATAACTATAGCATATCAATACATTTTAACCCTCCCTGTTACGCAAGTTGCTTGTGAAAGGTAATTTTTAACATTGAAGTATTTAAAAAACAGGCTGAGAAATTCAATGACCAATGACATCTTGAGTCTTTTATGCTAATGACCATTGAAAATAAAATTCTCATGGAAATAGATAATAATATTATATTATGTTCATATCATCAGTCCTGTAAAGTATTTAGGTAAAAGTATTTGAGTAAAAGTATTCAAATACTTTTTTAAGTGTTGAATAACTTTTTAAATACTTTCAGCATGAAGTATTTTGAATGGTATTTTAAATACTTTTTGGTATTGAATACTTTGGTTGTTTATTTCGAACATTTAATTTTTATTAGAAATAATTGGTTGGAAAAATATTATTGTCAACTACAATAATATAATAATAGTTTTATTTAATATTCTGTATTTCTGTGTTAGCTGGAGCCCAAAGTTTTGTGAAAACCAGATTTCTAAAAAAAGTTATTGAATATTGAATTACAATATTCCCTTTAAAACTATATTAGATAACTATTAGATTACCTACTACCTATGTGTTTATATTACGATAATTAGAAACCCACTTTAAATACCAAAAGTATTTGAGTAGTATTTGAAGTACTTTACAATTAAAGTATTTGAGTATTTACTCAAGTACTTTTTAAAAGTATTCTTTACAGGACTGCATATCATTATGAATGTATAAATCTTTTTTATTATATTATTTATAATGTATGTATTTATCTATTACTTATTACCTTATACCTACTATACCTAAACCATTAAAACACAATGTATAATTATTAATATTTCGTTGGTTTCAACTATTAAACTATACCTATTAATTTAATTTTTCAAAATTTTTCAGACTTTTCAGGTACCTATTAGTACTTATAGAAGTATATTAATATAATGTGTTAGAAGACAGAAGTTAAAAGAAATAGCAAGATAGTGATTGAAATACTTTTATATACTGAATGTAGTTTTGAAATAGGCAAGTAGAAAACCAAATTCGAGCGTAGCGAGAAAAAATTTTTGGTGGG
>NC_042493.1:64264977-64272110 GCF_005508785.2 Acyrthosiphon pisum | reverse complement strand
TCGAGCGTAGCGAGAAAAAAATTTATGGTGGGTGGCCTAGATACATTTTAAACTCCCGGCCTGGATTTGTTGTTCCCACTCCGCCCCTGACTGGACGTTAACGTTTTGATAAAAATGGTTATTATAATTAATTTGTTCGTTTATTTGTGTACGTCTGCGATCGGCATATGCGACAGAGTGCATTATAATATGTCTTTAACATTCGGGTCTCAATCAACATCTGCTCACTGCTAGCTATATGGTGTATCATGTTTCTGCTCCTCCACCGAGTATTTAAACAACAGTAATACCTAACTTTATACATTCTAGTCTCAATAACTCAAAAACCACGCAATAACTAGAATTTTTCACTTTTCCACAGTAAAGTGCTTTTAAGACTTTATTTTCAAGGTATATGACTCGAAAAATACATAAGTCAAATTCATTACTGGGTTCCCCTTTAGATGATTCAGATAATCAAGCCTCGACAGTTGTAGTTGAATTTTACGACGAGATGTCCTCAAACTCGTCATCGTTTTGCTCATTCATAGGGCGAAATTAAAACTGCGTACAAAACACGTTTTTATATACCTACGCGGACTTGGGAATAAGAATCCAATCAGTATATTGGCTGTGACTGTCTGTAACCAACGCATTACACAATATAATAATATAATACACCTATAATAGTTATATGATAACTGTATTATTCAACATTGTAAGGTACATTTTTACGCTAGCAAATTAATTAATGAGAACTGTGCTCGTTATAATAACATATTCGAATTTAACACGGAACATTTACGTCATTAATGATATGTAATGTTACATATTAAAAAAATTATACCTGATATCTTCTTTTTTGTTTTTTAACAAAAGTACTCTGTTTTAACTATAAGATTCATAATATAAGAAATTACACACGTCGTACATAAACCACCCCCCCCCCCCCACCACAATACTCTTAATACGGAATTTGGGTATTTGTTGGACTTGCGACTTTAAGTATAATATATTATCATCTATATGAATTCGTAAGCCTATTGCCTGTCGAATGTCACCCTGGTCTAGCCCCTCGAAATAAATATAATTTCAGACCCCTGAGTCTATACAGCTGTTTATATGAATTAGTACGATACCTTTCAAATCCACGTTTTGAAAAGTATAATATACTACTGGTAAGCCGGTTAGGTGTGACCTAATCAACCCCTCGGTCAAAATATTATGGTTTTCGATCTCAACGTATGCAAAATTTCCCCCTTATATCATGATAATTTTGTGCACTTAATTCAGAATAAATATTTTGCAATGATTTTTTAACTTTATTCGTGATGTTGGTTAAAAAAATATGATGCAAAATATGTACAACTTTATTTCCAGTCGGCAATCGATATCATTAAATCTGATAGCGAGTTTGCACACGTCACCTCAGTATTCTCATACTGCGAATTTTTCAAGGTATAAGGGTTACTGAAATACTTTGCCTGCATTCTCACACGTCATCGCTAATAGCACCTATATATTTTTTCATTTTTACAAATATTTAGTATATTTTATAAATAAAAAATATTATGAATAAAATGTATGAACTGTATTAAACTACCTTTGGATGAGTTGTAGTCACTATGCCTTATAGTGCTTTCGTTCTACGAAAATAAAAATGTCACGTTTTCGTTAACGTGTGGGATGTTATTTAGTTATATAGTAATATATAATCATAATACGTTATTATAATGTATAATAATTATAATATGAAGAAAAATAAAGATAAAATTAATCAAATTTCGTTGAGAAGTTATGGCAAAAAAAAACTTTAACAACTTTAATTTTTCCAAAATAAGTGTTTTATTTTTATAAAAGGGAAGTTGTTATTATTATTTTTTACAAGATGTAAATGGTAAAGTTGAAACTTAAATACTGTACTTACTTTAAAATGATTAATAATTAGTAACGGAAAAGATTGTTGTGGGAGTGAAACTTTTTAAGGCTGCATAAAATCGGAACCATCGTGAACTACTTTAATATTGCGGCTGATGGTTACAACTTCATTGTATTTATGTGACCGTTCATAAGTTAATATCCTTGTATTATAATACTTTACGATTATTATGTAATATCATTATATTTAGCTCGATTCGGTGGTAGTGCTTATTAGGAATAATTGCATATAAAAAAGTTATCATCTTACAGAATACTGCCAGTAATTTTTAATTTTTAGAATCATTTTTTTTTATAAACATTTTAATTGCTTTTGGTAAATATTATTTTTAAACTGTTTTTTTTTTTTAACGAATATTTGTCAGTTATCTCAAATCTTAATAATTTGAGGGAGTTCGAAAATCTATCATTGAATTTCATACAAAATAAATGATTGAGCATAGTAATATTTTTTTTTTTAGAGCGATTGTGGCATGGATGGAACGTTACCGGCCTACTACACTACATAGAGGGTTTGAAGTGTATCACACAAATGGTGTATAATATATGTAAAATGATGCGAGTAGTTGGGGGATGATAGCAGTGTGTGGTGACATCTCTCAATCCAAAAAAATATTTTTTTACATTTAGCTATTTTACCATAACATGTCATATGCAAACGGTGGCGTCGGTCATACAAATTCACACAAATGGTATACCAACGATGGCGTACACAAAGAACCGATTTTCGATATCATATAGATTGGGGTAGTGACCTGACGTGCATACACGTGGACTGTGAATTACACGCGCGGTTGCCATCATTCGCGTTCAACGACGTTTTATTCGAATTTCGGCTGTCAGCGATACACATTCCACACGAGTTTCCACATATACCTAATACCTATGTCTGATGTGTGAGTTTTCCCAATTAAAACTGGTAAAATCGATATTTTTATTTTTCCGCGTCGTGACACGTCGGGTAACTGACAGATTTCGCGAATATCTCTAAACATTATTAAATCTGTGGCGGTGGTGGCGGCGGTTCGTGCCAAAGAGACTGTCAATCAGTTGGCTAGGCGAATATAATAATATATTTTTACTATGCAAATTTTATGCAGTCGCTCTTGGAAGATATTGGCTGAATTGACTTCAAACGTTAATTTTTTTTCTCGTCATTCGTCCGTATACTTTAATCTATGCAAGTTTTATTTTCCGTCCTTATTGGGAATACTAAATTGTGGATGGGAAATTATTACCGAGGAAATTCAGTGCTGTGCTTACTCAATAGTTTGCATTAAAAATATAGTTTTTAACAATATCAGTCATGAGTGCGTCATAATGGTGTTGGTATTTTTATTATTATTGGCTTATAATGTTGATATAATAATAATTTACGTCCTTGAATGATTTAGACGGAAAATGGTAAAACACCATAACACAAAATTATAATATTATGTGCAAATACAAACTCAAATTTAACAGCAAACTACATATATTTTTTAATAACTGTGTAGCTCCGTAGATATAACAGCTGTACCGTCACGACATAAGTAAATCTATACATTAGATGGTAAAAGTCTTTTGAATCCATTAAACTACATAATATAATATGGTCGTTTGGTGGAAATCGTTAAATTTGTTAGTCTCAAAGTAATACTTTATATATATTATATTACTGTCGATTATTACAACAAACGAGTTTTATTTATACTTATTTATTTTATCGTTGGTTTATATAGAGCTGGAAACCAGTGCGGCGGGATTATGAAATCAAAAACCATATTTTACTATAATGGTATTCGAGACCATCGAAAGTTTTACGATTGCTATAAAATTAATTATTTCAGGTCGGATTTTAATGACATTTGGTGAAAACCATTCTCTGTTGTAACCGCAGGTATAATGTATGAATAATAATCATAAAAATACATCAATTTATTTCACTAGCTTTAAAAAAAAAAATAAAATAAAGCGCTCATCGTGAACATAATATTTTATAATAACATGTTTTGTCGTTGCAAACTACATGCACACCAAAGAAATTACTATTAAGTACTGTGCCACCACCTTTCCCACTGCATGTTACCTAAACTACATATTTTAATATATTATAATAAACGTTATAACTTATAAGATTTCGTAACGAAATTTTATACCGCTGTCCCAGGGCACGTTGAATGTTAAATAACGCGTATATATACGTTATGTACGTCGTAAACAGAACAGTTTTAAATATACTTTGAAACAAAATAATGGACGGTGGGAAGGGTGAGAGCTACTACACACTAGCCACCCTCCCATTGCTACGCCCCAGGCTCGTGAACTGCGAATGTATAATATTATGATCATTACTCATTACACAGTTTACCAGGTAGGTCCATCCATGCATGGTGCTGCCCAAATTTTAAATATAATTTCAATATGACCAATACTATTAGAATATATTATTTAAAAGTATTTTATTTATACAAAATATATAGAATCAGGAAGGATTAATACGCTTGTGTTTACTCGATCATCGATAATTAAGTGAGTAAAGAGATCATATTTTTATGTATTTTCGTTATTACAAGTCTTGTGACGTGGCAGCTAATGGTAGCTGTATTCTTATCGCCTAATACCTACAATGAATCACAATCTTAAGTCTTATCATCTAAATAATACCTATAATGCATCATATTATGTATAGACGTTATGTAAACAGAACCGTTTTAAATATAGTTTGAAACAAAATAATGGACGGTGGAAAGCGCTAATGCTACACATCCCCTTTATCCGTCCTCTCACTGCTACTCAATGGGATCGTGCCTCGTGGACTGCAAATGTGTATGATACTATGGTCATTACTAATTAGTTTGTGCACAGTATACCAGGTAGGTAGATAGGTATAAAGGTATGTATGTACTGAGGTGTCCACATTTCAAATATATTTTTAATATTGTGATGATATTGTGATTTCTTCTCCGATCAGTCACTAAGCACCGGGTAAGTTCCCGAAATGTGTATCGATCGATTACACGTGCTTTGGCAGCGTCATCCGACTTGTCCGAACTTTGTCTGTGTGTGTACTTGCGTGTTTACATACCTAGATACATGATATAACGTACGCGTTTAGATACCGCGTTCAGAAACAGGTCAATGTGGAAACTGCCCACGGTCGAGACGTTTATGATACACGGACGAACGAATCAGACGCGGATTCTCTCACGAAGAACGAACGAATTTTACTGAAAAACATAATAATGTATATATTACCATATAGGTACCTTGGAAACGCGTACGTCGCACGGTGTAGGGGACTTCAATGAATTATGGTAATTGGCAAGACGCCAAAAATTAACGTAGAATACATATCATACCGAAAGCGCAGCTATACTTATGTTTGAAACGTTTTCAGTATTGCAAGTGAGCTGTAGTTACCACCAATGCGTCGCGGATTCCAGGAAGGACGTGGGTCTCTCGGTTTATCCGGGTTCTGTGACATCAAAAGTTTATCATATATTTCATGGACCATGGTATAATAATATTCTGTCGGTACATTTCATTTATAGTTTTAATGCTCAAGACGATGGTGATAATTATTTAAAAAAAAAAAAATGTAAAACAGTAGATATCTATACTGATTACGATATAATTTGAGGGTTGAGCATATTATTATAATTATCACAGTAAAGTTTATACCGACGAGATTGGCAAAAATTACTTACAAATGTTGTTGTTGTTGTTGTTATAAGCACACAGCCGCATCGTATAATATAATCATCAACGACTACATCAAACTTCAGGAAATAAGATAAATGTATAGTTGCAACACGTCATATTTTATGGAATTTGTAAATACGTGATTATTATTATCACATTCCATAGTTATGCCTAATGTCTGTTATTACCATTTGGTGTTATGTTTTGTTTTAATATTCATATCAAATAATAATATGAAAGTCGGTAAAAGTTTAAGAGTTTTTATCATTTTTTTAAATGCAAAAAAGACGCCACACCAAAATCAATCGTTTAGAATGTTATATCTGTCAGCTTCGACACAATAAAACATAATATTATCTGTTAATTTGGTGTTTAAGTTGTTATATTGCTTGAGTGGTTAATCATAGCACAAAACGGTTTTTTAGTTTTTACAAACAATAAATACATGTGTGCGTGTGTGGCGTTCTCTTAGGATTATAAAATTCTATGATTTGAATTCATAAAATCGATTTAATTAACAATGCAACGTACTAAATACAGTGGTTGATTTGGGGGGGACGAAGAGGGACGGAGTCCCCCTTCTTTTTAAATTTTTTTTCAGCGTACCCCTTCTATTTATTTGAAACGGAACGCTGGGAACCCAACATAAGCTAGTGAATTTGTAAATCGTAATTTCCTGATGCCAAATTTACTTAATAAGTACACAATATTTTATATTGTTATTATATTTAATTATAGCCTGTTAGTTGAATTAATATTATACATTATAACAAAATAACTATAATCGTTATTTTTATTTTTATTTGTTTCTATTGTGATAACTGATAAACAAAGCGTTAGAAATTAAAATCCCATTTTTAGCGGTTTTTTTTGTAATTTGTTCGTGGTTTTTCTCGTGGTATTAAAGTACTATTGATAAAATCGAAAAATTACCCCCCTATAAAAAGTGTTTTTCTTTCTATATGTATTTTTCGAATAAATTTGATATTGTTTTGGTGTGATAAGTTGAATGGGTGGAGAGGGAGGTGTGGAGGGCTTTGCCCTCCACGGCAATGTGGCGATTAATTTTGTGTGGAACGCTCGTTTATCCAACATCAGCAAAGTCCCCCTTCTTTTTTATTTCCAAATCAACCACTGCTACTAACCATTAACTAAATTGCATATCCCATGTTTCCGTTGTATAAACTGCTTCCGTCCTTTTCAGAACATCCGTCTTTCCGCGCTCAGGTCGCCGGTCCTACGTCGCAGGCCCAACATCAAGCTTGATAGGTTGCCTACCCACTCGTCGTTGAGGGGCATCGTGATACTGTGAAAGAGGTTGCCTATACATCACGCCTAACGGATAAAGTGTATCCGGTCCGATCGAGCGGATAAATCATTTTTGCTCTGACTACCAATTTGCCCACTCTAAACACTACTAGTTCTGAATGAAAAACTTTTGTAAAAATGGAAAAACTTAAATAAAACTGTTTTTAACATGAAAATTAAACAAAAACATAACAACAAATAATACTTACTAGTTATAAATGAAA
>NC_042493.1:64089787-64264927 GCF_005508785.2 Acyrthosiphon pisum | reverse complement strand
CCACGGCAATTTGGCGATTAATTTTGTGTGGAACGCTCGTTTATCCAACATCAGCAAAGTCCCCCTTCTTTTTTATTTCCAAATCAACCAATGGCTAAATATAATATCATATGGTGTGGCGTGAACTATTGAAAAGAGATTCACGAGATGATGATAAAGATTACGTTTATATGTTAGTTAGAATTATTTAAGGAAGATGAAACATACGAACGAGAGCGAACGTTTTACGAAATAATATCGAAAGTCCGTTGTTGTTGATGTTTATTGTTTTTCCTTTCTTGTGTTTTGGAATGCCTGCAACGACAATCTTTAATAACACATTCTCGGGTCAAAACATTATTTATGCAAAACGTCCGGGCTACCAGCCGTTGTTGTAATTATTATTATTATTATTATTATTATTATTACTATTATAGCTATACAACCGACCTTACCCTGACGTACCGGACGTCGTTTCACACAACGCGAATGCGATTTCCCGGAGTCGTTTGGTTTATTGGAACGGCGCTCTAGATGTATTATTATAATTTATAATATTTTAACGGTGTGCACACGAGCGCCGTTGCAGCAGCACCGGTCGGGGAGCCAGCCATAATTCTCGAAAAAATGTGATCGACATTCATTTCCGTCCGTATAACAAGCACCGAACTGGTTCGGTAACTAACCTAACCGAATTGGTTCCCGAGTTGTAACAAAGGATATATCCAACTTGATTCCCAGATTTTTTTTGAAAGTATTTTCAATTTTCTTTCCATATTTTTATAAAGACTTAGCACAATCTACATAATATTACACTGCAGGTAAGATTGAATATTATTTTTTTTGTTTCCAAATAACTCATCTAGTATTTTTTTTCCTACATTTTTATTTATTTTCATTACCTAGTTAGGTACTTTTAAATTTTTATTTAATTTTTTTCACACAACTTGTAGAGAGGAGAGGAAAATATGCTATATTAATTTGAAATAATATTCATACCTAAAATATAACTCTAGGATCATCACCATTAAGTCTCCGATGCAATGTCGATCGAGTTTACCTATATGTTTTTTGTTTCAAATTCTCAAGTAAGACACACTGCAGATTAGCGATTCCAGGAATAATTAAATCACGTTGTGCAGTAAATCGTAATAGGATATTTAGAAAGCTGCTTTTCAATTTTCAATTTTTATAGTAACCTTAAAATTAAAACATTTTTTTTTTTTTAAATTCCATGAAATAATTCAATTTTGTTTTTATTTGTTTTGGTTTTAAAATAAAAAAAATAATTCGTAATAAATAACATAGTCTAGAAATTAATGAGTTCATATTTTTTTTTGAAATTATAATCAAACTTCAGTAACTATTACCAATTTTAGTACTTATTTTAGTCATAATACAATCAAAATAATATATTTCATTTCCCATGATGTAGGTATTGACATGATCGAATCTGCACGTGTTAAATTTAAAAGCGACCATTTACCAATCACAGGTTAACACGGCCCAAGTTTACATGTCATAAAAATTGCCTAAATATTACTGCTCAAGACTGAATTGAACTCTGCAGCCCTCTTAAAAAGTCCCTATAACAAGTTCTGAACACGACGGTGGTACTTATATATACCTATATATTATTATGACCCAAGGAAGTTCACTCGTAAGTTTCTGATACGATGTCGAGCGAGTGTAGTACGCCTATAATAGGTTTTTTTTGTTTTGGGGTCTTCAAGTCGGCCAATGCTGATTACGGGGGAATAATTCGATCACGTGATGCCATAATAGTTTATTTGCCATTGCTGTGTAATAATTAAATGGTTTTACGCGAAACAATGACTATATACAATGCACATGCCTACCTATGAGTTATAATTGACCGACGTCTGTGGTCCCGATGGCAATGCGCTTCAATAATTCAAATCTCGTTTCCCGTCATGATTCGCTTTATGCTATATCGCGCTAACATCCACTATTTTTAGTGTGATGTGTGTTATATTACTAATTTTTGTACTCGAAAACGAGTAAAAGCTGTGGTTATTAAAAAAAAAAAAAAAAAATCCGGAAATATTTATCGTGCACACAAATTTTACAAAAATAAATTGCTCAAAGGGACAAATATACTGAATTACCATATTTTCAATTAATGGCGTATAATTAATCGACCACTTGTTCTTCAACTATATAATAATAATATATTATGACGTAGTGTGCATGTATTGCGTCATGACGTATGCACTTCAGTGAAAAGTAAATAATAATAATAATATAGTTATATACGAAACGAGCTGGTTGAAAATATAATACAATAAAAAATAATATATTTTTTGGGAAACAAAACAATGTAAAAATCAAGAAATCGTAGTGGGTACACGACCGACCTGTGCGTTTATACCGTATCGTTAAAACCCAAAATCAGTAACGAATCATTATGATGTGGTCATATGGATTGGTAGGTATAGTATTTAGTCGCCCATTCATAATAATATGCACAAATCACGGGACAAAAGCGGTACTGATAATAGATTGCTAAGCATCACGAATTCCAGCTCTATAGCTTCACAACTATCGCATAATAGATTTTAAGTACTGCTCACTACAGACTCACCTATCTCATCAAATAATTTTCATAATAATAATAGTTCTAAACTTCTAAATGGAATTCTTTAACGACGGAAAATATAATATTGTTGTATTACACTGCAGTGCTGATATTGGTTCAACGGGTTTTACTAGTTATTATTTTGAAAATTCTAAAAGTTTTCGAAAAAGGTTATAGTTGAATGAAATTATAAAATATATATTATATACTGCTCTTATTTTTTTCACCCTTGTAGGTTTGTCTGTTGATCATCTATTATATTATTATTATTGACTTTTGATTTTCTGATCATAAGTTTTTGATTTTTGATTCAATATAGGTAGTCGGAAGTAAAATTATAATAAAATGTCTCGATGTATACAAAACTAAATATTATAATATTTTAATTAAGGTCGCGGGTATTATAAAATATATTTATATTTAACTACAGTTGTATTTTTAGTTTCGTTCGAAACTTAGATGAGCTTGTTCCCGGAAAGGTTTGCTCGCAATAAGCACCATTAACATTAATCGACGATTTGCACCGACTCGCAAATGTTGCACTCGTTTCCGTTTATATTGTCTATTAGTTAACAAAGCCGGATAGTAATAGTTGTATGGACGCGTGTAAAGTATATCCCTATCGCGTATTATTATGGTAACATGGGCACTTTTTCGAGGTACGCCCATTAAGACGAATACTTCGTTTGTTGTCAATGTATAAGTTCTAAAAAAAAAACCAACACAGCATACCGTTAGTGTCTCGACTAGTACTCGTACACGATTCTTGTCCGTCGTCTCCTCTAAAATATTAGAGTTTTGGAGAATTTATTTATTCTGTTACAGAACATAATAATTCGTATATTAATGCAGCAGCCTCCCCCCCCCCTGCCACCCGACGACACTATATTATTCGCACGTCCATCGCACAATATACCTTCGTAAGTACGTCATATTATTATTATCATAATCGCTTCGGCTCATATTCGGACGGACGTCCTTTCGCCCATGCACATATTATTAAAAACGACGGAGAGTGGCTGTGACGACGACAGCGTAGAGATCGAAAAAAAAAATTGAATGATATTATATATTACCTACAATATAACCTATAATATTATTATATTTTCCAACGAAAAAAAAAATAAAAACTCGTCTTCACCGTATCGCGGTTGCGCTTTAGATTTCCCCGTACGAGCGGCTTTGAACTATCGCAATGTGATGATACAATGTAATAGCTACAATATTAAACTTTGCTATTATATTATTATCTAGTCATCTTATACTTGCAAGTTACTGTCACTGCGAAGATGAGTGTAAGTATATATAGACCTCGACGGCGGTTAATAATAATAATAATAATAGTAGTTTACCGCCGATCTCGTGATCTTATATGTGTTTAATTCGGCACGAGGGACGACGACCATTTTATTGGACACGAGACGATTTGCAGTGCGCTCGCGTTTCGTAATAATATAATATAATATTATATTATATTTTAATATGCGTTATTGCAGCCCGTCATTCCTTCGTCCTGTATCGCGTGTACGTTCGTTCATTATTTTATCCAGTTAATCTCGTATCTATCCTCTCTTGGCGGCAACCATTATGTTACATTATATCCACTCAGAACTCGCGAATAATACGCACATATAGAGAGCTATATAACTAACTAGGACGTATTACTGCACACATATTAATATAATAATAATAATAATGATAATACGTAAACGCATTCCGTCGTCTTATTCATCCCGTTCATTTTTAATCCTCGACTTGTTCTCTCTCTCTTTCTCTTGCCTTATCTCTCCCTCTTTCTACGTCCCGTACACGCGCCTTACCTACTCTTTTGATCGGACACGACGTATATGTTGTACCTGCGCGCGTCAGTCTCGCTTTATATTAATATTTATTATAAAAGATTTAACAGCGTGTGCATGCTGCGATATGATATAACACGTAGCTCCTATATACCCGCTGTATACATATAATACATGACGGTTTCGGCATCGGATGCTTTGGAGAAAAAAAAATAACCATAGGCGGACTCGAAAGCCACCGGACTGCTTCTGCTGCATATTATTTTAGACTTTGATACACAGTAAAATACTTGATCATCGTTGTATATAACAACAACAAAACTCTTCCGTATCGTCACACATCGAGGGAATACACACATACACATTCGACCTTTGTACTTGTATGCACCTCGTGTTAAAGGCGAATAGGTGCACTTAATCTGATTTCAAGCATTTTCTATTTACGCGCGTTTTACCTACCTACCTCTTTTTCGTCCATCATCATAATAATATCTAACAATATGTACATAGTGTATATTATATAATATTCATAGTTAACCTACAACACGCCGCCGTACTATGTCACGAGTCTTTCCAATTTCAAACATTGTGTTTTTTCACTTTGTTTTCATTTCTTTATACTCTTTTCACACACAGCTCTACTAATAATTAACAATATGCGCCCAAAAAGTATGAAAATTAAATTCACCATTGGTAAATATTATTATAAGTACTGCGTGTCGGAATAAATTCGGAAATCCATTTTGGCCGAGAGTTTTTAATTGTCGTCATAATATAGTCGTCACCCTGATCCAGTATAATGAGGGGTGCGTTTTTTTTATATATAAATAATATAATTTACTAATAATTAATTAATAATTTGTGGTCGTGGATATAATGTAATACAAAAATTAGCTAACCGTAAGCTACTTGCCCTTTTTTTTTATACCTACCTATAACATATTATATTTTGTTTTACACATTATTACTGTGAAAATGCACAACTAAAAATACCTTACTTTCATATAGATATTACATACAATACTGCACGCTGAGTGAAATTATAGTTCGACAGCAGAGTAAAATATTATATTATTATAACACGAGAGAGATGTGAACAAAATATATCATTATCGTCACAGTAAACGAAATCTGATAAACTGTATTTTTTTTTATTATTAATAATAATACCGAAATAGTTTTACAGTTGTATGTACATTCCTACTGCACATTGCCTATATGGCTATATAATAATATAACTATGCCGTTAAAATCGATAAAAACCAACATTATAATATTAACATAACAACGCACCGTAGTTTTTTCGTTGATTATTACAACTGGCGTAGGATTTTAGATGATCGGTGGTAGAAATATGCGTAGTAGGTAGTCAGTTATGATATTAATAATATTATATGCTCGTTCGTGCTGATGGTTTATGGCTCATATCATTAGAACGATTATTATATTAATATTGTGTGAATAGATTTTCTGGATGATGAAAAATCGTCGAAAACTTCAAGTGATATCCCAATGATGATGTGCCAGACGCAGATATCGTCATGGAAATTTCCTTCGTATATGATCCCGCGTCGATTTAATAGGCATAATATATTATTATACAATTTTTTTTCAAAAAATCTTATTCAGGATGTCATCTAGATTCTGATAACTAAATCCGAAATACTATAATTTATTCGTACAGTCAGTGCGGTCACTCAACATTATGGGAATAAAAAAAATATATTTATTGTTTGAGTATTTAGAAGCTTTAGGTTGCGCTGTATATAAGTATAATTAGCGTAGTTTATTTGTCTTGAAGAAAATAAATTAAAATTACAAATATTCATAAGATATTATTGACAGTGTAAATATTAATAATAAAAGTTTTAATTATTATTTTCTATACTAATACTAGGAATACTGAAATTGCGCAATGGAAAGTGATTATTAAATCATATATTTATATTATGCTATACGTATAACGAAAAAAAAATGTACCACGACACAAATAATATATTAGTTATAACAGACTTATAATCATAATTTAGAGTTATTCCGTTATCGTGACAAGCAAAATTACATTAAAAATAATATAAATACACAATATTATAATTATTGGATTGAACAATGACGAATATGAATTATAATTATTGTATATACTAAATCGTATAACGTTAAGTCGATTCCACCGAGTGTTGTGGAACAGCTGTGGCTGTGCATAATAATAATATTATGTCCGTTGAAAATGATAAGGGAAATGCAAATTAAGAACATATTTTTAAATTGAAAAAAATCAGGATATAATATGGTAGTTGGGCAGCTGCAGGTTGCTATTTTATAGAGGTAAATTATTGTCTACCGATGAAGATTACTATGTTAATGATTTCGTTAAGAATACGCCAAGTGTGTTTTGCTGGTTAAAAAAATGAATTTCGAAAAACCGTAGAAACCAAACGGTACCTACCTACATAGTTTTGATCATTATATTGTATCATATTATTATTATTAATATTATAACAAAGATAATAACTTGTTAAATAAAGTCGGTATTATAGAAGGGCGAGGAACGGGATTGAGGTCTTATCCCGCAGATAAAGAAAATAAATTGCACGGTTTTCCGTCGTTGATACCTACAACAGCACATTGAAATTGTACATTATATCGTTATTATATGGAACGATTGTAAACTATAAGTTGTTACTGTAATGCGCATAAACGTTATATGGTAACATGTGAGATTTGTCTGGTAAAAAGCCGTCTCTGTGACATTATATTATCATCGTGACGGTGAAAGTCCGGAGACAATAATACATACGTAATAATATATATATTTTTTTTTTTGTTTCCGACTTTTTGGTCGTCATAGTATTATTATTATCATCATTTGGCTGCCACTTAACAACCGTTTAAGTAGTTAACCTCATATTTGGTGGAACTCTTATTATTATAATAATATAAACTATATAATATTATGTAACTACTCAAAAACGCGGAAAATCAAAATGTTTATGTTTTATAAAGTATATTTAAAGACATGCTCAACAAACGGGTATAACTACCTACCTACCTTTATACTCGCACTATTATAATATATGAGTTTACCTTTCGAATAAATCCTAGGCAACATAAATCTAAGGGTCTAAATAGCTTATTCGCATGCACCGACACAACAAAGATTTGAATAATTTATGTTTATTTAAAAGGCTATACCTGCGTTGACGAAATTAAAAAATTAATTTTGAGTAAACTTATATATATTATAATATTATATTAACACACGCCCAATATAATATTAATAATATTATACCATGGTATACGGCTGTGTGCGTGATGATTTATTTAACGTAAAATACTGCTCATATTGGGTTATTTACATTAATATTCGTTCAAGTTATATATGAATCTCCCCGTATATCATGATGAACAACACTAAAAGACCAACACGTCGCGGGCGAATTAATATTTAATAATTATTCCGTTGTAAGATTAAAATTCCGTCCCTACCGAAACTCAATTAACACATTGTTTGGCTGTTTTTGTATCTCGATAAAATTGCAATATTGTTTTCGAATGTAAAGAATTTATCAAAATATTTCGTCAGTATAATATAAATATTAAAAAAAAAAAAAACGGTGTACACTATGAAAACATTTTCTTTCGAGGGCAAGATTGGTATATTGCTCTTTAGTCCTTACTATATTACATAATAATTTAACATTGGAGGCTGGAGCACTTTTATGTTCTCTCTATATTATGTATTTATATTAACATAATATAACGATTTTTTCCTCCTCAACGGAACACGGGTTTGAGTTTAATTCACTCGCTCTTAATTATTAAAAATAAAAACAAATATTGTTAAATCATAAAAAATGTACAGTTCTTAAAATCTTAATATTCGATGAAAACGTCGCGTTTGCAATATTATAGCAAGCACGAAATGTAATATAATACGAAGTAAGTACTTATGTGCCATTTAAAATATATAATAAATATTCATAAGTTCAATTGGCTTATAAAAGTTATCGAATAATCGTGATCAATATACCGAATTTAATGCATAATGACAGTGTTCGGATTAGATAAATACTTTTTTATCTAGATAAAAAAAGATACAATTATTTTTTAAATGGCTTTAAATGTATGTATATTTTAGTTGGACACTAAGAACATATTAATAATAATGATATAAATAAAAATAATTACATTGTTTATAAAACATAAACTTTGTTTGAGAATCTGTATAAATATTCAAAAACGCATTTGTACAATTTCGCGATTTTTATCAATAAAAAATGTATCTAGATGAATTTAGTTAAATTAGTAAAAAAATCATATAAGATGAACGTTTAGATACCTTGTAACTATTTATCTAGATAAGATAAAAGATGAACAAATAATTATCTAGATAGAAGTCCAAACACTGCATATTGAGCAATAAATACATTTTATTATTTACAAGTTGATAAATGTGTGTGTATTTAAGTTTATCTGTACATACCAAAATCAATTACTAACCATGCCAAATGTATGCATCAGGTCCTATTATATTGTTTGATTGTCTATTATGACTTATCAGTACAACTACACAGCTACGACGGCAACCTATTCTTTTGTTGTGCCGTTGACAACGAAAACCCATTGAATTTTCGCCTTCATTCGTTCTAGTGACTTATTTGTGAACTCATTTTAATCGAAAAAATGTTTCACGATGTCACCCGACCAATCGATATAATACTGGTCTGCAAAAAAAAAAAAGAAAGTAAAAAGCAAAAACCCATGTTTCCCTGTCATGACTTTTGTACATCACTATACTACTGTCAATTTTCTCTGTCGAACAGACCGGCTCGCAATTCAAACAGACGGTAAAAGGGTTTTTGACAGTGCTTTGAAAGAAATCTAGTCGATTAATTTCAACTGTCCGTTCATCTAAATATCGTTCACCGTTCTCTTTATATTCTGCACAGCCGTAGTTTCGCTTTGAAACATATTAAATCACTGATACTTTCATACTTTATGTGCATCGTCAAATACGATGTGTATTTGTAATATTATCGTTTTTGAACAATTGTTATTAATACAAAACCTATTTTAATAGTATGTTTATGTCAAATATGTTCTAAAATATTATGTCAAACGAGCCTATTGTGTTATACTTTTATATTTAAAATAATAAATTACATAATAATATATAGTGTGTGTACCCATTTAACTTACAATTAAATACAACTTGTGGTAACTACACGGCGTTAAAAACTATACAAAATCTATATTCTATATATTATTTAAAAATGATTGTTATTTGTGTATCTATCATTTATGCGTTTTAAAAGTAGGTTTTTTACATTTACAGTTTTGCCCACTGGTTTTAATAACCAATATTAAACTCATTGGTTTTAGTTTCGGTTCTGAAAACCGGTTATGAACGCTCGTTATATGTTTTTATATAAGATACTTATTATATAAGAATCATAATCATTTGATAAAAAAAACCGGCTGACCACTTAGCAAAAAAATGGTTTCGGTTTTGGTTACTGTTCAAATAACTATCGGTTTCAATCTCAGACTTGGTACCGCTCTCTTGTTCTGTGGCTCCCACTCTAGTTACGGTTAAGATAAATCGTTAAAACTGATAATTAATCGGTTTTAACCGGTATTGCTAAAACCGGTTTCTGACCCTAGTTTTAATAATTATTATTAATGTTAATGTGATAAGCCTGTTGGCGCAGTGACACATCAATGTATGTATAGAATTTCTTCAGAAATTCTCAAATTGGAACCACGGGTACAGTGGATCAATTGTTTTTTTTTTAATTTTACTTTTTTATTTATACATGCGGGAATGTTTGGTTTTTTTTATTCATCTAATTTCAGTAATGTTAAGTGAGGTTAGGATTTTGTATTAATTGATTGTATTAATCCACCGTAGGTTGAGTTAAATAAAAACGATAAATTCGGGATAACTTTAATACTTTAGAGTTAAATTATACACTTACGTACTAACCACACGGGGTCTGTGAGATTTCCTACCTGATAATGTACATAATCACAAGCGAATCTCACAGACGACGCTGGTCGGGATAGCTTCACATTAAAATATAATATAATTTACACTTAAAAAGACATTGCTTCCACAGCGTGTTACACCCAAATCGAGTTGAACAATCACAATTTTTTTCCGGGTGAATTACCTATAGTGATTTTAGAAAATATTATGTTACGTTGATCACCAAAACCAACAGAAACATAATATTAAACCTGTACGAGATTACATGAAAAACTACAATAACTGTGGAATTTCAAAATGTAAGAATTAAGTCGTTTTGATAACGACCGAAAAGCATAATAGTAAATATCTTGTTATCTACGATTAGTATAGTTGTTTATAGCTACAGCTGTGTGGAAATTGCGACGATTGATAACATATTGCGGGAATCTATTTAATAATATATATATATCGCCTATACTTACCTACCTATACGATCATGCGAAGTGCTGCACGTATTAACGTTAATTTCTCCGGACCGTGCAAAAAGCTTTCTGATATCACGTTTTATAGCTAAAGGCTATTGGCGTGATTTTACGATGAATCCGAACCTTAGTCCGGTGAAATTTTCGAGGGGCAGATAATTCGATTTCGAAGTTGCCAGCAATTCTTAACGTTCAAAATTCGATTATGTAAGACCGTCCAACACGGGCACAAACTAGACAGATAATGGGATTTATCGGAATGTACGCGCGTGTGTATAAAATATATATTATGAATTAATACACACTATCTGGATAAAAATAACAAGGAAAAAAAACACAAAACTTCTTTATAATTATTGTATGTATATGACAACAGGTCACACAATTTGGGTGGATAAAAATGGATGCATGGTGAAACTTTTCCAGGTTACAGAGTCATTACAAAATATTATATTATAAGTAGGACGTGGTGAAATAAGAATAATTTGGTATAATTTTAATATAGTGAAAACTCTAAATATCGGACATACTCTCGCGGTTACTGAAATTGGGAACGCTATTCAGAGGGTTCAGTTTTTAGAAAGTTTGTGTTTTATTCCCCCAAAAAAACATTTACTATTTGTAGGTGACCTCAATATTTAGAAATGCCGTTAGGGGAGGTTTTTAATATCTTATTATACGTCTTAAAGACTGACAAAAATAATGACATTTTCTATAGTCGTGATCCTGAAGGAGACACGATATTGTGTATAAAATATATCACGAATTAATATATACTTAAACAGATACTGAATAAAAATAATGAGGTGAAAAAAACAAACAACGAAACTACTTTATAATAACCATTTAACGTACCTATAATATGGCACGGATCACATGGGTGGATGAACATCGATGAACGGAAAAAATTCTGGTCACAGGGTCAATAAAAAATATATAAGGAGGTAGCGAAATGCGAATATCTGGTTTAATTTTAATATGATAAATGGTATATTTTACCGACCAATATAAAACGCTTATTTTTAATTTTTTTTTGTAATATCTAAAACGATAAGTCCGTTAGAGAAAGGTTATTGTGCGTGGGTATACACACTAATTGTATATGGTATATCATAAACACAATTATACCTATAATTTTATAACAATATATTAATATATAAATTATCAATTTTAAAATGTATAACGATATAATATCGACTTTGATGATTTTGGTGAAATCAGTGTACTATTATACGAATTGAGGACTGACGAAAATATATTTTTCTATAGTGATCTTGCCGAGGTCATGAAATCAAATGATTGAAATGTTAGTGACCCAGGATTTTCAAAGAAGACACCATCCCTGTAGCACAAAACCGGAGACCGTTTACCAGACTCCATTGAAGGATTTCTATAGGAATTTCAAGTTTTTACAAGACCAATAAAAAATAAAAATAAAACGTAATCGTAAATGAGATTTTTAAAATGCGAATTTTTAAACTATAAAACGATATTTCCGTCGCGAGAACACATAACTATTTTTCTTTCGGGATTACAAACGACATAATATTATGGTAGATGGAGGTTTTAATAAACATTATCAAAACCGCTTTTGTAATAATAGTCTTTACATTATAACGATAGCGGCACGGAAAATACCGTCCATAGTTAGTTATTTATTATTTATATTATTTTTTATTTATTTATTTATTTATTTTTCTTTTTTTATCACGGTCAAAAGTTTAGATCCGCAGAACCAGCATTGTGCACGGAAAATTAAATCAATCTAAATTTAAAACTTTATAAGGATAAAGCAAGTTTCTGCGTAAAACAAGTGAAACGCACGTGCCTCGAATACACACGCAAATCCTCTCCAAGCCTCCCCTCCCCCGCGGACCTACGTTTGAACATTGCCTGCAATACGGCTTGCATTGTACACGCGTACCAAAAAATAATAATAATACATTATAATGATATTATTATATCAGGACTCGTGCTACAATAAGACTTCTTTCTAATATTGCAAAGGTCATCGAACCGCGGTTGACGCTCGCGACGAATGAAAAAATTATATATTTTCGATGTTTATTTTATTCGACGTGGACCTCGATAATGGACGAAACCTCGGCAGGTGAATACTCTCATTAATTTTAAAGGTATGATATATTATGATGTTATTAAAACAACGATCGTGTTACTGTCTATAATCTATATGCTAACTTTGAAACTGTTCGTTACAGACTAGTAGATATAATAATATATAATATTTAAATGTCAAACCTACGTTGTATGCGGTATAGGTGGTAATATTGTCTTCAAAACGTGTGTTCGTAAATCGGTACCCGGTACTTTAATAAAAACAATTTCGTTTATTTTTTTTGTTTTTAAATTTAATATTATCTACGTTATAATAAACATATCCAACGACTCGATAAGTTAAGTATAAACAGTAAAGAGCGCCTTAAAATACACACATACGCAATTTATCACACGAAAATTAGGTGAACATGATTCATGAAAAAAATTTCTGGAGAAAGTATACCAAATTTGTAGTTCGAAAATGGAGTTTTAAAATACAATCATCTAATTGGAATTTTTACGTTGCTGTGTATGCTGTATTTTTCAAATCATTTTGAACAATATAAACAATATCAACAATATCAGAGTTATAGCCGATTTAAATATACATTATTGTAGCGTATTTTCAACATTTTATTAGATAATATTGCCTACAACTGACATTTGCACTATCCTACACCAATGGCAACCAATATACAAAAAAAAAAAAAACAAGAACTACTAATTTCTACTACAAGTATTATAATCTGAAACCATATTTTCCCGAAATAATATGGTATAAACAAAAAAATTAGGGATATCCCAACAAAAACACTCTCCAAACTCCGAGTAAAAAATTCCATGTATAAATGTAATTTATGTAAAATAGTCTGCTAAATAATTGAACATTTATAACTGTTTTTTACATTGGGTTTTTTGTACCTGACAAATTTGAAATTTTTTGAAAGTGACACAATTTGTTCCTTAGCTTTCAAAAAAAAAAAAAAATTAATTTGCCTCATAAATAAGGAAATAGTTGTAATGTGCTTATCGTTAATAGTTGTACTCTTAGTAAGAAATAGCTTTAGGAAAAAGTTGTCATGTGATTATTGTTGATAGCACTCCTGTAAAACCTTTCAACCTTTGCTATTTGCAACGACGATAAATACGTCTTGTTGATACTAAATATTAATAAAATAAAATTATATGCTATAAAAATATCTCAGAGATGTAAAAAAACAGTGACTGTACGTTCGTTTCTAATATTACATCTTATCGTATCATATTACAATGGAGAGATTTGAAATTTATTCGTTTGGATTAGTTTGTCGCAGTAAAATTATATTTAAAAGGATATGATATTGATTTCATAAAAGTAGGTTATTATTAGGTAGGTACTTATCATACACTCCCGCATCAGTTTTATGTTCGGAGAGTGAAGACCGTCATACATTATATTATTATGGTTATTCGAGCCTCGAGGACGTTATATACTCGGTTATATTACTATATTATACATCTATATCGATATAAAATTTTAACGATGCATTATTGTCAATAAAACTCCCGTACCTAATTGACATTTTTATCTGTTTGTCTTTGGTCCGTTATTTCTTACGTATGTTACAATTATCGCTGAAATCCGAGCAATGTTATTATATATAGATTTATGGTACACTTAAATATAAATAATTTTGGAAAAGAGTCACGTTTCAATCGTGTTTGTGTTGAGTTATTGCGGAAAATAATAATAATAATAATAACAATCATAATAATCATAATAAAAACTGTAGAAATGATTCGGAATACTTCGGTTCACTGAATATCCATTGTATTGGTAACCAAAGAGTTGATGCCGAACTTTTAGTTTTTAATCTGTACTAATGGAGAAAAAAAAATAACGTATTATATTAAGAGTCGAACAACAAACATTTCAAGTTTGACTGCTGTAAAAAATAAAATGAAGAACTCAAACTCATCCGTGATCCATAGCAGTTTATACAATATAATAGATATCGTGTTAAGTGTATGAAAAATACATTTTAAAGTCTATATTATAATAGTAATATAGCAAACCGCATATTTCTGGTGATCCCTACGAAAAGGGTTTGTGCGGATCCATCCAGGCGCGTCAGTCGTATTGTGCGTGCATACCGCTCCCGTAAAATATTATTACGATTGTTCTTATTGTTCGGATTGACGATTGTTAACATTTTTGTTCGTCTATCTAACCTAACCACAGTTTGGCGGCCGATTCACTCAAAACGCGTGCGATGCTAAACGCAGAAAACTGATCGTTTGCACAGGCAACAACGAAAACAATCAAGTAATATAGCAACACTATCGATGGAAAATCACGTGTTGACGTCGGTGAAAAACCAGGAACCTGTAACATCCAAACGTTTACGTAGCTGCTACTTTACGGATATAAGTACGATTCGATATTAAAACTATAACGTCACGTGATTTTAATTTGACACGAATAGTATGGGAATCCTCCCCCCCCCCCTCAACTATTTCCGGTGTTTAAAGACATTCTCCCCAGATCCATTTTTGAAAACGGAAATTTTCCCCCATTTCCCCTCATAATATTTTTGTTTGTCCATCTAACCTAATCACAGTTCGGCGGCCGATTCACTCAAAAGTGTAGGAAACTATAGACGCAAACACAAACGATCGTTTGCATTATTGAAAATAATGACGACAGTTAATTGCAACTCTATCGAACGAAATCAAGACCTGAAGATCAGGGATGGTACCTTTTTGAATTTATCGGTATCGATTCGGGTACTGGTTCTCCAAAAATAAAATAACTGTTTAGGTTTGGTTCTGGTTTTTTGATAAAAAAAAATAAAGTTATCAGTTTCAAATAATTTTGATTCTGGTTTCCTGATAATTTAGGTATCGAAATGTATAATCATTGTAATTAGGTACCTATCCGGAATGCTGGTTTTATTAATAGTATGTGAAATATTACAAAACTCATATTATAAATCGGTTCGGTTCCAGTACTTAATTTATTTAAATAAAGATTTCGGTTCTGGTTAAGGTTCTTAAAATTTTAAAGGTCCCGGTTCCAGAACCGATTGTTTTAAGTTTGGTTCCTGTTCCTGCTTCAGATATCTGTGTAAAGCCAGGAACAACTGTATATCTCGGGTGAGACGCGTGTAACCAAATATTATATTATCGTCCCCGTTCATGCAAAGTACACTAGGTCCAAAAATTGACTTAGAAATTTGTATTTTAACAATAATAAGAGCTATAAATTTCACAGTGTCATATTATTTACAACTACTCATTAACAGCTACTTCCCTTAAGGGAAACTCAATTAAAAAAAGAAAGAAAAAAATTTGGTTACATATGGTATACATTTAAAGTTTGAAAAAATTTCAAAAGCTGATTCATGTTTTGGACTTGGTGTGTTTTGCATGAACGGGGACGTTATAATAGTTGTACAGACTCTGAAGTGAACATTAAATTGTAACCAGACGCGATTGTTATTGAGCGAGCGTAAAGCGATTCAACTGCAATTGTTTCTCGACGATAAATACATGACCGTGGTAGCGCGCGGTTGTATAGTTGGAAATTTCATCTGAAATGCCGGCAATTATTCTTGTTTTGTTTTTATTGTCACCGAGATTACTTTCACTTCGGCCCTGGAATCTGACACACATTTTCAACTTCCGATAAGTGTGCCAAATGAGTTTTCATTACTACGCCTTATGCCGTCACGGGTCATCTTCTGCCACGCATATAATAATAATAATAATAATGATATATATATATATAATATAAAGGACGGTATATTATAATAGATAAGCCGTATTTCTCGTAGCCGATCGACGGTCTGTCAAGAGCAGGGTCGCGAATAGGATGGTTATATAATGGGTGGGGAAGGGGGGTAAGGTTGATTGAAATTATGCCATGCCAATGCATTGGAGGTAAAATGTCTCCCTAAGCAACCCGAGCTACACATAATATTTTCAAGAACAAAATGTACGTACAAATAAAAACCAAACAGCATTACTCACGGTGTCACTGTGGGTGACCTATTTGCAATAATAATATTTTGTCACATACCTACATTGTTTACCTACATGTGTTGCCCACATTTTAATTTATAATAGTTCAGCTGAAAAATATTACTTAAACAAGAGAACGCAAAACAAAAGGTCTTGTTTTGTTTCCTCCGAGATTCAAACTTTTGACACTTATTGTTGTTTTTATAAACTATTGGTAATATAAATAATACTTTATCACAAACCTATTAAAATTGTATGACACAACGCGTTAATTGAACACATCCACTACACAGCGACTTACTCAATGGTGAGGTACACTTGACACTCACTGCAAAGTGGCATACATACTTGATCGCTTTTTATAAGTCTGTTTTTCTTGCTCACTTAATGCGTTCAATATAAACCAAAAAGTCGTTATTTGATAAGCGAGAGTTGAGATATAATATTTTCTACCAAACGAGATAGTGAATATTTTTGGTTGGAATAATATTAGCTATGTCGTAATTTAATATTTTCGATTTTCAAATGTTTTTTTTTCTTTTTTTAAGTTATATAGTGGGTAGCTGATAGTAGTTGTTTAGTTGTTGTAGCCTCGTATATGGTCTGCCTAACAAAATATTTGTAATACATTTCGTAGAAATTTTTATTGAGCCGTTTTCGTACCAGTGCTAATATTATTATTATTGTTGTAATAATAGCACACCGTCGTCTTCGACTACAATATGACCATAGCTAACCGTAGGTATATCTATGTGTGCGATGTTCGGCCAACTGTCAGTTATACAGTGGAATTCGGTAATGACGATGATGATAATGATAATAAGAATTTTCCGATAAAATATTATGTCGTTCGATAGACAATAATATATCGGTCCGAAAAAAGTAGGTATAAAACGTTACTCGCATCACGATTAATATTCGATATCTTGACATTAACCGCGCCGGTTATTATATACATCCCGCGCGCGTTCTCTCCGCGTACCTAGGTATATTACAGTATACGACGAACGTGGTACGTCGATGCACACAATTACGATAATGGATGGAAAAATCGCATTTTCACGTACCGTGTGTGTGACACTGCTATTATATTATTATTATTGTGGTGCGATGTAGTTATATCACCGCTCATATAATAATAATATACATTTTGTGCGTGTGTGTTTTGCTGTCGTACACATTATATATAGTGCGGCGGCGATCTCATTGTGTGTGGTTATATTATTATTACTATTATCCTTGTATAGTTTTGCGGGCTCAGCGATTTTTATTTCTCGTGTCCGTTGTATTTGCGTGCGAGCGTTATCGTTACGACGACGACGACTACTACGACGGCAACGCGGAAAACAATATACATCCGCTTTGTCGCCTATTGTGTACGGTTTTAATCTGAGGACGATAAACGTGAAAAACCGAGCTGCCGGATGACGGTATGGTAGTTGATCCACCACCACCACCACTTGTTGAAACGACGTGAGTTCGCAGCCATGGAGATGACGAAGAAGAAGAAAAAAAATAATGAAATATACGTTCCCCGTCCGATGTGAGCTGCGATATTAGTACCATCATTAATTTGTCGTTATTGTTATATTCGATATTTTCCATTCCGTCTGTTGTGTTCGCACCGAGTGAAAAAAATATTGGGCGGAATCGAACACGAAACGAAATACGAACCATATTGACCACTGCCGCTGAATAAACTTGATAGTATTTTACATTTGTTTGTTTCATCCGTTAACAAATGGATAAGACTACAGACCGAGCTAAGGAAATTGGCATGTCATTGTATAAAACGTGTGTTATACGTCGACAATTTGTGGTGTTAAATGACAGCATTTTCAAGCACAGTTACTATAATATTGGATGCCGTTTTTCGTATTTTCGCTAAGGGTTTCATTCGTTTTCAATTTTTTTTTTCGTGAATAACGACCAACGTGGATATTGAATTGAAATCATTAAAAATGCATATTGTATATAGGACATCCGCGACGACCCGTGATGAAATGCAACGATTTAAGCATATAATATGATTTGAATAATTTAAATTCCACGAAATAGCTAGCCAGCGCGAGAAATTAACGTTTTTCATTACTCTGTATCGAACACATTATTCATTACTGGTAAAATGTAATAATATTATGTAAAATCTACCCAACTCACGCACTAAATACGCAACAATTTCGTAATTTTTTTTTTAAATTATATCTTTGCAAAATATACCTATATTGGCACAATATAAACTATATATGCCTATATATTGCAAATATTGTTTATACATATTTCATGACGCAAAACTGTATAATACTATATAGAATACAGACCGTCGTTATCACCGTCGAGTCAATATGATTTATCCGATCAGAACGGTCGACTACCTCTATGTCGGCCACCGATACACGCACTATATAATATTTTATACTTGTATCTATATTTTATGCTTGTATACTATAAATCTTCCTTTATGAGATAAGTGCAGTGTCATCACAACAATGTGTGAGCATTTTTTTTTTTTTTTTAAGTCCGCAGAAAACCGTTAACTTACTCCGACCGGCAGCCAGAACGCCGAGATGATTATAATAATAATAATAATAGTAGTAACATTATAGACTATATAAATCGATCGAAGGTAACACATTTCCCCACGACTCCAAGGGACCTAGCACGGACGTGCGACTTCATAATAGCTGGTATAATAAAAAAAAAAGCATTATACCGATTAATATTTCTGGAGTGGCACTCTATAGGAATAATTAGGCAAGTTTTCGGGAGTCATCAAAATGTAATATACCTACATATTTATCCAAAGAAAGCAAGGAGAAAATATTAAAAGATAAAACGAAAATCAATGAAAACATCATTTAATTCACCGTAAAAATAAAAAAAACTTAAAAATTACATATTTTATCCTCTGCGGGCCATATAAAGTTTGTCCAGGGTCCGAAATTTGGCTAACCCAGCTCTCTCCTGATATTATTCTATTATATTACCTATATGGTTATTACACTGCACCCACGTGCCCAATCATGATGTGGTGCACAGCTCGACAAATCGAACTGGCTTGTTTGTTTTTACAAAATACTGTATGCAACCACGAGTGCATTATAATTTTAAATTTAGGTATTGCATTAATATTATATACTAGCTGATCCCGTGCACTTCGTTTCCCGGCAACCAATAATTATTATTATAATAGCTTCAAAACCTATGGCAACCATTTATAAACAAAAATTTTCCATATGAAATATCAAAATCCCTGTTTGAGCACCTCCCGGGGTTGGTCCTCTCCCTTTTTAAATTAGTCTATCCTCTGCTTAGAGGTATAATCTATCTATGTATATAAACATATCTGATCCCGTTCACTTCGTTGCCCATTACAATTGCCAACTCTATATGAATAATATGTTTTACAGATCACCATGGTTGCCATTTATATACAAAACATTCCATCAGAAATTTCAAAATAATATATAATTGGTTGCCATGAAAGACACATACCGACGAAAATCTCTAAACAATATATAATTGGTTGCCATGGTAATATGGTGACACACACGGATGGAAATCTCAAAATAATATATAAATTGTTGCCATGGTAACATGGACACACACATTGACACACATACATTCATTTTTATATATATAGATATATTATATATTATTGTAGTGTATATCGTACCTACAGGGACGTCGATGTCGTTGTGTGCTTCACTATAGTATTAAACTCTGTGGTTTTACTCGTGTCTTGGTTACCTGTGTATTGTATGACGATGTTCTTAAAAGTATTGACTGCGTGTGGCACCGCGACAATAATATTATAAATTATAATATATATTCCTAGAAATCTCTGTTTACCATCCACCCGAGTGCAGAATTTCGAGTGTGTACCGTGCAAAGACCTCGTGCACTCGTGTATTGTAACGATATACTACACAACTAGTATAGCCCTTAGGCTATTATTTTGGTCTTTGGATTTGGATATTGAAGTTATGTCATGGAACGAGTAGGGGGTAATTATTGGTGGTGGGTGGGGTGGTAGGTATTTGGTGGCGATGGTGGGTGGTGGAGTGGGGATTGGTTTGACGTGGAGGGGAGGATAGTGACAGCAGTCATCGCCATAGTGGTAGTCTTCAGCTGAAGCCGACGTTTCGAATTTCGTCTCCCGTATTAAATCGTATATAATAATGTAATACGGTCAGACTTGACCCACATTTTAGTATAATGTATTTTATTTTTTAAGCTAATAATATAATATACTAGTTCGATCAAGCTATTGTGATTATTTAAAATGTACGATTGAATATATTGACAGATATATATATTGGTAGATCAGGGTAATCCAATTTCTGATAATAGAAACCTAGACAAACATAATATTATTATATTATTGTGTAGGTATTATGTTACACTATGGCGTATATACGATGTCGTATTATCATTAAACGAAAGAAACAAAATCTTGTCAAAATAAATTAAAACTATAGGTTCGTGTTCGACATCTTAATGATATGTATAATATTATAACGACTGTGCGACGGTATTATAACAATATTAATTAATATCACGATTTTCATTATTACTCTATGCAGATATGGGCGTTGTTGTAGTAATATGTAGGGCGTAGATATGGGTAAGGCAAATCATTTGGCTTTTTGGACGATAAAAGAGCAGAGGCAAAGCCGGAATATCCGTGTCTCTGATCTAGGGTGGACATTATGAATACTATTATTATTATCATGACGATAATACTCTGTCGGTTTTCAATAATAATTCCGTCCAGATGAAATTATTTCAGAGACTAAACGAGTCGGACATATTTTACAACACCGGTTTAGCCCATAATACATTGTGTGGTATTCTAACAAGAAGAAATCCCGCCGGGTGTGTAATAAACTCGGCACCTGCGAATATTAACAGTAAGACCGCGGTGAATTACATTAAATAGATCGGTAGGTATAGGAGGCATCTGCAGCGGACCTTTGGGTAGAGTTTTAATAAACACGCCCGTTGCGGTGGTTAACAAAACATTCGCCTCAGATAACAATATAACGCGGCAAATAATAACATTATTTCATATATTATTATGAACGATAAAAACGAAAAATAAAACCAAATCTCTTCATTGCCTACCGTCGAATAGCGTTAGCTTTATACTTCGAGTATACTGTATTAAACTATATAAAATAACCACTGATCTTTATTATCTTAACAACAATATAATATACTTTCATAGAATTTAATTTACTTTATTCAATGCCGCTGTTAAAAAATAACACAGCAATAATTATTTCAAACAAATAACCTATAAGGCAAATACTGCAGGACATGACGTTTTATAACGTGTCTGTTATTATAATATATTAATATAGCAATGTAATCAATTATATTAAGTTCCAACATGCCTCTCTCAAAAAAATAAATCCCGTGTAACTAAAAAAATAAGTGCATATAAATGTGAAGTATTAATTATACAGCTGTGTAACAAAAGGCGAGTTTTTAAACGACTCGTAAACTACGTTTTTTCTCGAATATCGTGTAAAAGTACAGAGTACGCGGATCGTCAAAGCCACGAAAAATCGCAGATAACAATCCTTATGATCATCGCGATTTAGTGCTCCAAAATTATATTGTGTCAAAAATGAAAAGCTCCCTTTGATCCGTCTGGAGTTCATATTGTGTGAGATTTCTTAAAACCTCTTCGCTTTTCCTTTACGCAGTTCGAAAAAGGAACGCACAAACACACAGATCGGTGTCAATGTAGTTACTCTCTTCACCAACAATCACGTTTTGCTTTCAATATTATACCGTGCCAAAAAAAAAAAAAAATTGTGTGCCCCACTACCACCGTGCCTGGTGACCATTCGCATACGCAAACTTTCGATATTATTCACCTCTTTTGATACGCTTTTGAACCACGCTATATTATATTATATTCAGTAGGTAGCCGTGTGTTGTGCACATCACTGCAGCGGCCACTGAATACATTATTACTACTGTAAAACGTCAGACGAGTGGGCGACCGCCTTTCGAGAAAACCACGCGCACTCGACCCACACTCTTACGTACAAGGGGAAAAGAAAAGAAAACTCTTAAGAGAGATCTCCTCCTCCCCCTCATCGCCGTACTGTTCCTTTTATTATCATCATTTTTTTTTTCACTTTTGTCGCCGGCCCGCCTTATTTTTCCCCTTTGATGTTTGAAAGTAAGTATCCGCGTGCTCCAGCTTGCAGCACATTCACGGTCTGAGAACACCACCAAAGACATTGTGTCAATGGCCCTTTTCTCGAGATACTAGGGTGGCGGTGGCGGCATCCACTTCTGAGTCCCAGGAGACCGCGTGATGCGAATCGCGGGTTGAGCGCATTTTGTACGGTAGCCACTGCTGGTTTAGTGGCGATTGTAACCGGATCCACCGATTCTTTGCGCTCCTTGCTCACCCCTTTGCCGAAGGTGTGGTCCATCATTTCGAATCACAGAAATATACTGAAATACACCGAATCACATTACACCGGGGTGGTACGACTGTTTCTGACAACTGTTTGCGCTAGTAACATCCGCAGCAATGCTTTTAAAATCAACCCCACGAATTTGCCATCGTCATAGTACACAGAGTGATTCAACAAACTAGCTCCCTTCCATTTTTTCCTACAAATATTGAATTTATTTAAATTCTGATTTTTTTCATTTTTAATTACATTTAAATACCATAATATTGCAACAAGTATCCAAGTATCCGATATAAATTTTGGTTAGTTAAATGAAGCCTCTCCTCCTTCTTTTCAATTGTAAATTATTTAACAGATAATTTTTCTGAAAATGTTGATGCAAGTACCTACCTCATTGAAAATTCGAACGAATGATTTCTCAGTCATTAAATTAATATATTTATTTTAAGGATAATAGTCATTAAAAAAGCTTTTATAAAAATATAAAATATTAGATTTTAAAAATTCCAAAAATTAGATTTAGAATAACTACCTATAGTAATCAAGAAAACCATGGAGTGAGCGTGCTTGGTGAATCACTTTGTATATTTACATTATACATTTATACGTGAGTACGCGAGAATTTAATAATATAATATTAAGACTACATTGACGAGTTCCAACCACGGATTGCACTTTCGTCGACGGTCAAAATGTCCGTTTTTAAACTTTGGCAGTTGTACGAATAGTTTTCGATCACTGATCCACGAGACGTTCGTACGTGTCACAGTTCGTATTGATTTTTATCGTATTTTTTTGGTGTATGAAGCCGCGTACAGAGTACATCGCGAGCATCGAATAAAAGGTTTAATCGATTGTTCAATTATAATACGGTCACGATACTCAACACATTAATTATGTCAAGTTGATTCGCACATAATAATATAAACGTAAAAATAAAAAATGAAAACAATAAAACACGTGTTTCGTACATCGCGTCACGTACATTTTCACGAGTTAAAAAGTTTCAAAATAAAATATCATTCAAAATGATTTAATGCGTTTGTGTTTACTCGTTACACGATTGTATATTATGGCTGCCGTGTCCTTTAATATAATACGCAAAACATTTGTTTCACTATAATATAATGTAACCTGCGCACATTTGATGTGAACCGTGTACGGGTTAAATTACGTGTAAATGACTCATTAATTAAGGGTCACATTTTCATTAGTTCGTGACCGGTCACGACATAAACTCGTTTATTGGACAATCGCAATGGTAGGTAACTATTTTCACGAGTTCATCAAATGGAAATGAGTTGCACGTAAGACGTCAAATTAGCGTTATTTTATGAAAACATGGTATAATAATATGGTATACCGCGGTTACATAGGTATATGCCGCACTACTATTATTATTAGAGGACTAGCGTTTACGTCGAAGAAAAATAACAACTACACTCACAATACTTTTCGAAACGTTTTGATGGAATATAATAATATAATATATTGTATCAAAACTTAGGTATTTCAATGCATCGGGAGAAAAGAGGTCTCGTGTGGTCATTTGATCGGAAGAATTCAATTGTGTGTAATCGGAGAACCTTAAACGCAGTCGTATAGTAATGGAAAATAAATATGAAATAGACACAGTTTTCAAGTGTTTATGGTGACAACGAAAAGAAACAAATATAAATACAATAAATACAATAATAGAGTATGCATTATATTATATGTTACCTATCCTATATATGTTTGATATACGTTATCAATATGAAAATAAACGATAGAAAAATCAAAATTATGTAAAATACGAAGAAGGTTGCTGATAATAATCGTACTATAAAATAAGTTTTTAACATTAAAAAAATAGACGAGCATATTATAATATATGTACATAATAGTTATAACTTATAACTAACTTGAGAGTATGTTAAACGTCAATCAATATTTTGAGATTAAATTTCGATAAATTAATATTTTCATTGGTATTCAAAATATTATTATCTATAATCGTATTGAAAATGGCTATATTTATATCGTGGTGGTTGGCCGGACATTTAATTATAATCAAAGAAAAAAAAATAATTATACATGTTTTCAAACATTGGTTTCAAAAGAATTTTAATTAATAACCTTTTTTTTATTATTATTATAATTACCTACTTAATAACCAAGTAAATTCGTATAGGTACATAAAACTTAATTAAAAATGTTATTTTTATAAATAAAAATATAAATTAACCGAAGAAGCAAATAAAAAAACTGCAATTTTATAATAATTATTATTAAATTACTTTTTGGCCCTCATCATTTTAATAATAATATGATTCAGTGTTTCGAAAATATTTGAGTTTAGTTTATACAACAACCTATTAATAGGTAAACAAGAAACCTCTAATCGAATAATTAATTCGAAGACGATAATAATGATATTTACAGACATTGCGAGACCATAAAACGATTTGTGCTGTACTAAAGTTATCTACGCTTTTACTCGTACGTTATGCTAAATATATGAGCAGCAAAACTGACTGGTAAAATACATCGCCACTGACGCAATATGAATTACGCTTGTCTGCAATAGGTAACCGCGGTACTGGTCATCCAGTATACGTCCACCAAGAAAGTATATTCTCCCGCCATTTATACCTCTCATATTTTCGATGCACTAATCATTTGTCACTAAATTTATAATTAATCCTATTGTCATGTAAAGTTAATTTTTTCCCAAAACTAAAGATTTAAAATATTATATTCTATTTTGTAAAAATTAATTTAAAAACAAAAAAATAATATTCGAAAATATCAAATTGTGTTTATAAATATATTAAATAATATTGGTTATAACATTCACAGAATATATCCCTGATATTATATACAGAAAAGTTATAATACTGCGCTATCCAGAAACTATTTACTCAGTACTATACATAATATTTGTAAGTCAATAACAATTAGTTACTTATTATAAAATTTTTAGGCATTCGTAGAATTACTGCTGAATTGATTAATATTCGGTAATATAGGTGTAAGTAGGTAGGTAGGTAATTAATTATAATTAACTTATTATGAATTTGATTATTATTATTTAACTATGGACCATTGGGTAAATAAATATATAACAATAATTTAATTATTTTGTTGGATTTCATCATTGATTAAACTATTGCAGTACCTAAGTGATTTAATATTTATTATTTTAATTTCAAATATATAAATTATAATATTGTAGTCTGATTATTATAGGACATTGAAAATATGATTGATATACGTGGTGGCATCAACTAAACCCAATATTGGCGGAGAATACTTTCTTGGCGTGTGTCAACTAATTCAATAGGCAAAATCACCTAGAAAAGTAACTATTGTTATTAGATTATCATTAATACAATAAATTCAGTGAGTATCTTTTTATATTATTTTTGTTCATAATATGTAATTATTATATAGGTATAGGTAACCTAGTCCTAGTGTAAATGTAGTAATCATTTTTTTTTTATGTGAATAATATGTTAATGCGGTTATTTTAGAAAATATATTTCAACAAAATCGTGCATCAACGGGAAAAAAAAACCAAATCCTGGAAGAAAAATATTGCGTGATACATATTATGGTATTATAAACACCTGCAACTAATACCGTTCAGTGCTGTCTTTGGCAGGCACGGGGCTTCATAGTTTCCACAAAATCAAATATTTATTTAGAATTCTAAAACGTAGACAAAGTTCGAACACATGAGTTATGTTTTTGTGATTCGTATAATAACGCGTTGCTTATAAGTTAAAATATCTCGTGATATTATTTTTGATTCTGGTCAAACAATTTATTTGATATAAAATTATTTGTTTGTGTGCGTGAGTGTTTTTTAGTGTCTATTTCTTGTGATGACACTTTTTGGATCAGAAAAATTGCTTCAAACTTCAAATCGAGGTGTGTTTGCAAAGGTCATACTTTCGGAAGTGGCAGATATAAGAGGGCGAGTGTGCGTCGCCCCCTCCTTGTTTGGGCTGTGTTTTTTACGTTATTTTTAAATTGGGCCGAAAAAAATAAATTTAATTTTTAAACATTTTCCCATGTAATTCAGCCTTACGTATGACTAAATTAAAAAGTATGGCATTAAACAAATTACTAATACCCTATATTGTACTATAAAAGACATTTTAAAATATAATTCAATAATTTATTATTTGTGTGACAGACAAAATAAGATAAGTAAAAAAAAAAAAATGACAGTTTTGACTAAAAGTATTTAAATGGCATCTTAGGTGGTTGACGAGCATAATGAGAAAGAATAATTTTCCTTAGGTGAATGAGGATTACCACATTATTATTCTTTATAAAATTGTGTTTTATTATTTTGATCAAATTGTTGAATATTTTACCAACTTGGACAAGACACCTTATTATATTTTTCATCAACTTATTTGGATGTACTAAGTTGTTTTTCAACTAAATCCTATGCTCAATCTGTTTAAATTTTTACTGTTTTATTTGTGGTTTAGCAAGAAAACTGAAGTCCATTTAACTGTTGAGAATTTTTTTGCCCTTCGATTTTAATAGTCTCTGAGATTTTTTAATTGTCGTTCAAGTGTTTAATGAACCTATTTTGGTTAATGCCTTCTCTTCTGTTAGTAATCCACGTGTTTTTTTTTATACTGGCTGGTAAGCTGCTCCCACGTCTCCTTTGATTACTTAATCCTTGAAATTCCTTACTGTTTATAATGTTTGAGAATATTATTTTTTAGTCTATATTTTATTTATCTGGTTTACGTTTTCTGAAATTGTCTGTCAATAATACGTTTGAAACGACATTACGCAAAACGATAAGTGCTATCTAATAGCAAAACATAAAATTATTATTATAATTTTATCACTGGTGTAGTAATTCAAGAAAGCTCACGACTTGCATCGATTTCATGGCATGGATGTTGTATCAAGATGCTGCATCCCGACAGCCGTTACTCGCTGAAATAATTATAGATATATCCCGATTGAGCTCCCAATTATAATATATGTATAATCGTTATATTAGTCGTCACTGGAGCATATTCCGGACTACGATAGCGATTTAAACGATAATCATAATAACAATAATCACGTCGATTGTAATAATATATTATTATTATTATTATTATTATTATTATTATTTGCGTATGGTATTTCTGATCCTGTGAACCAGCGAGAATGGGACCGGAAACTGAATCAGGGTGTCTGCAGGCGTGACGCTCTGATGAGAGACTTTGAACACACGTCAATGGCGAAAACACAATACCGGATATTCGTGTTGGTACCATATTTTGTCTAGTGTAATTCGAATGGATAATAATAATAATAATAATAATAACAATAATAATTATCAATGCGATTTCATATGGCGCGACAGTAAAATATCAGTTGTCAACGTGTCTTACACTGGAGCAGTTGTAATCCACTGAGACTGTTCCCTCCGTGCTTGAAATAATGACATACAAACGTCGTATATAACCATAATGCGTGAACACGGTTATTGCTCTCTACCTAGGTACCTACTGCATGTAATCGGTAAACAGAATAATATAACGATCGATATTAACACGTTTTCCGTGTCTTACGTACGGTTTTTTTTTTTATATTATCATTTATCATAGAAACTGACGGCGGCATGTATAGGCAAAATAGGTACATTGCCGTGTTGAAAACTAAAATACTGTATTTATGTTTGTTGCAATGATAATAATAACATTTTGGATTGTGATCCAAGACATAATCCCTGACTGAAATTGTTTAGTGCTCTCGAAAACTGTCTTGGCAGTCAATTGTTTATCCGCGAGTGATTTATGCGGTTTTAATGGCTCGAATATTTAATTATTTCGGGAAATGTGAGACTACTTTACAGTAGTTGAGTTATCTTCAAAAACCATTGACCCAATCAGACCACGAGATCTCTTAAAATGACAGCAGACAAGGTTTTTGTTTTAAAGTGTGCATAATGTATTATTGGCAGCCGTAAAAAATATAGAATAATCAAAAAACCAATTACCAAAAAATGTTCAACATTTTTACAAACATATTGTTATTAGTTAAATAAACATTTAAAAAAAAAAATTGAACTGTGTCTTAAATTTGATACAAAACAAACGAAACAAGACTCGTGCATGATTGGTTACAACGTGTGATTTTTACTGATAGAATTAAATTAAATAATCGAAAACATACAAATATTGGTATACGCACCGACTGTACCGATTGATACCGTTATTAACCTTTGTAATTACATTAACCGGAATTAATCCCATACCACCATAGAAAAAATAAAATAGTAATAACTTATTATTTAACACCTTTAAATAAAGGTAAGGTGTATGAAAATGTATTGTATTCGTGTGGTTAACATTTTTCGTTTGACAAATAACGAAAACCAGTGGTAACGTGAGTTTTTTTCCTATGAACTACCTTAAATATGTAGGTAGGTAGGTACAAACAATTTTTTTCCACTTTTCCACTTATCTTTTCACTCATTTTAAACGCAGATCGTGTGTGACTCTGCGAGTATAAATTATAAACTAGTCTATCCGTTTAGGTCTTGGAGACTGGAGGAGTCATTGGGATATCCACGCCCACTTTTGCTCGAGGCAGCCGCCTCATAAAATAGCTATTCACGCCGCCACTGACGACAACAATAAATTAAAAATCATCGCACACAACGACTTACGTACATTATAATATATTGTTATAATAAGATATAATATATATATATATATTGTTTTAAGTCGTAGTACTTTCTCAATATCGCGTACGCACCGACTCGAAGATAATAACAATATACAATATGTTCGAGTGGATGTGTATAGGACGATGCCGAGTGACACAGTTCTTTTGTGTTAGCATCAAGACAATACTCCAGCCAGCCGTTTGATCTCCGACGACATTCTTTTATGAGACGCTTATCGCCGCCGAGTGTACTCTACACGTATTATATATTATAATAAACGTATAATGTAAAGGCCCCGCACACATGCACACACCGCACTGCCGGGGAATGAAAAAATTGCCATCGCTTATATAGTCATCGTCGACGACGAGTTATAATAATAATATGTTTTTCGAAATCCAGACGTATAACACGGTACCGGTAATCCATGATATTATACGCCCGCACACGCTCGGGAGTGGTAACCACAATCCCATAATACGTATATATACTTAGACGGGTTTATGGTTTTGTTGTTTACTATTCTCCGTCTAGTCGGACCGAGCGAACATCATCGAAATATTACTACCTATCTATCGTCGCCATCGATATATATTTAATATTATTTTATTGTACTCCTTCTGATTTTCTGAAGCATGATCGATGATTCGGAAAACTGCTATACTAAACTACTATACTGCGAATTCGGAATTTTCCAACGCACATATTTTCCGTGACCGTATGATATAATATTATTATTATGGAAGTCACTGAAGATTCTAGTGCTAAGGATTCCGTGAATGTCTCAAAGGGAAAATATTTTATTTGTATTTATGTCACTGGGCCGAGATCGCCTTAACTCAACGGACGGAAAGTAAAGATGCGAAAAACGTTGCGAGTGTTGGAATGACAAAATCAAATTCAATTCAGAGTAGAAAATATAAAGATAAAGATATACATGATAATATTATAAACCAGGATAAAAAGGTCGACGGGAATTCAAGAAATATGTCACTTAAAAACGGCTTATGGAAATAACGTCTGTTTGTTCCACATTACAAACAAATTGTGTAATTACCAGCGGATGCCTCGCGGTAACACCATAAACGATAAACACCAAATTTCGTTTCATTAAATTCCGTTTATGATTCGTAGATCATAGTATTGTCGGCCTCCGGTCGTAGAGTCACAATGGCGTTATAATAATGATGATAATCTACCAACGATGAACATTTCCGTTTTTCGAGAACATTTCCCTAATTGACCACTGCCATTATTGACCTTAAATTATTATTTTACGTTCGTTTTAGTACCATTGCGTTTTGTAGCGTTTATAAACCTAATAGAAACATAATGATCAAACTATTTTATGTTTCCCGTGGTTGAATAACAAGCGTGCAATGTTTTAGATATAATAATATATAGGTACATTATATTTTATACAGTACCTAAATGTCATAATAGATATTTGTAGTACACAATATTTAATAATTTTATGTTATTTTCACTTTTTATCGAAAAGTTTGAATACGATTCATTTACTGGTTTTTCTCCAATTGTACGACTTTTGACTATAAAATTAAGCCGTGCACTGAACGAATAAACACTGTGGTAATAAAATATTATTTCCTTATTATAATATTATTATTAGTTATTTGGATATGAAAACTACAACTGCAATGGCTTTCTAACGTAATAATAATATTATTATATATACCTATTACACCGAAAACCCCAAAAAAATCACGATATCTTTTATTAACTTACGAAATTGCCGGTTAAGGACCTCCCCTCCCCCTGCCACATTTCTACATGTCAAACTGATTAGTTCTTATCATTATATTATTATATAACGTCCTGCACGAGCAAAAGTAAAAGCCCTGTCGGTCACGCCCATTATACGGCGGCGTTCGCTTAGATACAATCTTTCTACCATATATTTTGACAACAAAAAAAAACCTTTTTAAACTTCTATTTACCTGAAAATATATACATGACGCATATACGATTTTTCCCTACAAAGTAACCATACACACACACACACACACACACCCACATACACACACGCGCACACGCTACAACTGACTTGAATCTAGGTCATCGGCGATAACGTCAAAATTATCTTTTCACCCAAACTGATGAAAACCTCCTAAACGATGTTAAATTTATAATCATTATACATACATCCACACAAAGAGTAATATTACTCTCCCCCCCCCCCCCCAATCACGTGTTCCACAAAATGTCAGGGGGGATTTTATTTTATTATTATTATTATTATTATTAGTATTATTTTTAAGGAGAAGGATTTGTTCTTCCGGTTCCTGTTATTTACTTGTCAACATTATTACTTTTGTATAAAGTTCGTTCTCCGCATACATTATTATCTGTCTTCCAGACTATCCCTGTCTGTTCCATAAGACGTCAAGCGGTTCCGTTCATTGAATTTTATTGAAACCAAGAACAAATAACAATCAATTTTCGAGAGTCTAAATACAATAAAAAGCAAACATGGTAATAAAAGTAGTTTTACGTTTGAATTCGAAGGGTTTTCATTTTTTTTGTTTGACAACAGTTTATTATATCATAGTCGATGTAAACGGGTTATCTACGAGTACAATGAGTACATTAGTGCTGAGAAAATGTGTGTATTAGAGTTGAAGTTCCCTGACGAAAACTATAGTAGTAAGTGGAAATTAGCTATTGAGATCCCTACTAACTATGATTGCAAACAAATTAAAAGCCTTTCAACTGTTATTTTATCACGATAACTTATATAACATCATATCGTCTCAAGTGTATTGCACCATTGCACCACTTCGCGCACTGTACCCAGTGTCGAAAAGTTTCAGAAACTTTAACGTATCTATCCACTGTTATAAAAGTCAGACAAATAAAAACGACAAGATTATATTCTAAAACAATAATCGTTTATGTCTGTATATTTTGTAAGAGTTGATCAGAGAACAAGTACGGTTTTTTAATTTTTAATTTTTAATTTATATTTTCTCTGTATAATATGTAATTTGACGCGTCGACGTAATGTAGGCGTATCGGCTGTCGGTCACCTGTGATCACAACGATTATAATTATTCTATAACATTTATAAACAATAAAAAAATGTAAGAACTTTTATCGTGATAGCGGCCGAATTTCGATATTCTACGACGATCGTGGTAAGCGCGGGACAGGGGCTGCGACCGGACGTCATGTCCCATTCGATGTTTCGCGGGCGCAGTTGATGTCACTCATTTTCACCTATATATATATTATTAAAATTGTATAATATTTGCCAATTCTACAGTCTTTTGTTAGGTAGTCATAATTTTTCACAAAACGACCTCACGCCTCACACTTGTAGTGCCACACACCAGAAATGGGTTAACCTAACCGTATTAAATATTATTTCTTGTCCAAACCATTATGTTATGAATATTATAACTTTGACTTTCGTTGATAGACTAGATCACAGTTCCACGTTGACAAAACAACACTTTTTTAAGAAGGTAGGGTACGAGCAACTTGCATTTTTTGATAAATTGGAACACGTGTGTTGTACACTGATTATATTTAGTAGGGAAGCAATGTTTATTAACAATATTCTCGTGCGGTCGTCGGTTTGAGTAAGATAAAAAAGTAGGTTGACCTAAATTCTTTTTCTGCTATTTGAATATAATATTTATATTTCCACCCTTCATCTTCATACACAAACAAACAAAAAAGAAAGAAATATAAAATACTTTATGCTACTTAAATAGAGCGACACAATGTATTTTTTTAATTATTAAATATCAGTGCGCTAATTTATGAAATTGAATAAAAAAAAAAAAGTAGGTACAATATATTAAAGTTAACAACACTAAATTAGTTCTGCTAAACTTAAATTTGCTATGTTGTATGTACCTACACTAGTTACACAAAATGGAAATATTTGAGATATTTAGGATCTGCCCTTATTAATTAATAGTTAATAAAAGTTTAGTCTACTGTTTTAAGGTACAGGAAAATTGAATTAAACTTTAAAAAAAAAATTCAAAAACCAATACCAATACCTAACCGGCACCAATACCAGAAACTGTAGAAAACCGTTCTAAAAAATCGAGACCAAAACCGTTAAAATTTGAAATGATTTCGATCCCTGATTATAATATTATGTCTATGTTTGGAAAGTATGAAATGGAATGTATAAATAGTCAAGACTTGAAAGTATTTGGTTAAATATATTAATATAAATAGAATCTTATCCAATACCTATATGGAAATGTTTTAATGTATTATAATTTTCAACTATTGCTCAGCTTAAAACAAATCAAGAACTTTTAATTATAATATTATTATTTAGTAATATACAATATAATAGTAATTAAAATTAATTAACTATGTTTTAGAGTTTTTATACACTATTGTTTGTTTTATACTGTTACAATAAAATTGTAATTGTTTGCAAGCTAAACAAAATTAACCTATCAAGATATGTTTAGAAACAATTGTCGTATATTAAATTTCCAAACTTAAACAATAACTTTAATATTTGAAACTTATTTAATAGAGAAAAAAAAAAATTACGAATAATTGAATTTGATAAAATAATGGGTACTTGGGTATTAAAAAATACACTACAGGTATTTAAAATATTTTGAAATCTATTTTCTAAAATATTAAAATAAATATTTAAACACTTTTTGATATAACTACCAAACAAAAAGAAAAGGAATGATTCTGGACCCAACCCTCCGATGGCAAACAAATGAAGATAAACAAGATAAGTTAGTATATGAAGAGAAGAAATTCATTTACGAGCCAATTATCACTTTCTTTAAATAAAAGTACCATATAAACAATTGAGAAGTCCACGGCATTTGGTTAGGGGCACGTGGGATCGCATCACCCCTGCTCAAAGACATCTTTAAGAAAAATACGCTGGAATTAAAAGAAGTTAAAAAAAATGTGTTTAGTTATCATGCGAGACACACTTAACATTATTTATAAACACATATATTCATAATATTGTTCACAATCAGGTAAATCAGGATTTGAATTTATATTTCATGATCACTCTATATTTTATTATATTTATTACTTTTTTAATTTCATTAATTTTATGTATACTATTTTATCCATATTTTATAACATTGTAACAATTTTGTCTGATTTTTTTACACTGTGTCATATAGGCAGCCACCCGACAGACCAGGGCAGTTCGCTTGAAATAAAGTAATAAGTAATAAATAAGTAGTAAATAAAGTAATAAGTATCGAGTATTTATTGAAAATACATCCTATTTAGTTAGATCTCATCCATGTCTGAATAGCTATATATACTTATTACATAAAGATTGTACGGTTCATTGTATCAGTTTACTTATACACATTAACTGTCCTTATCTATAGGAAAGTTATTTATTATTTGATGACTATTTTGATTTTTTATTTTACTTTTCGTCAAATAAAGTTTTCGCAAATATAAATATAAGTATTTGTAACTTTGGTAATTAAAATTCTAAGAATTGAAGTCCTCTGTAAAATTGTCAATTTGGAATATTAAAAAGTGTAGTCGGTAATTGTATTATAATTTTTAAAAACTAAAAAACCTAAAACATTTTAACGATAAATGATAAAAATGAAATGGTTTTTCTACAAAAATAATAAGTTGCGTTGAGATGTCTTCAAGCGGTGTAAAAATATATTTTCAAAAACATAATGGTACCTACATATACCGATACATTCAGCAATAAAAGAAAAATGACGTTGTACAAAACAGGTAAACTCGATGGTGATGTTCCTATGCTGCAGTATATAGTAATAAAGACGAGACGAGGCCACATCTAACAAATGAATATGCCACAATGCACACAATCACATTGCATTACAGTTGTCGAGTGGGGATTATTTGATTGTATAATATTTAATAATATATTAGATACATACGTTTTTCATGGTGATGTGACTGTATACGGCGTATTAAATTTGTGAATTTCGGATATTGCTATGAATTTATGTGTACGAAACAAATAGATCGTTTTTTTTTTTTAAAGTTACAGTATAAGTGCCTCCCTACTTTTTAATGCACGTTCAAAAATACATATGTAGAAACGAGTCGTTTAAAAGTTACTCCTGAAAGTTTTTTTGTTTTCAGCATTTGACAGTGCCACGTGGCATGCAAATACCCGTATGTTGGTACGTATACATATCTCTCTCGATTTACTATGAAAAATCAGTCTCATTACTATATAACCATCTTGATCGGAAGAAAGGAGAAATTCAACAAAAAATTGGTTTGACTGATGTGACCATTTCAGTAAAAGTATAACAAATAGTATCACTACTCATTGCAGCCACGGAAACTGTGACCAAACCAAGCCGTACCCTAGGGACGAAAATCATCCACATCAACAAGCAGGAGGCCCACCTCAAACTTCCCAAAAGGATTAAATTAAAATTAATTTTGTTTCTTAAGTTTTACAACTATAAAATAGAAGTGACCGGTTACATATTATGAAGATTAACTATACATATATTATGTTCCTTAGAAAGTAAACCTTATTTAATACAGTTTCATCCAGTGACCACCAGAAAAACCACACAAACGATAAACTGCTGACATACCTGGTCTCTGGTTAGCTACACCACAGTAGTTTCGTATACCGAGGTATAAAGACAGTATTGTATAGTACGACACCACTCGTAAGTCGTAACTCGTATAGGTACTACTTTGTAGTGCTTTCTGCCATTCCGAGCGTGATACTGAACTCGCAAACAACTTTAAATGGCTGTAACTTTTAAACTACTTGTTTCCACACATTTATTATTGCATATTCGTAATCGAAATAAAATGTAGGTACCTACTGTTGATTAAATAATAAAAAAATACAAAAAATACGGTTGAAAAGGTACTCTTGGTAAAGTGCATGGTAAAAAAAAAACTCAAATAGGTACATTACTTGTCGTATCAGTTGATATTATTTAGTTAAATAAGAAATAAAATACTGTCAAGTATTTATAATGCAGTCTTTGGTTTGATATAAATATTTTGATTGTTATTAAGTTATGGTTTGCTATGGTTAAATTATGTTTAGTTTTTCTATTATTTTGTAAACCATACAAATTGGTTTCTAATTATTTAAATATTTCCATAATATTATGATATCCTCATTATTTGATTGCAAACTGTATACACAGATTTACTACACAGTGTATGGCAGTCCGGTACACACTATAAACCAGAATATTACTTATTGTTGTCGTGGGTTCTTGAAACAATAATAACTCCCCGTGTTCTTTTTGAGGAAAAAAAACAAAGTACATTCTTCGGTGGATTATGTTAATCCCTAACTATATAGTGAATAATAAATCGTTATTTTATTTTACGACTGCGTAACAATAATGAATGATTAATTCGAATTATTTACCATTCCGATTTATAATGGTAGCAATGAAGTGCTCGCTTTGCACTGTACAGAAAACCGCTTAAAACGCATTTAGTTTTTAGTTTTTTCTTTACTTTTTGTAGTAAATAATTCAATATAATATAGCCTTATAAAAAAAAAATACCTATATACAAAATATCGTGTGCATGGAGTTTATTTCGAGAGAGGTTTATTCACCCACCTAACCATCACGTCTAATCTTTTTTTTCGTTATAAAATATTGTGAGTCGTATAATATGTTTAATATGCTTAAAATACGTATTATCTGCTCAATAGTATCTATTCATATATTATGTAGGTAATATAATATGTAGTACGTATTTTGTAATTTCCCGATCCTACTTCAGCCTTTGTGTTATGACTCGTGTAAACAAATAATTAACCATATCCTTATGGTAATATACAACCGAAAATGGTAGCCGTAACACACTCCTGAGACTATCAAAGGACCACACCAGAACAGCGACCCTATTGATTGCTAGGTACAAACAAAGAAACTATTTTTCTGATATTTTTATTATAAGTCTAGTCATAAGCGTAAAATACATTTGACATAATATGAAAACAAAGGCGGGTTTCACGTACGTAGTTTAGACGTTCATACGTTATACGTAGAGAACGTATTATTTTTTAAACGCCTGTCGGGGAAAAAAGCGTATATAGACAAAATTGAAATATATTATTATATCAAATATTGTGTGTGTTGACGACAAATATTTTTTCATTAGGTACGTAAACTTACATGTAGTTCTTATTATTACGTTTTTAATATATTTGGCTTTGACGACAAAATTGGTGTGGTGCACATGAGTTTAAATCTGTGGCCAAAACATGACCGTCGGGGGACATTTTTGCGGCGACTGGCATACATGGTTTAGCACTTAATATACCCTTCAAAACTCCGTTTTTCACATGTCCCATTGGTACTCATTGAAACGAATTATGTCTGTAAACAGCTTTGGGGTATCATTTTCATCATGTCGTTCGTGAGTAAACATTATCAACTTCACCGTTCACCCACGAGTTTCACCCTCGTAAGAAGGTTCCTGCGTCTGATGTAATTTATTTTAGATTTTTTCTTTTTTTTTTTACTTCAACTGTTTATTTATTTTTCGTTACTGCCGTATACAAATTATATAATTAAACATAATAACAAACAAAACAGTTTCAAAATTAACCATTTTCAATTTTATTAACCTCAAAATCGCGAAACATAATAAAATATTTTTTTTATCACATTATGTCATATTTTTGGGATGGAAAACAAACCCCTTTAGTTACCCCTTTCATTTGTTTTCATTCTTTACACAAATTTTTAAATATATTATGTATACAAATCACGTAAAACTTTCAACAACCAAATTATATTTATTTTACTTGATAATTTATTTTTCAGCTGTATATTTCTATATTCTATATATTATACTGATTGACTTCAATGTTAAAATATTTATATAAAATGTACATCAAACGTAACTTTAGAAAATCCATTTATATTAATCAAAAACGTCTCAACAATGCATTCTAAATATAGGAGAAAATATTTTTTATACTTTACCGGTTTCTTAGTATAATTCTATGTTTTTTTTTAAATTAAAAAACTCTATCGTCTTCGCCAAAAACAAATACGTAGACAAGTTACAGATAAATACATTGTTAAATATTAATTATTACTAAATAATAAGCTGTTCTCAGCTATACAAATAGTTGTAAATGGTTAAGCAAATTGAGTACTGACGCGTTAACATAGTGTATATTATGATACAACTAGCATATTTTGACTGTATTATGTATTATCCAACGCCACGTTCGCAAACTATGCATAAAAAAAATAACTGCACGACGGTGTGTGTTAGTATATTGAAGCAGGACTTGCTTATTTAAAGTGTGTCAAATATTATAGGTAAATTTGTTATATGACCTAACTAATTTTATAATGCATCAATTAACTCCTAGTAAACTCCAAAACATCAGAAATATTGTTAGAATAAGCTTTTGTAAGAATCATCACAATCATACGTTTAGAAATTAAATTATAAATGAAAATGTGCGAACTTTTCCATTAAATTCAGAATCACGGTAGCCGTCGTCGTCGTTGCCAATGTTACCAACAATATAACCGATCTTATAGAGTATTGAGTATTTATACAATAGTATATATATACTCGATATTTAATAACGAAAAAAAATAGTGATATCACAACAAAAACTTTTCGTAAACTACGTGTAAAAATGTCTAAGTAAAAAGAAATATAAGATCTTTAAGCACTATACAGTTGTGATATGATGAATAAATGCTAAGTATATTGAATAATAATTTATTCAAATAATTAATTCAATAATTTATTTACTTGGCGAGGAATTATTTAGAATAGTATATAGGTAAACATTAATAATAATATTTTTAAAATAATAATTAATTATATTTTAATAGTATTCTGTCATTTAATTATTTTGTTCATCACACTTTGTTTCTTTTAAGAAATAATTCCTCGTCAAGTAAATACATCATTGAAACAAAATAAGTTTACTTAAATTCAATATACTTAGCATTTATTCATGATATCACAACTTTATAGTGCTGAAAGATCTTATATTTTTTTTTACTTACCTAGCCATTTTTACACGTAGTTTATGAAGGGTTTTTGTTGTGATAAGAAGATTTTACCTATTTTTAACGCATTATACAATTATGCAAATAGGTATTTAAAAATTTATTTTTTTTACTAAAGAGATAATAAAGTTTCTTCGCGAAAGATATGCGTTTGTAAAAATTATCCGCACATTATTGGAATCCAGCAGTATTCCAAAAATTAAACGTATTCACGATGATTGACGTATCACATGATTGGAACAACCGCCGCCGGGAGGGCGCAGTATGAAGACAAAATAGACATTAACATAATATCGTACACAAATTTTATGGTATACAGTAGCTACGAAGGTACTTGGTTATAGCGTATACGCAGAGTATATTACAGAGTATATAGGAGGCTTAAATCCCTTATATTCCTGTACTTCACACACCCGCACTCTGCCTGAGCTTCCACCCCTCCCGACCAACCCTCGTCGACATAGCTGCAGACAACCGCGACAACTTACCGCGGTCGTGTAACCGAATTTTCTGACGGTGGCGGACTGCACTCGATTTGGCTTTCGATAATTTCCCAAAAGGCGTCCACCACCGAATATCCCGGTACCACTCATCCACCAGCCACAACCACTCCCACCGCCACCTTCACTACCAACACCACCGCTGCCACCGCATCCACTCCGTACCACCACTCCACCGACGTAGATTCACGCAACGCTCACGTCACCGCGTACATCCCTCTGCAGCACCCCTTTCCTTCAGCAACTTCATCCCCCACACCCGCCTAATCTACCCTATATCTTGCGTATCTTCTGTCCGCTCGCCTTGTCGTCTCCTCGTCATTTGCATCCTCCACACAAATGTCACCCACTGTCCGCCTTCGCCACCGTCGCGTCCACACCGTTGGTGGTGTTCCGATTTTTTAGGCTGTTTACGTGTATATGATATATGTGAGCGTTTGGGTTGTATTTAATATAATATGCACTACACGACAGACGAAACTGTGTGCGCGTACAACATTATACACTCGCACACGATATATTATTTGAATACGAACGGGCTCGGAAGTACGCGCATGCACGCGAGCTGTTATGTCTATACGTCCGTCATGGGTCCCTGAAATTAACATGCATATTGGAAGCGGTGACCTGCAATGACCGTTGTTGATGCATTCGAGCTGTGATCCTTTGACGGTTCACGGTGGCTGCCACCCCACAATAATTATTCACGGACTCGTGCTGCAAATTATCTTAGGTCTACGATTTTGTTATATTTTGAAATTCGAACGGCAAGTGGAAATCGTTGCGACCCATACACTGCAGCGACGATACGAAAGTCGTTTAAATTTTTTTTTATTTTCACCACCACATGTAGTTGGTATTAAAGAGATATTTAATACACTGATTTGTTGAGGAGAAGAAGTATAGGTATTTCAAAAGAATTAGGTGTTATCACAGGTGTTCAGCTGATTTGAAATTTATTGAAAAAAAAATTGGAAAACGTACGTCAAAAATAATACTCTATATTATTATATTATGATATACTATTATTCCATAAATACAATGATGTAGTTATTTTTTAACTGCAGTGCTATAGTAAGAACAAGTTTTGTTTTGTTTATTATTAGCAAAGGTCTTGTTTTCAAATAAAATATTTTAATTAATACTGTACATTATAGTTGTTTTTTATAGTCGCTTTAAGTGAATAATACAATAATACGCTGCATGATATATTTTTTACGCATAAGTTTATTAAATTCCCCAGATGATAGATGACTAATCAGAGCTTATCGAATTTTTACATTGTATTAAATCGAAATAAATCCCATGAATATTGAAAAAAAAAAATTTTTAATTAAAGTTTAAAAACTATCGGCTGAACTTTTCGGAAATCCCGAGATTATAATAATAGTGTCTTACTGCCGACCATCGTAAGCTACCAAATTAGCGTTATCGGAGTAGAATAATATTGCCAGGTGACGGTTTTGAACCAGATACTGCTGCTTAGGTGATATGACGTGTCGGTTTAATAATATTATATAATGCGTAAGTTCACGTCATGTATTATGCGCAATCTTATTTTCCAGCTACGAGCAAAAATGAGAAAATTCATTTGCAAACGGTCGGAATTGAAACGAGCCGGAAGTCTACTGCAGGTGGTCTTAGACGAAAACATGTCGCGGGCCTAAGGGTTAAGAGAAGGGTAAATAACAACTATGGAAATATTTTATTTTCAAATTTTAAATCGTCTTTGTTGAGCAAATTGGCAGTACTCTCGTCCAACTATAACGGCAGGTATACTTGAGCCATCGAATTATTTTTAATATTATTGTATTATATTTGATATTTTGACTAGATGGAATTTTCTATTCCGTGACCAATATACGCTGGTAAGTATGTCTATCCAAAATCTATTTTTATCTTCATCGTTTGTGGAAATATTATCATTATATATTATATACTATTATAGATGCATATGGAGGAAATTAAATCGGTCCCAGAATGTACAGGCATTGGAATTCCGATTGCAGCACTTTATTTTAATTATTGTACACAGCACATAATGTGTTATATTTTATATACAAATGTACACGAGTTGGTTGGTTAACCTCAGCCTGGCTAGAATTCACACGTTTCAAATAATTAATGGAAAATAGACCGCGAGAGATTTTATGAATACTTGATGGGCTCAGAATCATTCTGATTGACTTATATTTGATCATTAATATAATATGCATATATTATTGTGATTATATTTTATATCAATATTTAAATGTCAAAAACCACGAATAAACCGTTTATTTGATTTACCTAACACTATGTACATCGTTAAATACATGACATTGCACACGAGGAAATTATGAATATTTACGTATTTTATTTTTCATGCTCACTGAGTTAAAATAATATTGTGTTGGAATATAATTACTATTTTTCATTTTATCCGACTGCGTTTTTGTAACTTAAATTATTTATCATTGTAATTATAAACTACATTCATTTCATGTATGGAATTCCAAAGAAAATAAATTAATATTACAGTTAACGGCTTTTTTTTCTAATTATTTTCAAAGGTAAGTTATTTAATTTAAAACCAAGTGCTTTATATAAAATTTGCATAACATTAAAATATTTTATTTATTTACTCAGCTTATGAAAAACCGTGTATGTCAGTATAAAATAAAAAAATAAAAAAAAAACAGGGCTTATATAATATATCGTCGTCAGCAGGAATTACGTAAAAGTTGTATTTAAATTAACTCTATTGGATAGAGAATCAATTATATAACATCACATAATCCATACGAGACCGATAATTTGACACAGTGGTTTCTTTTCCTTTAATGTTATCGTGTGTGCACTACAACAGTGATTGTCAGACGGCCGTGGTGATCTAGTTCATCACAATGCTCATCGATTCATATTTTCTTTTTATCATATCCTTACCCCGTTTTCCATTTCGCTAACTCATATACATAATAATATTATAGTATGGGTTTGATTGAAAAATCCGATGGAACAAAAGAAGTTATTGCTGTAGATCAGTACTAGCAATGGCCCAAGCTCTCGATAAAGTTTGGCGTAATGGTTTACTTAAGAAACTGTGAGAACAACTACCCTGCACACAGTTGCACACCCAATGACCACACTTAAAAGCGACTTTTAATCTGAACTAACGACAGTTTCGAGACGTGACGTGAAATTGAAGAAATCTATAGGACCAAATACCGCGTTTTAGTATCCTAGGCACAACTATTTATACCTTCTCTACACATGTCGTGATATCTCTGGCAAATATTCATCAATGACCACTATAACTGTTTTCAATTTTTACGACATGCAGGCTAGGATTAATAACATACCAACATGGTCTCTGATCGACAGTGTCTTTAATTTTACAAGACGTAAATAAATAAATTCCGTCGCACGTTAACTATATTATATTATTATTATACTCGCTGTAAACCGAGAAAATTCAAATGTTTCTGGATTTCACTAAAATCCTAAATTTATTGAAACCCATGTTTTAGACACGTATGTATAAATATCGTTACATGATTGCACATAAATTTCCATCTAAACCAAAAACACCATGTCAGCTAAAAAAATGTACTAATCAGAGAAAAATGCGTTAATGTATAGTTTAGTTTAAAAACACTCCAAACCGGACATGGCAGACAACAATTTCGTATTCGTAGCTTCAACTAAGCCAAATTTGAACTTATGGCAGCATATACAATTATGAGGTTGGGGTCACAAATCGAACATCAAGCTCGTCGAAATTATTCAATTTTGTCAAAATATTTCCATTTGTACCAAATTTTCTACACTAGTCACAGTAGACCAGTTTGTGGCTCGGCACGGTTTAGTGGCTGAAATAAATCACACAACGTGATTGAGAGCAAAAATGGCCTCAGCTACTAGTTCCCGGATTCATATTGGCAAAAACCTTACTACACATAGGTACACATGTTGTAACTCAACCGTTCCAACCCTACCAACCGTAACCCCTACAATTTCTACTGGCCATAGACAAAATATTAAAAATTGTGCTAACTAATATTTATGTAGACTAGCCGAGTTTAACACCAATGCTACTGCTGAAAAACTCATTGATAAAATACCAATCGCAAGAAATCTGGTGATTCTTTGGTCATTGGTATGAAACCATACGACTTACTTTAAGGGACATATAGTCCAAGGGATTTAAGATACAACCACAAACATTAGAGTCTATATAAAAACAAACATAGGTATAAAATAAACTATGTATGTATATACATATATATACACCCATTAAGGCGTATCATATCGTATAATATATAATATATTTATATAGACTACCAACCATATACATAATAGGAAAGTTCAACAAAATAAATATAAAATAATAATTATAATATTAGGTATGCTTTTGGCACCTATTATCAACTTAAATAAACCATTAAGAACTTTAAACACAACATTTTGTAAAATAAATTAATAGGAATAGGAAATGAATAGGAAAACATGAGTCATTTAACATTATTGCAAAGTTAGTCGATGGTTTTCGATTTGAGCATTTACCGCAATCGTTAAGAATAAAAAAAAAAAAATAAAAAAGTATAGTATAATTCAAAGATACGCGGGAAAAATGTTCTTACAAAACGGGTCTGGCACGCTGTTACTGGCGTATGAACAATACACGCTGTCGAAAAAGGTGCACTGAAGCCTGAAAAGCTTGCTACCTTGTTTATAGTAGCACATCGGTGTTGACGTCTTTAATGTTATACACACTCACACACACTTATATAGTTTGCGATCATCATATAAATTATACATTGAATACACACTATAAAATTTTTACCAACAAAAAAATGTGAGCACCACTTTACGACTCTGTTCTAATTATTATTTATTATTAAAATAACACACGACAGTCAGTAGATCGATATTCGCCATTTTCGCGAGCGAACTCAAATAATATAAGTTATCAGCCATACCCCAATATAGAGTACCTGGATTTATACTTATATTAAAATATAATAACAATTCCTGAGTAAGTTGTCAACCATAGGAAGACAACAATAATAATTGCACTAAAAAATTCACATTTTCCCACGATCTTTTAGGTTGGTGAAATTATTGAAAAGCACATCGTAATCGCAGGAAAAATACTGAACCGATTTACATTTTTACATTTATTCTTAAATTAATACTAAATCTTGGTTACGCATTAAAAACATTGTGGTGGTGGTTTACGGCTCTTAACTTATTCGCCGTCTAAACTAAAAATAGTGGTTTACATTATATTATATTTTTATCGAATTAAAAATGAACATTTTTAAACTTATAGAAATTATACGCATGCGTTGTAGGTATTGTTATAATTTTTGTTATTTTTGTATTTATTACTGTTGTTCTACTTAAAATGAATAATACTCGTGGTGCAACACGCATAATGCTTTTCGAGTCAATACCAAATATTGTTATAAATTATAATAGTGAAACACATCTGTGTCGAAATTTGCTGATCCAGTTTTGTATCTCTCTATTATTATTAATAATAACATAATAGTTTTCGACAATGTATAAACTTCCCGGTGTTTGTCTATGAATGTATTGATGTTTGGTCAATTTTCTATGTCTGAATAGAACGTTTCAGTATTCACGTCAAAACTCTAAACTATTATGACGTATATTCAGTGATACAATAATATTAAACATTCATGATAATTATTTTTCTTTTATACGTCATATTATGATGTCTACGATGACTAACCGTTTTGCTCCAATGGTAGTAATAATAATAATATTAATGAGTAATAACTCGTTCGAATGATCCAAAAAGGTTTCTAAACGTCACGTCATTTTAACCTTTAAAACTTTATATAGGACAAAAATAAACAATTAAACTTTAATTGCCTGTGATATATTTTTTTTCCGGAACTCAATTCAACTATTTCTATAAATTTGTCTAGTGTGTTTATCTGTTCTTACATTCTAACACGTCATTGAAAATTATTATATATGTGCATAATTTTTTTTTCACATTTTTCCACCGCAAACCAATCGTACTGTAATTATTCGAAATTAACTCGAAACACATAATATTATTATAATAATGCATGTATTTCACCGAGCGTGGAAACCCAAATTTACGACAGCTGTCTATCTCAGCGCTGGATGTTGTACATTATTGACAAATCAAAATTTAATTTGTTTTTAATCAATCATATTATAATATATTTTGGTGAAAATCGAATGTCGAAACCACTTCGCCCGTTTGTTGAAATACAAAACATAGTATATTATAGGTGCGTGCTGTTAAATTTAAATATTGATTAACATATTATTATTATGTATTGTATTATCACGCGTATCTTATTATGGTAGAAATAATAATAATATGATCCATACAGATTGGAATACGCAAATCGTGAATAATATAATGTTTCGATCGAATTATTGTTGCAGTAATACAACTGTTGTAGTGCGCATTGTAATCGTAAATGATTAATCATCGACGTTATTAAAATATAATTCGATTACACAGGAGAGTAGAAATTATTTAATTATGCACGCTCGAAAATAACGAATGTATACTGAGCTCATGATAATATATAATATTATATTATTATAATCGTGTAAAACACCGATCGCGCAATGACATGACGTCTCATATAATACACGAAATTCGGTCAGCTATGAAATTACTCCAAGCTCATTTTTTATTTTTCTAAATATATTTCATACTATTGTGAGCAGTGGTGGTAATAATCTTACAGTCGTCTTATATTTTTTATCTTTCTTTCGAGAAACAATATATTGAATAGTGAAAGTATAGACGAATCATATATAATAATAGGTATATTGCTCAAATTATTATTATTCCAGTAACACTGCAGGGTGATATTATATCACTGAACTCAAAAATTGACACAATCCGTTACAGTAACCCATTTGTAACCTACTGTACAGCAGAGTCGCACCCACTTGTCCATCTTTTTAGGGATCTTTCTTTTAAAATATTAGAATTTTTATATTTTAGTGTTGGCGAAATCAAAATTTACCTATCTTATTTTTTTTTCTTAATATGTATTGTAAATATTGTGAGCAGCAATGGTGAACTTACGCCAGTCGTCTTCTTTTTCTCTTTCTTTTGGGAAACACTTCTTTGAAAAGTCAAAGTACTCAAAAAGTTCCGTACAGCTACAACTGTATCGATTTGTTATGGACACAGATGGTATTTCAGGGTTTGTCTGAACTCATAGTAGAACAATTTATTTACAGCAAATTTTGGATAAATAGTAAATACAAATGAGTGAAAGTTTGTTTGACACTGATTTCTTAAACAATTTTCTAAAACACAGACGACGTGACGGAAGCAATAAAAACACTAAATTTAAAGGAGAATAAAATTAACTATAACTAACTCGTCCATTGATAGTTATCGTAATCTGTTACCTATTAATGACACCATAGGCCATATAATTAGGCTCGCCCCGTTATTCAACCGAAGATTATTTGTCAAAATGTAAGCTGTGTAATATTATACATTTTAAAAGCCAATTGAATTTTTACTTTCTCGGTTGAAAACTTTTACACGGTTAAAAAAAAAAAAATAGGTTGGAAATAGGTTAAAAAAAAAAAAAAAAAAAAAAAAATAGGTTGGAAATTCAAACATGTTCAGTGCACACATTGATTAGATATAAAAGTGTTTTTGTATAATTGTTTAATTAAAAAGAAAAAACTTCATTAAAAATAAACAGCTTTATTGATAATGTCAGAATTTATTTTAAATGTTAAAAGTGTCGTATTTTTATTAACATAAATATATAAACAAATAAAATGAATAAAACTATCGTTGCAGAGTGAGAATATTTGTTTAATCTACTTAATATGTATACTATACATATGTACTACAAAGAACAAATATACCTTTAGTTTATGCGTTTATATTGAAACTCTCACTTTAATTATGAGCAAGGCTTACCTATAATGTACGCTTCAGTGATTTATTATTATAATTTTTTTGTGGAATTCATTATACAAATGGAGAAAAGGCTTTCATATTTGTAGGTATTTAAATAAAAATTATTTTATCATAAAAACTATACTACTTACACGTTTGCTAATTTATTCATTTCACACACTCTTTTATGAAAAATTGTATATTCAAAAATTAAAATCAAACACCATTAAAATACAAAATTCAAAACGTCTATATAGTACATTATACTATACATTGTTGTTTTTAAGATAAATACTATACGGCATTTTTTTTTTTTAATTAATAGAACGTCTAGAATGTAATTGCAATTTATTGCACGTGCACTGAAGTTAAAAAAAAAAACCCACATTGGAAGAACAATTAATTTGGACTGAAAGTTCGTACTTACGTTTGAAAAAAAATAAAATAATAGCAATTGTAATTTTAATTATTTTTATAAAGTATTTAATCAAGTTGAAAAAAATACATATTACATCAATTATATTTAATTATTGGTTAAAAAAAAAAAAAAAATAACACCTTTTTTCTTCAATTATTTATTTTATACACATTATAGGTACCTATGCAATTATATATATATTTATTTTTATTTATTTTATACAAAGCTTAAATCTTTATTTGTTGAAATCAATTGTTTTTTTACTTGTATACAATTTGTTTGAAAAAGTGTTCTTTTTATTTTATTTTTGAGCAGTTTGCAAACCAATTAAATACCCGTAGCTCTGAAATAGGACGTTGTGAATTACCAGAGTAATATAATATTGTTTCCTCTGGAATTGAATATTGGTATGTGTAATTAATTTTATAGAATACGTCTTTTTTATACACAATATATTTTAGTTACATTTTTCTGATCATTTAACTACGGGATAATACTACCTTCAATTTTCCAAACATTGTTTAATAGGCTAAGTTAATAAAATATTTAAGCTTCTATAAATTATGAATGGACACTGTGATTTATGTTAAACACACTTACAGTAGAACATTTAATAATAATTATACCCATGAGGTATAAACATAAAAAGGATGAGATATGTATTGATTTGTAGATTATAAATTTCACGAACATTAAAATACCATAGGTATTATGTAAAATGTATGTTGACCTGCTCTAAGAACAATATGAAGTGTAATGACTAACGACCGAAAAAAAAAATTGTATTATCTATAATTTACGTAATATGTGTTTTTCTTTTGGAACCATCCAAGAAAACATTTCATAAAACTTCGGTCATAAGTTTTGTGTCGCCGCTCATTTGCCCGTGAAATGCTCTCTTTAATAGTTTTAGCTATTTAAGAAAAATAAACAAAAGAGAAAAATGTATTATTTCAAAGACATATAAGCCACAGCACGATAAAGATTTCCAAAAAGTTTCAAAACAAAGTATATAATTTAACATTACATAATTGTTTAACTATAATGATACAGTTTTGCAGTAAAAAAAAAATAAAAATAATATAACCGAATTCCTTACATCGTGGAGCAAACCCTCTCTATTCATTGAGGGTTATATGAGCACCGAAAGGGATAAGAGTGGTCTTTAGAAATTATTAAAGCCTGTGGGTATTTAAATAATTTCTGATGCAAACGTTAAACAACCAAAGGAAAACCAATAATTATTTATATACACAACAAGGTGATATGAAATTAAAAATCTTAATTTGTTTTATTTCTTTTTATGGAATATTAAATATTATGTAGAGTATAGAGGGCCATGTTATTAACCAAGACGTATAAAATATATCATTTGATAAATATTTTGTTGTTTTATTTCGTTTGAAAAATATTTTATGATTGTGTTGATAATATTATTACTCTGTGCGAAAAAAAAACTATAAATTATCAATCCGTATTGGGAAACTAAATTGTACTGATATATGTATCGAGCCCATATTATTATTAGGATGATAGCACTATAGAGTATAAACCTATACAACCATAAAGGACTACGTGAAATTAAAAACTATTTAACGAAACGATTTAATGTTTTTACGTGAACATTTTCTGTCTACAATACACATCATTATGTGCTAGTTGGTAGTTACCATAGATTGCCATCGATACTTCAAGTTTCTGTGCAAATATATAATAATAATAATATATTCTAATATTATGTTCAGATTCCGAACAAGTCGCGGGTCAATGACTGTTAATCATCAGTGAAAATTGTATACAATCATCCGAATTTTTATCTAATTTATTTTTCATTCTAAAGTTTCGAAGTTTAAGTGAGTCAGTGACGTCATAATTGATATTATGATATTATTCTTCGTACCGTGATGAGTAGCTATGAGTAGACATACGTATAATAGTTTGTAGATCGCAATGTAGACTGTACGAAACATATTAACAATATTATAATGTCACAGTCGATTTTTTCTCGACAATCAGCCCTGAACTGGCGTTTGAATATCGATAAGAAAAAATAAAAAAACCTTATCGCAGGTAATTACTTTTGAAAAATATAGGTTTTTGCGAGAGGGTGCGGGGTGTCTGCAGACGCGGACGGACGTGCATTTATGCATATAATAATACTGTGCACCTATAACACGTGTCGGCGAGTGAATAAAAAATCCGTCGTCCGACGTTTCTGCAAATTACAATAATATTATATTGTTATATTTTCAATACAACCGCGATGTATACCACGGTTGTACGCGTGTATAACAATGTAATACGTATCTCGCATAGTGTACACATATGGCTTAACGCATCGAACCGTTTTCGATCGGTGGCGGCTGTCGGGACGGGCGGCGAGGAATTAATGAATTTACATATTGTAGTAGGTACGCGAGTCGTATAAAATACGTATAATATAACGCCTGACCGGTTGTTAAAAGCCTCTTTATTAATGTGGGCTCGCATAAAATCTCCCGACGCAGTTGCGGCGGACGCGTGTCAGGGGGCGCACATAAAAAGCTACATTTTACTGCGTTCGGTCCGCAGCGCGCTAGTCTCGAATTGGGCGGGTAAATACAAACGGAAACTTCTTAGGTCCCGATAAATCAGAAAACGAGAGAAAAAAATAGAGGGAGAGGCAGTCAGTGGGTGTGTGGGTGTGGGTGTGTGTGTGTGCGAGTCGTAAGTCCGATCGGCGCCCGGTCAGGCCGCAACGACTCGGCGTGCGGTGTGGTTAGGACTAACCCGAAGACTTTTTGGAAACACATCACGCGCTCCAAATGGAAACGCGTGTTTATATTATTATAGTGTACGTATATAACGGTAGTCACCACTTACCGGCACCTATAACTTCGGCATTAATATTGTTTCAGTGATACCGTGGTTGTAGTGTGTACCTACTGTATTATATGCATTATTATAATATTGTAGGTACTATTTATTTCTTCCTTATAATATTATAAACAGTTCGAAAAATATTCACATCAAATTCTATACTAAGAATGTTTAAATGCCACGAATTTTGAATCCAATATGACCATCCGAGACTATACCTAACTCAAATCTATGTATTCGTGTATCTAATTTGCTAATCTATCACCCAACTGTTTGTCGTATACGCCGATCACAGACAAATGACTTTATTTATTTATTACAGTAAATTATGTGTAAACTATTTTCGATGATATTGGAGGTCTATACAGGAATAAAATAAACTATTGAAAAATGAATACCACTTTTTTTTTCAAATAACATATTTTATTAGTTGTAAAATCAAATAACTGTAGAGATTGAAAGTAATAACAAAAAAAAAACCATAGTACACTAATCGATATTTTTCCTCTACAAGAAAAAACTATGAATTATAAATTTGTTTTTGTTAATAAGTAACAACAAAAACCTTACGAAATCCAGTCAGATACAAAAAACGTGTATACAGCCCAAACAATTTATGATAAAATAATTTAACATGCGGTGTGGATAATATTTTGATTTTAAAAACCAGTAAAAAAAATATAAATAATTTTGGATCGGATAGAAATATTCAAATGATACATCACAGATGGCAAATTGAAGGAATCAAACACTGCGAGCACTGTCTCGGACGTAATAATATATTTGCAAGTGATATCATGACGAACTGTGGGTTTGAGCTAGTCCCAAAGCCAGGAACACAAACACTTGTTCCTATAACGAAGAACTAAGAGACGCATGAAGGGATGAGTTGATAGCATGCAAATGATTAAATCAAAATGTTTATGTTTATCAACCACTTAAATAACATTATTGATCTTCCTATACAGGAGCCCGTCAGCAGCAGTAAATTGAAAATGTACGACGTGATAGGTAATCCTAATAGTAATACGTCGTATAACCTTTGTTATTTAAAACCGAATAAATGTAGAACGGAGTCTAAATGGTCAATTAATAAATTCCTTTCAAGTTGTTTGCAATAATAATTTCGTTTGAGGTGTATACTGCCATATACAATGTACGATTCCAACATTTTATGTCAACCTTATTTTTTTCACCCTTTCGTTTGTTTAACGTCAATAAAAAAAAAACTTTTGTATCGTAGATATCTTAATTATAGCTAGGTTGATAGTTTCCCTAAAAAACAATGAACAAAGAAATTAATATTTTTCAAAGTAATGAATTTTTGGCGTTAAAAAAATAATATTATAAAAAATGTGCAATTAATTAATATAATATAATAATAAATACCTGATATTATGGTACCTATACAGTGTTCGGACTTATCTAGATAAACTTATCTAGATGAATATATATATAATTATTTTTTCATCTTTTATCTTATCTAGATAAATAGTTACAAGTTATCTAAACGTTCATCTCAGATAATTTTTTTACTCATCTAAATAAATTCATCTAGATACATTTTTTATTGATAAAAATCGCAAAATTGTACAAATGCATTTTTAAATATTTATACAAATTCTAAAACAAAGTTTATGGGTTATAAATAATGTAATTATTTTTATTTATTTCATTATTATATTATTATGTTCCTAAAATATACCTAAATTTAAAACCATTTAAAAAATAATTTTATCTTTTTTTTATCTAGATAAAAAAGTATTTATCTAATCCGAACACTGAGTACCTACCTATACAACGGTGTTTTACCTTTGTGGATATTATTATTTTTCACCCGATAAAATATTTAAGAGTCTCGAGTTAATTTATTCGATTATTTTTCAACATGTCGGTTCAACGACCAATCGTTCATAATCAAAAATCAATCTTTTACGAACACGACACTGCCTATAAATAGTCGCCTGGAGCGTTCCGCACTGATTAAGGACGCCGATGATATTGTACAGGTACTCGATCTCGAGCCCCGATGACCGCGAAGCAATATAATATAGAGAAGTATCTCCTCGCACGTAATACGTTTATGTAATATATATATATATATACACACACACACACCGAGTGCGTGTGTGCGTCTCGCTAGTGCAGCAATTGTGGGGAAACTAAACGATCCGATTTGCTCGACTTCAATTCCAGGTGACTCAGACGAATGTGGTTTTACGAATTTTCCCCGAGTCTTAGGGATTTTATTATTTTATTATTATATTTTTTTTTTCGGGAACGTCAGGGTTTTTCGACGCACGATAAATCGATTGTGCATTCCGCCGAGCCGACTGACAGAAATTCTCGCTGCCGCCATGTCAATAATACAATATAGTATATCCGCGTACAACTACAACAATGATACGTAGCAATGACATAATATACTAGCGCGGTGCTTAGCTATGCCACAGCCAAAATTAATAAATACACCCCCCCTCCTCATCCGTAGATTAAGTCAATCGAGTGCTTTGTACATAATATATATATTAAATCATGCACACTGGGTGGCGATAATTATTAGTTAGTTAATTCGGTTCGACGGACAACGGTGTTGTTCTTCGAATTTGCCACCGGTCCGGTGCCTATACCTATGCGATTATGATATAAAGTCGTTTCTTTGACGACGTATCATTATTATGCAACATCATACAATTATTATGGTTTCCTCGGGAAAGGACGTGTGAACAATCCGATCGTTAGCACTGTGGTTTCAGCGACAATCGCACGCTATACGACAATGTTTCCTCTTACTAGCGAACGTATTATTATCTACAATATTGAATTGAATGAGAAAGTATAATGGTCTGGCAAAGGGGGTTGATTTAAAAACTAAATCGTAACGCAGCGGAGACGAATGCGAAACGATCAATATTAAAATTCAAACAGGATGTTTGTCCGAGTGGAAAGTAAATCGGGTGGAATAAAAAGAAGCACCAAACGGAGGAAAAACAGATTCGTCTTAATTGAAAAGGGACGGCCCTAGAATAGGACCAAAAAAACATTTACACAGTCACATGATTTCAAACGTATATCTGTCTGTATGTTGATCTTGAGAAGCTAGAATGATGATCAATCATGTCTTCTCTGAGTGTAGAAGAACCGATACGGTCGGAAAAACAATGATTTACATGATAACTTATTTAGTGAGACTCTAAAAAACACTTATCAGACATAATTAAATGTACTTTTTAAAAGAAATTTGTATATTTAAAAACTGTAAATAACTTGAATGCATTTAAATAATAATTGTAACCTTGCAGTGGTGGCTCAGCAACAATTTCTAGAAAGAAAAAAATATAACAAAAATAATTATAAAGAAAATATTATGCACAGCGGTGAGGTCTGCATGTTATTATGATGATTTAAGATGTATTATTATTATATTTTTTTTTTTTTGGGCATCTGATCGGGATAGACAATGTCGAGAAACTGCCAACCATTATTACGATTACACTATTGAAATAACGAAAATTATTGCACATAAAGAGGACGTCGTAACCAACATGTGTTGTCTGCGTCTTACTTACTGATATTTTTTTTTAGGGTTAAGTTAAGTTATAAACATTATGAAATGACCTATACATTTTAAATATAAAAAAAATTACCAATTGTAAATGTGCTTAGAGTAAATACATTATAATATTATATTGAAAACAAGGTATAATTCTCAAAAAGTAGAATTCTGTGAAGGTGCATAATAACATTATTAAACTATCACAATGAATTGTTTCCCGTGAACAATAACGTATAAATATTATTATTCGTTATTGAAAATAACTGGGAATTATATTTATTGTATTTTATCAAACCGCATTAGTGGTTGTACATAATATGGCAATTATTCTGTTGTGAATGTAGGTCGAATAGAATACTGTACGATCATAAATGATGTTTATAACGAAATTGCATACGCATACAATTTGTGGTCATTTCGTTGAAATTATTTTTAAGACAAAAGAGTTTGTGAACACAACAAATAAAAATGTAATAAAAAAAATGAATTATTGCATGTGGACACATACATAGAAAACCACTGCACTATTTTAAAACGTAATTTACTTTAATCGGTGATATTATGAATAAAAGTTCTCAATAGAATATAATTGAACAGTAAAATCACTAACATTTATTAGTTTAGGGCGGTCCAACCCGTGTTCATCAAAGTTATTTTTTTCGCCCCCTTGCATAATATTTAGTAAATATATTAAAAAAATCAAAAATAAGGTGGTGGGAAACGGTGGAAGTCCGTCATATCGCCGACAAATAATAATAATAAAAATAAATTATATCAAATCAATATTAATTTGTAGTGTTACAACATGTTGTTAGTCACAACATTTTGTATGAATATGAAAATAACCTGTATTAGTTAATAATATGTAACGGGGCAAAGAATTCAAATGTATGTAGACGGGACGCTGGTTAACCACCGATTTGCTGCTAATTTTGACTGTTGAAAACAACTGCATAATGAAAGCAAGAATTTGGGGAAGATGTGTGATTCTTCATCATCATACTAAAATACAACAGTCAATCAACAGTCTTGCCAGCGTTGGATGACTGGTATCTATAGAGGTTGGGATATGATGTACCTACAGCGTTCTTGTTGAATTCTAAAGACCACATATTATTCTTGATGATATCCAAAAGCAGTCGCCCCAAGGACGAGGATGTTTAATATAATTCATCAACCAACGATGTCATATTCCTTAAAGCAACTTTTTTCACAACTAAGAATTTAATACTTTGACATAATGTCCAAAATTGTCAAAAACAACTAACCAGCATCTAGGATGAGCTGCAGTATCCACTGCGAGGAATTTCATCCAAATAAACCATTTAGACATCAGAAAATTCCCTTAAAAAAGCCATTTTCAAAGATAAGGTAGTTTATCTAATATCTCACATCGTGAACGAAAACATTGGTAGACCCAAACAACACGACTGACTACATGGCCAACGGAATATGGACGTTTAATCCCCTTCATATTGAAGAATCACGAAGAATTCCATCATACTTATTAGTTATTAGTGTGCCCTCTAATATTATTGTGATATTCTCTATTATTGTACATTGACTCAGTCCTATAGTTGTGTGCAAATTCCAACTCTCGAAGATAGACTTGGACAACCTGCATATTACAATAATGTTATGGTTTCTATTGACCATCGGGAATCTCTAGTTCGAATGTACAATATGTATCTGTACCTTAAAGGTTTCATCCTCACATCAAGTAGGTACCTATATTTTAAATAATGAATTGTAATAACATCTTTGTATCGATTAATTATTATTATGTCTTTAACTGTTTGAAAATCAAATTTTATTACGTTTGGTTGTAATAAAAAGAAGAATTTCAAAAATTCACACGCACACAAAATAATGATGGCTTGAACTTCTTGAATTCAACGTAGCCAAATAACTGTCCAGTCCATCGTAAGCTCTATGCTCTATACCAAGTAAAGATATGTTTGACAGACCCGTGGGTTAACATAATATAGTGTGCCAATGTTGGATAATCAGAGAATCGATATAATATTGTTATTTATACTCGCGTGATATCGGCCAGCCTTTTGTAGACAGTATATAGGTCCCATTTTGTCGGAATCAGTTGTATACCTATATATATATAAATAAAAAAAAATATTAAAGCAGTGAGAACTTGTATGATACATCGATTCGTGTCAGAATGAGCATACCTACTCGTATGTTATATTATTATATAGCATGTCTTATTCGCAACGACTATGATAATAATAATAATAATAATACGAAGTGAATTTTATATGAGCCACGTTTTGGCCCACCGCCTAGATCGTCCGTACGTCAAAACGTAATAATATATAATATCTAATACGATGGCGTGCCATCGGGTTTGCGTTTTGCACGGGGAAGAGGAAAAAAGAAAAGGAACAAAAAAAAAAAGCGATTTCTCACAATACGCGAGCATTATATTCCGTGATAAATTATTACTGTCGTTGCATTGTACAGAAGGGTACCTACGACTGCAGAGAGTGCATTACCACCCGAGGAGGTCAAACCGATAATATTATATACTATATAATGTATTATATTTGGACGTGATTGTGGTGCGTGCGGCGCTCATTGTAACTGTGCCACTACCCGCGCGATATCATACAGCTGGCCTCGTAGACTTTGCGGCGATCGTCTCTGTTTCAGACCGGTCACTCGAAGCAGCGCACTACATCGACGTCGGTCCTGCAAATAGAGATTAATCGTCCGGGCGGCCATTTATACTCTATAATAACAGTATCGTATTATGATATTATTATTATTATTATTACTATTATTATAAGCCACGCGATAATATGCGAACGCGTAATCCCCAACCATTTCGCATACGACGAGCCTTCGACCGCCGCGTTTCGATGGTGGAAGGAGACTCCGCACGATCAGGTGTATTAAACATCGGAAGTGGTGACGTGATTTTCCTGAGGACGACGTGTAACGATTTAAAACTGTGTTTTTATTTTTAGATAGAACGATGACGTACATATTATAATTATTATAATATATAGACGCGATTTTGTGGTCTTTTGAGAAAATAACGTTTTTCCAACTGTCTATGTAGTTAGATACCGTGATGTACCTCCGTTATAATATAATATAATAGTACATCGTTACCACTTACCGTGTACGAGGCTAGACTGCAGAATGTGGGGTTTGATAACTATATTATAATATGATACGGTTGTAATTATAATAATAATATAATCGTGCATTTAAGTGGTGAATTTTTTACCATGGGCTCATTGTTATAATTATAGATATTATGTGTGACATAATAATAATTATTATAAACAACATTTAAGACGTATTTCTACATTAATTTATTTTTTTACTTTTTGAGTTGTATATTGATTGCTACAGTATGTATGCAATTAATTTTTATTGCAAGAAACTGAAAATGTTTTAAACGAAGGGTTGGTTAAGAAAATTACCAACGGTGAATGGGAATTCTGAATTCGTCCCTAGGGCTGTTACGTCCGGATATAATATGAGCTGCATAGTCTGTCTTTCGTTCAATTATTATTATCATTACTACTTATTGTTATTATTATTCAAACGTTTACTTATCTGCGATGGGTATATCCAGTTGTTCTTGCGAACGCGTTAGCACGGGGGAAGGTTAAAAGAGAAACCGGAGCTATTTGTTATCGTTGAATTTCACTCTCTTTCTTTCTCTGTCTTTCTCTGTCCCCTTTTAAAACCATCGGGCCCGAAAATTGTTTCCTAACGTCAATAATGTACGGCCCACCAAAGTCGGGACGGACGCGGTACCTCGGGTGCCGGCTGCATCGGTGATGAAAAGAGTGGTAAGGGGTAGTATTTACTATTGTTCTTATTCCGTAGACGCGCACCCCCGACCATTGCCCCGACTATTGCAGTAGTATCCGTTATACACAAGAAACGAAAACAAATATATCACCGGAGGAGGTACGAACGTTAATTTACAGCGCCCCATGACGGGCCCGAATTCAACGATGTGTATAAACGCCCATTTAAACGGGGTGTGAAGCGGAGCAGCTATGTTACACGCACGATGGTCTTCACGGTCTTTCGTGGTGTGCGCGTGAGATTTTATTTTTTGTTGTTTTTGTTTTAAATTTTGTTTCCCAGGCAATTAATATTGTTTACATTATTCGTTTTTATTATTATTATTATTTCGTCAATCGGGAGATATCTAATTCCAACGGGATAATTAATTCACGCTTTCTTCAATTTCTCTCATTAACGACATCAAAGCCGCGCCCGGCGTAAGTCTCCCTTTGTTCCCTTTGTCAAACCACCACGCCGCCGTTTCCCGGTAGTCCCTGCAGAGTTCGCGATGTGTGTAAACACGCTTTTACAGAAGGGGTGCGTCGAGTACATCACGAGCCCCGAGTGCGTTAACAAATTCCTAGTGCGCGAGTAAATATTTTCTATGAGACGTTTTTACTTTTTGATTTTTTTATTCCCCCCCCCCCCCCTAGAAGCATTGTTAATTCTTGTGATGCAATTTCCTCTTTATTTCCCTCTCCACCATTTTTCGACATCAAAGATTGTTCGTTTCAATTAAACACGAGGCAAAAAAAAAAAAAATAATAACGTCAACGCCAAGAATTAGTGTTAATTAAAAGGTGTCCCAGAAGTTTTGTATTTCAACGTAGAATAATTAAATATCCTATGACACCATGGCCTAAAAAATGAGTAAAAATATCAAATATCTTTCGCGTTCCAGCTGAACCAAACCGTCTAGTTCGTTTTTAATTAAAAACGCGCCACTAAAACGAAATCGGAAAAGACGCACGCGACCGCGGTGTTATCGAATTATCCGGAAATGTATACGCTTTCTCTCACTTGAAACAATAACAACAGGATTCATCATCCATAAAAAGTATACACATTGCACGTGCTAAATATACACTTTTTTATGAATATTCAACGCGTGTACACAATGCGATTTCGCCTAACGAAAACCCCTTTCTTCCGTTCGCTCCTTTATGCTTGAAGTTATAAGTTTATAACCCTTTTCTGCACGTGTTAGCGGAGGTAACTGAAATTTAATATTATGTTTTTTTCAAACTAAAAATAATACGTACACACTTAGGTACTAGAAAAATTTGATATACGAACAAAAAAGAACAGCGCCGAATGGAAAAAATAAAAATATTGCCTGGGGTCTTCATCAAATTAGCAATCATTAATTGTTTTGTCACACTCGACCATTTGGTTCTTGTGGCTCATATTACCTTCATTTCTAACGACATGTCTAGATACGTTATGACAATATGACGCCTCGGTATCTAAAAAAACTCTTTATTGATATAACACTAATCTATGATATATAATATTATTTAACTTTGCAGTGTACCAGGACTTTGTTTAGACTTTGTATGATATGGGCCATGGGATATATATTCAGTGGTACTGGGCTCTAAATTTGTCTGTGAAGTGGAATTTAAAATTGTTATCCCACCACAAATCCACTCACCAAAACTTTCCAGCCATGAAGTGAAGCGATCGCGTCACACGAGTTCCGTGTCACTGCAGGCTGTGATGATTGCAAAATTGTAGTAATTGATGCAAATCTATCAACATGTTATGACTTATAAATATTTTCGTTTATAAAAAATACTAAATTCAATGTTCCAATTTTGCAAAACCATTTTTAAGTTATAATTTAATTTATGGTATTGAGTAAACTTGAAAATTTTAAAAATGAGATTTTCAATAAATTCATTATTAAAGGGGAGAATGGGCGTGATTCACCAACACCCTGTAAACATATTTATGGATTAATAATTGATATGAATAAAATATATTATGTAACTGGATGCCACGTCAACACCATATTTTAACCTTGTGTATGTGGCATTCACACATTTCAAACGATATTAGGGACTGTGTTATTACAGTGATTACATTTTCTTAATACGACATTGCAAAATCAAAACGTATATATAATAGTAATATAACTTATAATTTATTAAAATAAATTATGTACTAAACCGTTGACAACTACTATTCTAAACACCGAATTGATCAAAATTAATATTAAAGATAAATTATTATATTTTTAATCCAATTATATATGTGTACGTTACAATATTAATAGGGCCAACATTTTTAATTCTATGACTTTTGAATTAAAATTAAATAAATCATTTTAAGTGATAAATCAGAGACTAGAACCAAACTAAATGAACCGGTTCTGGAACCGGAATATTTAAAATATTAAGAACTGGAACCCGAACCGGAATTTTTAAATTTAATTTAATTCGTTTAGATTCAAAAAAAAAATTATTTTATTTATCATAATATAATGGTATTACTGTTTTGTGTATAAACTATGTATGGTCATAATATGAGTTTTCTTATATTTCTCATACTATTAATTATGCCCGCATTTCGGATAAGTATTTAAAATTATTACACTTTTGGGTACCTAAACTATCTGGAACCGACGCGTTGTTTTTTTTTTTGCTTACAAAAATCCAGAACCAAACTGAAACAGTTATTTTATTCTTGGAAAACCAGTACCGGAATCAATACTTATAAAATCAACAGATTCCAGTCCTTGCTATGAATGTTAAATGCGTATCAGTTTTATGTTTAAATGTCTGTTTATATTTATTTTTTTTTTATTTCTTAGTGACATGTCGTATTACGTTTATATTATATTCATATTATATTGTTTATATTTATCTTATTATTTTAATATTTAGTATTTAGTGTGTATAAATAATAACTCCCTATCTCCAACACAAGCTGCAAAGTTTAAAGGAGTTAGATCAATCAAAATTGAAATTTAACAATGTCTTATTTGTAATATTAGGTGATGATTTCCTAAAAAAAAAAATACATACGCTAATGGTTATGAAGTTCAGAAAATTATCAGAAATATCGTAAAATGAATGTTGATCAAATATTATTTATCAAACATTATACTGATTAATGACGCACTTACATAATTATAATGGATATTCAAAATATCAAATACATGGTTAACTAACAAATTAAAGTCCATAGAAAAAAACAAACTACGTCGTAATTTTATTCAATTTATCAAAAATTAATATATACCTATAATAAAAATAAATAAAACATAATTATTTATGATAAACTCACCGAAGTCATTAAATTAATAATTTATATTGTAATATTTAATAATGTTTAATCAACGATGATTATCGTCCCATATAGATGGGAGTATGTACAATCTGCACTTACATATCGGGTACCTATTAGAAGGTATTTAATTACCCACTCCTAATAATATTATCTACTTTTATTTTTTTATGTAAGCAGAACATTTACAACAATTTAGGCTTTACTTTTAAAATTATAATCCTTGTTAGTGGTAGTATTTTACAAACTTTCCTTTTGATACACGTTTGGTCGTTCTATAGTGATATTTTTGGTGGTATATTATAATAATTGCCCAGAAAATTCACGATTGTGTATTATATATTGCATTTCGTCAGAGCTCTAACTTAGATTAGAACAAGCAGTGATCCTATAAAATGGCATAATACAAGAATGGGATCTATATCATGTGTAATATGCACCAACTTGTATAATATGTGAAGATAAAATATTAAGTTAAAACTTTACGTAAATTTAAAGTTAAATGATAACAACCACGTAACTATGATCACAACGATCATACAGCAGTGGCGCAGTGTTGTAGCCACGTCATGACGTCACAAAAATTAAATATGTATCTATTGTACCTACGTTAGACCCTAGCAGCATACATAATTTGTACAACATTTCTTATGGTATGAACGTAGATATATTATATTATAACATTGGAACGATTCACATGTTAATTTATTTTATTTCGTCATGGCGTATATTGTGATTGCTATATTATTATATTATACCTACAACATTTTTTAATAATATAAAATATATTCTATTATATAAGGAATTAATTAATAATGCTTATAAAAATATACGTTTTTAATTTTTTATTTATCGCGTTCTCGGAAACGATATCCCAGTTCTTTTATCCTCTGGGAATTACCAACTACGTTCCCGGGAATATCTGGCAGTTCCGGACCATATACACAGTATGTAGTTTCTACAGAATTTCTAGAAACCTTTTAAAGTTTCAAACACACTGCGACATGTCGGAGGCGTGTACGTTTATTTATACATAATAAACACCAATTACTATAATAGATATATGACGTGTACACTTTTTGGAATACAATACGTGCATTTTACAACACTAAAAAAAGATCAAAACTTGGTTTGATTGTATGATGAAAAAAAAAAACATGATATTGATGAATAACTATTAAACGTATAGGTTATAACGTATAGGTATTAAAAAATAATATATTTATTTATATTTTGTTCTTCCATCGTGACGTATAAGTTAAAATGAATCGCTGGATTTGAATTTAAAATAATATGCAACTTATCATATTTTTTTCCCCCGTTTTCACCGAAACAAATAACTATCCTCCCATTATTTAATATAATATATTCATTATTTTTGTCAAGTCGCGTCTAGGTGACAGGTATGCATGTGAAAAATAATTATTGTTCTCTGGATTTTCTTTTTTATAATATTGTTTTTTACTTCAATAATATTATTGGATTGCGTTCGCGCGATATTTTAATTTTTAAATTCACACTATCACGGGCTTGTGACAAGTATAAATAATTATCACGAAATTCGTAGCAAGTATACATTCGTGCGTCGTCGAAATGCGCTCAGTTACAGATACACCCTGGACGTGTACGAGACACACCGTGAATTCTCTCCTAAATTAATATCGTTTATTTACGGTTGTCCTCATACTGTATACATAGGACATACCATTCCAGAACACTCGGCAAAATGATTTCAATTGTTAAATTGACAACGACGTTTTTTTTTTTGCTCCTTTTTAAATTTTTTAACTCGAACTTAGGAGAAAGTCTCTTTAAACTTATCGTTTAACTCGGTTTTATTCGTTTTGTTGTTGTTTTATTTTATTTTATTTATTTATTTATTTTTTTTTTTTTTTTGTATATATATTATTTCACTACAACTACGCGCGGGCCCCGTGCGCCTAAACGCCAGAGTTTGGGGATTTTTATTCTTTTTAAAGTTTGGCCGTTAAAAAATAACAGCAAAAACAAACAAACAAACAAACAAGTTTTATACTTAGACGAAACGGAGTAATAATAAGGAGACGCGCAACGCGGCGAGAATAGCAGCGTTTCGTCGGAGGTGGCAGTGTTAACCACCGCCGCTACCCCACCGGTCGTTTCAGGCGCATAATTTATTTTCAGTCGTTATAAATATAAACTGCGTATATAATACACAAATATAGTCATAATAAAAATGATAATTATATTATACGCGTAATTATAATATATTACGTAAGCTGTGTGCACTTTAATGTATTATTATTATAATATACAGACATATTAATTTATTATTATTATAATATATAGTACCTACCTACTCGTATTGTATAGTAATAACAATATAATGACGACGATGGTGATGATAATAGTAATAATAATCACAATATAGTGTACGACAGTCGTCGTCGGCCGTGCGAAACGCTAACGATAGCTGAAAACACACACAGGCGAAAAGGGACTTAAATAAATATGTCGTGGCCACGTGGAAAGGCGCGCGAGCGCCGGCGTGTAAATAAACAATTCTTAATTAAAAAGAACCCTTTTGATGGTGGCTTAAAATGAAAAACATAATTTTACGGGGAGGTTAACCTACGACCGGGTAACCTGTCACACGCGACTCCGGGTCCCGTAGGTATATTATACCTATAATACATGTGTTGTAGGTAGGTATATATATATAATATACCTTTATGCGTATATACATACACGTATAATAAATATAATGCACTTAATTACCGCCGCTGAGCAAATTATGTGTGTATAGTATATACTACTATGTATATCTACTACCTATATGTACAATAATTTACATATATTATATCTGTATATATATATATACATTTTACTCGGGCCCGATTACAGACTGTAATATATTAGTATATGAGTATAGGAGGTATGTATATCATGTACCTGCCGCAGGTCCGGTAATCCGATATCGGTTTGTACTTAATAATAATAATGTGCGTTGTACCTAAACATACTTAACGGTATCTGAAAACACGCAAGCACAGGTTATGGTTTTTTATCAACCGTTCTAACACAGACTGCGTGGGTTTACAGGATAATCTTAATTTATAGCACAGAGCATATTGTATGCTACAAGGAATTTCGTACGTCAATTTTAATACCACGATTTGAAAAATAGGTTTGAATGGGAAAATAGGTTGCACATCGACCTATACCAAAATTATTAGAGTTTGACTATGAAATTGACTCATAAAATCAACTGTGGAAAAAGAAGCCAGCGCCCTCTACTACCATGAATTAAATCACAAACTATTTCACACAGGGAGCGCTTGCTGTAATTTCTGGCACCACGAAGGACTCGATTTAGTAGCTACCTTATCATATCCCGATGTGCAACCTGTATTTCTTAAACTGTGTTTAATACGTCATGACGTTGTGCCAATTATAATAATATATCATAGGTAGGTGCAATAAACAAGGTTATGCGTTATATTAAATATCTATTCTGTGGGCTTTTCTCGACACAGTGATTGAAGTCAATTATAATTATTGGTCTTCAACGAAAAGTAAAATTGATAATATGTACAATAAAATAAATAATAATATTATGCTATTATACAGGAGCGTTTTTCCTCCAAATACATATTATTTATAGTTCATATAGGCATGTTTTACTACTAAGTGGTATACAAATCTTATATTAATATATAATTTGTTTGCAATGTGGTTTTGTGAAAATTGATGCTTACGCCTTCGCACCTAATTTAATCAAATTTAAATTTAAGGCGAGTTGACTTGCTCTCGACTGTAAGGCATTGAAACCATTCCGAAAAGATAATAATTCTCATCAATATGCCTGTAATTCAAAGGCTGCAGCGAATATGATTTCTGCACACTGTATTAATCTGTATTAATCTGCATTGCCCCCTCACTGATTCTACATATTTGAAACACTTAGTCACAAAAGCTTCAGTTGAACCATACCCATGATACATATACAAACACACACACACACACACACACACACAAACACTTTTGATGTGAGTAATAACCAACAATTGTGTCTCATGTTATATCTGCTGTTGGAAGTGGTTAGGTTATTGCATTATTACCTACACAGCAGCACCGAAATATTTATCAATATAATACTTCAGACATCATTAGTCGGTGTTTTATTAGGTGTCATGGCATCAGCGAACGAGATGACAAATAAGATGCAAAATACACAAACTGCTGGTAATATTTCAGTTTTTGGTGTTGATAAAATCTGATTTCATGTCATATAATATTATTACATATTTTTTAAATAATGATACTTGTAGTTATTTCTACTAATTAATTTATGATAATGCAATATTTATGCGAATATTACTATTCTTGTATTTAATGACTAGACGTTCACACCAAACAAATAAGTAAAATTAAATAATATTATTATGTACCAACCTACCATAATTAAGTTTATATAACCGCGTAGGTGAACATGAATTTATACGTATTTTAAAATAACACTTTGGATACTTTAAGTGTTGTTATAGTATAGTTTAAGATGAAGTTTAACTAATTAAAATAGTCGACAAAGTAGAGATTATAATATAATACCATAATCTAACAAGATATGTATGCATTCGCTTACAATGCATTACTTTTTACTACACTTAAAAGGTTCTTTCTTCTTTCTTTTTTATAGCTTATATACATATTATATCTTACTTTTATAACACAAAAAATAATATCATCAATTATAAGCTTATAGAAGAAATCAAAAACTATTCGCTCAGCTATATGATAATATGTGAACAATTATAAAAATTAAAAAAAATCACTCTATTGTACAGTTTTAAATGTTAAGTCATCTTCTTAACTGAGTGATAAATTTGTTAAATTTAAATTTAAAGGGTAAATCATTGTATACGAATAATCATTTTGAGCAGAGATGGTCTGTCAATCTGCTATTATTCTAAAGATATTTTGTAGTTAATTTATATTATTATTAATAAATGATTTTTCTATTGAAAATACGGAAACATGAACTGATTTTTGCCAATTCGAATAATTTATTACATACAAATTAAATTATTTCATATGCTATTAACATTTGTTATTATCTATCTGTCATTAAGTTAACAGTAGTTAATTAGTAGTTTTTATTTTTTAATTTCAGTAAAACAAACATATATATACAGTTTTGTGTTAAATTTCAAATATAAAGGGGTTCAAACAAAATATTTTATGAGTATTTATACAATAGGTATATTTATGTGATTTCAACGTATTTTGTAAACATTTTAACTTTAAATGCTTTAAATATATCGTAACTATGTATATCCGTTATTTTTACTACTGTCAGGAGCAACTTACGAGGAATCTTGTATAACATTTTCAAAATTTATTACTTAAAATAAACATTTTATGGCAACATAAATTTCAAATTTCAAACTTTTATAAATTGCAAGAAAATATACGGACGATTTTTAAATGAGTTCTAGTCTAGAAAATACTAAATAATATACATTTGTACATAAATGTTTATAATATTATTAATTTTTAAATAGCAGTACAAAAACAAAAAAAAAATCGACCTTGTCAAAAACTGGTTTTGTTGATTCTTTTGAAAAATACTGGTCACATGTAACTTTTATCCCCCCCCCCCCCACTAAATACCAACTAGATGACTTTAAGATTAAAATGTGTAAACATTTACATATTCTACTTAGAATCTAAATTGTAATCTTAATTATATGGTTATATTATGACATAATTTTTAAATATTTTAGATTAATTTTTTCTAAATAATCTATCTTTGTAAGTAATGTCATAAATGATAAAAATCAATCTAATATTACATTATTCATATTCTATGATAGTACATAAAATCATTAAACATAATTAAAAAAGTTTCATTCGACGAAGAAAGTTTAATATAATATACGAATTGAACGATTTTTGTTCATTTTGATTACATAAATATTAATACGGTTGAAAACATTACACAATTTATAATGATATTACGGTGTAATATAATGTTATACAAATGAGTAATCGCCCAATAGGATATTAACTATAAACAGATATTTAAAATATTATACCAAAGGAAATGCAAACGAAATCCGAATAATGTTTGCTTTTTTGTCAACATAGTTAGTATACCTATATACTAACTATGTACTAACTGTCTACTAGTATATGTAATAATATTTAATTTCATTTTGCCTGATCGTATAAACAGTATCAATAAATAAAAAATTGTCAAACATAATAATATATCCATTATATGACAGATAAAACACTATTCGAACGTGTGTAAAAAATAGTATATTACAATATTATAATATATTGTAGCCCGTAGGCATATAAGACAAAAACGTATTTACTCACAATCTAACATCATAATTTTTCCTAAAGAAAAATGTCGATATCCTACATTGGCATTTATTATAAACGGACGGATTTTATCACAAGTGTGTGTGTGTGTGTGTATTCTATAGATGTTTGCTACGACGTGGATATATTTTAATGTATTTTGCCGTAACGCCGAAGACCACCAACTCGGTTTTCTCAAACTCATTCTGATTTATAGGACGGTTTTGCCTCCCTTTTACTGCACTGCTAAAGCAAATGCCGCACAAGGTTTTCACTGGCCAACAATAAAGTGTTGCTATTTATGTACCCCTCGGTACAATAACTGTTGGATTTCACATTAAAAGGATCTGGAAAAATCTAGCAGACGGTTTTTTCCTTTTTTTTTTTTTTTTTATATCAAAATTATGTAAAATAGTTTTATGATTTTTGTACCACCGAATGGGTGTTCCCTCGGTAGTTATTTTAATTGTTTTTTTTCTCTGTGCATCTGTAAGTTTTAAAACTTAAACGTTCGGATATTAAAATGTGGGCAACGGTTAAGAAAAGTCACGTAGCAACTACTACAACTGACTGCACTCGAACGCCATGGGTCAACATTGACTAATGACATGTCCCATATAAATAATATTATGATAAAACCTATGGTACAGATGAATGTATAATAATACCATATACACCATAACATGCCTTCGAATAAAATTATACAATGAGCACCGTTTGTAACAGCCACAAAGTCAACAGCTTCACCAGAAAATATTTATATATTATGTCGAAAGTCGGCAATGCAACCACCATTATCGACGAATATTTTTCCGACCACATTTAGTGGTGTTGTATTGGGTTGTAATGTGCTAGAAGAAGTCGAAACATTTTCTTCTTATTGTATTGACGATGGTTTTCGAAATGGAAATATTAATTCATAAAAAAATAGTGAAATAACTTGGGACCGTACAACAGTCAGCAGTAGAAAACAGTTTGAAAACCCGTTAGACTTTCAATGTTTATATCATTAATAGACCAGCTATACGACTGCCACCACCACTATCAGTATAACGTTTTAATACCTAAACAGACTTTTGGAATCATTCGTGTAGTTGAATATAGTAATATATATACTATTATGACAGGCAGCAGTCACATCGGATTTTCGTCAAAATACTTCCGGGTGGACGGTGGTATATGGTAATAGAATAAGTCTTAGATTCACACCAATCGTCTGCGAGCCTAAAGCCTCAATCTCATAAATCATATAATAAAATTATTAAACGTTTAAAAAATTATATTTGCATAATTATTAACCGTTATACTTAATTTAATAGGTAGTAAAATTACACTAACACGGCGATATAGACAGGCAATTTAGCTACACCAATGTCATGGGTTCTCATTCATCAGTAGGTATAAGTAACTCAAAATCGTATTTCTTTTTAAAAAAATGTATTATATTATTTTACCAGAAGACTGACGCAAAATAAAATTAGAAACTAAAAAAAAATTAAAATTAAAATTGGGGGTCCAAATAGAAGCCATATGGAATCATATTTCGTCAATCAGTCGATATAGTAATATTTTCCCTCTAGTCACCGTCCAGTCTCGCAAGCTTAGATAATTTAAACCTCTCCTCACCCACCCTCCTCCCCACACTAGCAACTAAAAACATGGAACACACACGCACACCAACAGTAATACGGACAAGTGTATGATATACATTTTGTAAATATAATATAATATTGAGCTCCAGTATCATGTAGCGCCAAGACGTTTTCGCTCGACACTATCCGTGGATCCGTATTATTATTATATCTAGGAGATTGTACGGCCGAAACGATTCGTGCCGACGATGAACAACGTCTGAACAATGGATCCGCTTGTCCTGTCCCCCCCCCCTCGTCGCCGCCGCCGTGATCGTGACCAAAATCCTAGATGCGATACGATAATATTTCTCCGCGGATAATCGGTGGCATTTTGGCAAAAAGGGACGGCCGCGCCAAACGTGACTTGGCCCCGCGCATTAAATACCAACGCGTATACGTTTATACATGCACACGTCCCACTGAAATAATAGTAATAGTACCACCACAGACTACTACTACTACTACAGACTATACTAGTAGTAATAATAATAATAAAAAATTACGTATAAAACCACATCGGGTCAAGACGTCCCGATGCGCGAACCAAGATTCGATGAGGTTGTAAATACCTGACTTGACTTGCCGACTCGGTAACCGAATTGATCGCAATAATAGAAATGACTTATTTATGAAAAAAAAATAAATAATTAAATAATTTTTTTAGTCACGCATTTCATTTATTAATGACCAAACATCGTATTATTATTATTGCATATTTGGACGACGTAATATTATTTTTTAAAAAAGCCCCAAGTAAAGAGTTGGAAAAATGCATTATTTATCACTAGCGTGTATTAAAATATATAAAGAAAAAAATCAATAGTGAAATTATAATGTAAAGATTACAATTATACTTCGAATTACTTTTTCAAAAATATAGTGCCATAAATTAACATAATTTGCATCTGCAATAAACCAATATGTAATAAAAAATTTGCAAACTTTTTTGTTTTAGCAATTTCGATTTAAATTATTTGGAAGGTTTTAAATAATTAATATTATTTTTACCAATTTAGTATATCATCTTTGTTGATTTAATATTTTTTTATTCGAAAAGAAGATATAAGTTTTTTTATCATAACTAATAGTGCCTATTATTATATAATAATTCAAGATTCTAAATTTATCCCAAAAATGTTTAGTCAAAGTTCATTCGAAAATGTTATCACTTCTATACAATACTTGAATGTAATTTATTTACTCATACATTTTCTTGGTTCAGGATTATTATTTTTCTACTTCTTCTTAATATAATATAACAGAAAAAAAACTAAAGAAGATTTTTGTAAGAATAGGTTGACAGTAAATTTCAGTTTTGCTTCGAAATTTTCTTAAGAACTACTTGTGTAAAAAGTATAATGTTAGTATAATATAATAATAACAATCTATTGTACTTGCACCTTTGCAAAAACTACTATTGTTTGATTATAATATTAATATTTAGTATAATACCTAATATTTTTCATTTACAAAGACACATTTTGGTGAACATACTAAAATGAAATAAAATTATTAACCGTTAAAAAAAAAAGTATTCAAATATCGGCAGGTATTGCCTATGATATGATAGGATATTACATGTAACTGCGTAATATTAAGATCGATATTTTTATCGTTTTGCTCAATGCATTATAAATAACATACGAAATGCATTAAAATTGTTACACGTCTGCAGGTGATTGAACAAAATACCTACTCTTTAAAATTATTACCAACGTCCAACCTTACCTAAATTAATAAATCCAAAATAAAAATTGTTATCGCATTATTGAGTAAGTTTATAAAACAGCGTTGATAATTAAGTACTATTGATCGATTTTCATGAAATAGAAAAATAATTCAAAACACAAAATAAAAATATTACTACATCCATGACATATTATTTATTTATTCAATTTACACTATTTACTACAGAATGAGCTCACGTTGTGTATAAGTTTACATGTTTGCAAAAATATACGATGAATTCAATAATCAAATATAATTTAAATGTTATAAGGTATTTTTTAAAAAAATAACAAATAATATAATAGTAACTGTAGAATACGATTTTAATTGTTATACACTTATACTAAACCTACGAGGATATAAATCCTCGTCGATATAAAATAATCGAAATTGAGCAAAAAAAAAAAAAAAACACTAATGGAAATGAATATACATAATACAGTAGGTAATCACATTATTGACTTGAGTAGTTTTTATAAAAAAAAAACCTCCAGAGGTATACCTTCATATATTAAATAAATAATGATTAATTTGCTAAGTATCAGGGGACGTTTTCTTGTTATATTTACAAAAAAAAAAATATTTCGTTCCCTGGGTTTTTAACTCCAGTTTCTCTATATACTCGTTTTGAGTAAAACTAAAATAATGGTGAACACAATTTATTTGATTAAAAAAACCTTATTATAAACTGCCACCGAGGGACATTTTCTAACCCAGGAATTCATTACAATGAACATTGTTTATAAATGGAGTTTTATGCCATGGCATTTTCAGAGGAGAATTGGCACTAATTTAAGAGTTAAAATTCGATTATTTTTTAATCATCAAACTATTGACCGACATTATGGAGAAAAAAAACAAATTTAAATTGATCGTTTTTCCTATCTATATAAACTTATACATTTCCGGTTATAAAGTATAATTATATTCAATATCATATTATTCATTACGTCATGGTAAATAAAATAACATTAATGATATTGTGTAATCATAAGAGCAAGAGAGAGAAAGATTAATTTTTTTATACAAAAAACAATTGATTTTAGATATTTTCACTGGCTATAATTTTCATTTAATTTTGTTTTGTTTAATGGAGTACGCCTAAATTGATTAATGTTTTGGGTAAGTTAATACCCAACAAATTACAATTTAATAACTTCGTACGTTGGGTAGACCACTATTTTGGTTTGGCCTCAGAGACAGTTCTGTTATCAAAGTACATTTTAAACCGATTATAATCGTATTTAAAACAATATAAAGCAGAATTATTATACCATATTTTTCCTAAATTACGGAAAAAATATTACTAGCTTACGGCTTTATTAAGCTGACATTTTAGTTATGTATCGATGGATATATACTATTTATTTTAATTAAAATAAGATGATGTAAATCGTAATAGCTTGTGATATCGTGTAGGTACATAAAATACATTTGTGCGTTAACCTCTTTTTTTCAAAAAAATATTTTCAATGATTCGAATGCAAATATTAATAATTATAACCAAGATTTCCTATTAGACAGTATTGGCATGTATTATTTAAAAATTATAACACTGGTATTATTATTTTAACCTGTATATCCTTTCAAAAGATATTTGAAATGTTTATTAAAACATCGACTCGTTTTGAGCACTTATCGTCTCGTCTGTACATCTGCATGTCACTATGTATTATAGAGATATGGCTATGATAGGAATGTGACGTGCTGTGCATCTGCAGAAGCTACGGGTTTTATTTTCTGAATCCATTGTTTCAAAAAGGCTTTTATAGTGGATAAAGTGTCGAGGTCATCGTTTTCAGCGCAGGCAAAAAATGTTGTTATTCATCAGGAAAACACGAACGTGTTTAAGTTCAAGACGGCACTCAGTTTTGATTTCTTCTGAATGACAATACATTTTCGACAATAAAAACGAGACTGACAAACAATGTCAATAGTTGTAAACACCGTAAGGGTCGGCAAAAGTGGTGAGTTCGAAAAGCTGAGTAAAAATTTACATTATATATCTTACTGCAGGTGTACATTATTATCTTCTGTGTTATTATTATTACTATTATTATTATTGTTGTTATAATTTGATTGTTGTATACAATATAACGGTAAAACGATATAACTCTACACCGACTTCTATACAGCGTATTTACACAATGTCGTTGGATTGCTACCAACAATACGACGGACTGGCGATAATGTTTGAAATTCCTATCTGCCTCGATTACGTTTTTTTTCATCTGATTTAGTTTATTTTAAATCCCCGACTTCTATTACGCATTATATCATTGCAAAATATTATGTCGTTAAAATGTAAACATAATATTACGAAGCGTACGCAACTAGAAAATATAGCAATTATGTTCCGGGCAATAAAACGGTAAAACACCAACTCTAAAGTGGCGAGAGTAAATTATAAATTATTATGTCGGATTATATGTTCTAGATACCTAGGTAGCAGTAATTATGTAATATTAGACATTTAAATACTAATGATTACCTACATACAATTATAATATTCTGATAAAAAGTCCTAGTTATTGTGGTAGTACTCTTCAAGTTATGTTTATCTTGGTGACGAGTTGTAGTGGTGTTGCTGGTACTATATAACTATTAATTTACGAAGTTAATAATAGGTACCTACATTATGATCATGACAATTTTACTAACGCCTTTGAATCACAACTCCACTATTTTGCGCATGTGAGATGTTATATAATATACATTTTGGGTAAGAGTGTGACACACTATGGACATTTAAGCTGTTTACTTACATCATTTATGAAAAAATAGATATGAATAGATCCAAATATATATTTATGGATATATTTAATATATTTGTTGAGTTATGGGTATTCGTAAAATATATCACCTATGATGATGGGCTATGCATGCGGTAATTTCCACTTTTAGAATTTTTTTTCCATTAGAGAAACAGAATTAACAATTAATAGTAATATTTGTCCAAACAAATAAAATCAAAAACACAAACAACAAATATACGCAACAATAAAACAATAAAATATATCGCTGTGATCGGATAGCGAATAATAATTTATTGAGTTATGGAGTGCTTTAATTATTTTAAGACAAATGATTGTCAGACACACGTTCGGTAAACCTTATTTCAGGAATTATTATTATTTTAATCGTTGCACAGCCGGTAACCGCGCGGCATAATATTTTGGTCGGAAACGATTTGAGTGGTTATGTGGTTAAACCCTTGGAATTAGTTCAAAAATATTTTCCATAATCTGATTGAAATTAAATTTATTGAAAACTTAAACGTTTTGTTTTTAATACCTGGCCTCATGTTCACGGCGGGCAATGGGATGAATTGTACGAACCGTGATATACAAAAAAATTAATAATCTAGAGAATAAAAAAGAGTAATTCAAAAGTATAAATTAATTCTGGATGTGCGCCTAATTAAATAAAATTTAAAAATGTACCTACTATAATATAATTGTACATGCACGTGAAAAAAAAAAAAAACGATTTTAAAATCTGATAACGTAATGAGATTTTTAAGCATCGTAATTTTTAGTGTTCCTGCGCACAAATTATACATTTAAACAATAAAAGAACTGAATACATTGTCGTCATTACTATGGGTTTGAGTTAAACAGTTAACTGTAATTAATACTTAGCGTGATGGACTGCCTGAAATTTATTCAATGACATAAAACCAACACATTCAAACAATGACTATTTTTAAGACACGTTTCCTCATTTATTTTTGTGATACCACCAAAATTATTATAATAAGCACCAGATTGTTTACCTTGCCAGATAATAATTGTAAGCTTTAAAGTAATGTTTAAATACATTTTATATACTTCAACAATTATTATTTTAAATTATAGAATACGCGTTTGGGATAAATTCACATAAGCCCTTTTGGAGTATAATAAACGCGCATTGTTCACTAAAATGTCAGGTCAACAACCACTGGACTTAAAAAAAAAGATTATTTTTCATGTTCCTATTATGTTTTCAAATGTCAACAGATTAAGGCTTAGAGCAACCACAAACAAAAACATGGCTTTTTGGTGAAAAAAAATCAACAAAAAAAAACGTGTTTTGCATGATTCATATTGAATGGTATTTCAAATCAAAATTTAGTTCAGGCTGATACTATTTTTTAACTAAAAAAACTTGGTAGGTAATACAGAGTGACTCAATTTTCGGCAGAAAAAAACTTTGTCGAAAATTAGTTTTTACATTTAAAATATTTTAATTGCACTCCCTTAAAATATAATATAGGTACAAAAAATATTATGAAGTGTTATTTTTATTAAATTAATTACTGTATTCTTCTTAAACATAACATAATATGTTAAGTTGTGTTATGATATTATTATGATAAAATTAATGCCAGAAAAAAAAAACATTGGCATAATTATATTATGAAAGATGAAATTAATCTTCTTAGTCCTTAAAATATACAAAAAGTAAGGTATTTTTATTATCACTGCGGTAATATTATGGTATTGTAAAAAATAACTAGTTTAAGTTTTGTTTTAATTCTTGTTGATTTAATTTAGATTGAAATTTATGGAATTCGCTTGTGGGTGAATTGATAAAAAAAATGTACCAATCAAAAATCATTGGTTGTAATATGAATATTGTCGTTTAATTTGCCATCTTTATAAATTAAAAGTTGATATTTTAGTTTAATTCAATTGATATTCTTGTGGCACAGACTTGTACATTTAAACCATTCATCGGAGTGTGCTATAATTCATTCATCTCCCGGTTGTGCGTAATTGAGAATGTTCAGTTGTATAGAGTAATGTATCTATATCATGAGGTTTCCAGCTCTATCTCTATTTTTTTTATATAGAATAAAACACCACAAAAATGTTCAAATTAACATTGACTTTCAGAATAGCAGCGAGAGAGTTTATATATACATTATATAATGTAATTATTAGCCACTTCAAATTAACTTCAGCCTACACTCAACTATATCTTAAGAAATGATGGACGTTGATTGGAATTTTAAATTAAATGAAGGACCAGTGAAGGACTCGCTTTTAATTAACTTACGAAAATACAGACTAACAGTAAGGATATATCTTATAGAAAATATGCAAATGCGTCGTAAGACTTCAATAGAAGCCCTTGAGATTTTCGACGGAATAATTATTTGTGCCTATACCACAAAGGATTGCCCACAGTGTTTTCTCGATTTCTCATTTAACCTAACCTAACCTAAGGAAACAAGTAATCATCTACGACCACCCTGTATACAAATTAGTATAATACCTATATATTATATTTATGCATATACATTATACATAATATATACAAATTTCCTGCCCTTCTTAATAATCTCCCTCCCAAACGGGCGTTGTGGTTCTAAGGTCCGAAAAGATAATTTGCCTTTCAGCCACATCCACCACCCAACATCATGGTCAACGATGCGATATCGAGATAAAGCCACGCGAGTCTTGTGGTGATAACGGTGGGCTACTGATGTAAGTACAGAGGTTCTAAAACATTTTAAGTGACCAAGTTGGTAGAATGAAATAGTAAACATAAAAAAAACATTTCTTTGTTGTGTACTAAAATTACAGTGAAAAATATAAAATGCTCTCTACTATACAAAAATCTGGAGAGTGTTAGTTTGAGTTTGGTTTGGAAAATTGGAAAATCACGATTTTTTTTGGTAGGTACGTCCACGTCTGTATTATATAATTATCATTTATATATATTGCAGGATAGGCGTAATTAGTTTATCGGACTCACAGGTAGATGAGTTAGTATAAATACGTAGGTATAGTGTATATTTTACCGTATCAGACGTTTAACGGATAGCCGGCGCGTTTTACGTCAAATTTATACCGTTTTTGTATAAATCTTTGTGGTAGTTTTCCACCGATGAACATATTAATTTTCCATTGTTTTTAATATTTATAATGTTATATAAAATTAATATTATGTGGGTATTTGATGCCGTTCGCTTTTAAATGTTTTTTTCATGAATTCATGGGTTAGCTTGACGTCATGGATACGATTTAAATAGGTTTTTAACGTAATCACAAGATAATAGTATTTAATAAATAATGTATAATATTATGTAGTCAATATTAATGTATACTTAAAAACTGGATGCTATTTCATCATAATATCCGTTGTAAAGTCAGTGTTTTTGTTCACATTTTCTGCTTACTCAAAGTAGTAAATTTTATTTAATGGCCAACATTTTCTTTCGTTATCTTTGTCTCTGTGTTTGACTTCGCATTATCTCTTACGTTGTCTTCGGATATTATATTATTTTCCGGAGTGTCGAGATTTAAACTATGATCCTTTGAAAATGAGTCATAAATATGGGTTGATTTATCTTTTGAAGTAAAAAATTTGAACGGTTCTAGAACCAAAAAAAAATTGAAATGAATAAAAAATACGATTACCTATTATTATTATTATTAGAATATCATACATCCGATAACGCCATGTTTTTAAATAATCTGAGTGGGGGTTCTTGGAAGTATACAATCGCTAAATAAAGTTCTCGAGACATATTATTTTATTTTGTACTAAAAATCTTAGAGTTATCAAGGTTTTTAATAATGTTTTTACCTAACTCTACTGGTTTCATGTCTTTGGTTAGGTAGTTAATTTTAGGTTAAGTTTCGGAAGAGCGATCAAACATTTTTTAGAAAAAATAGCGCTTTAAACCCATCGCACCCAGAAAACTATGAAGTATGATATTATGTGTTTGGTTTTACAGGAGCTAAGCGCGTAATGGTATTATAATAATATATAACGTATAACATATATATTTAAACACTTTTCAAACACCATAATATTAATTTAAATTTAATATAAACAAGTACAAATAAGAGTAAATAAGTAAATAAGTAACAATACAAATTTAATAACATAAATTTGGTTCGAATTGAAATATAAAATTTGCATATGTTTTATTCAATGGGAAATTAAATATAATTAAATACATTTCCAATTAAATTTATTAAAATAAAAAAATACAATTAATCATAACCAAATGAACTAAAATCTATACAAAATAATTGTGAATAAATTAACAAGTGATATGAATGTGTATTATTATACATAACATTATATGATATGAATCATCCAACTGTACTATATTATATTTTGGATTATAAAGAAAATTCAGAGAAAATTCCTAGATTTACCACTATAAAATATACTTATCACCAGTGCTGTGCAACGAGAAAAATCAATAAAAATCCGATAAATATTTTTTTATTGTATTAATAAATTGTATTACAATAATTTAAGCCCAGAACTGTATTATAATATAATATCAATATTGGTCGAGTATTCATTTGCCTTTATTCGAAATGCAATAGTCGTAGCCTATAATCCGACCAATAACCATATTTGAAAGCTGTGATAAAAATATTATATCATATACTTCTTTCATAATGTATACACGCTCGTCTGCAACTACACTGATCTAATGCGCTTATCCATGATGCACATGGTGTTCGCATTATACACAACATACGAACATTATAGAAGTGTTGTCCCGAGATAACGAAAAGTTCATCGATTTTATCCGTTGCCAATATAGCGGTTTGGTTTTCGACCTGTTAAATTGAAATATGATTTACACATGGCATTATGCTTGTGTTTTTTTTTTTTCATGGATCTCGTCCAATTATTGTGTTCAAATAGTCTTATAATATAATTTTGATGGTTCAACAAATATTAAGTAATATCTAACAGTCTGTTTAAATGCACTGGTACACTAAATCAAAATAAATGTCTCTTAAAAATAAAAGAAAACACTACTCCCATTAATAATTATTATCATAGTCCAATCATTGTTTGATAAAACAATCACTGAACTGGATCCGTGCGTGATTTAAAGCCCCTGGCGTCGATTAGTTAATATATAAATGTCTCATACTACTTTTACTACGAATAAAAATATATTCTATAATATTATACTGACAGGTTTATTTAAAATTAAAATAATATTTCAAACTGAGCATTACCTATATTAAAGGTACATATTATAAAACATCGATCAATTTATTATGGTAACATGTAAAAATTATATCAGTGAAAAACTTTCGCATATGTCACGCCTGTGTCAAAAATATTGGATTTTAATTTTAATTCAAAGTTGAAATCAATCAAATTCAAACAATTTTATTAATATAAGTACGTTCAATAAATCAACAATGTCAAGATAATTTGAAATCTAAAACACTTCTTGACATTTAAATGGGCCAGCGAATTAGAAAATTGTAATAAAAAATAAATAATAGTATTAAGGTGAATAAAATCAGATGACTATTCAGGGTTAAAATATGTACGCTGATATGGTAATATTATTATAACAATCATGCTAAATGCATCATCAGCGTGAATGTACTATTAAACACTGAATATCAAAGATACAATTTACATGAATTTATATATAAAGTACTCGGTAGTTTATTATCCTAAGTCAATCATGATATTAATAATTATTACGATTTTATTTTTGTCAATAACTATGCGTGTTCAAAACCGTTATGTTTAACGCGCGATATTTTTAGGAACCATTTGGAACATACTTATTATATTTCGTTTGAAATGTTTTAAAAAAATATTTTCAAAGCAGGAAACAGAACCTACGTTTTTTTAGTAGGACATTTTTCTATTCGATTGAAAAAAATGCAACTAGTATTACTGGTAACGCTCTGCACTCAGATTTAGATTGCAATTATAATTTCATTTAAACTTCATGCAACACATACGCCACTGTGTGTCTGCATCCAACCAACGTCAAAAGGATGTATGCTTTTGAAAATTAAAACTTGTAGCTCGTACCAATAAACGTAAAAAAAAAAACAATAACAAATAACTTTACGAAACAGATTCAAATCATCAAATGTTTCATATTTAATGTGATCGAGATTCAGACGATTTCGCATTTATATTATATTATGAATTTTAATATTAGATATGTTAGTTAGTTACCTAATCTCAAAACGAAAACAAAATTGTTTCCTCGTTGTACTCGTTATTTTAACAGTGTTCAAATTTTACAACTATTCATAATCATAATTAGATACCTATCAGTCTTGCAACAAATAATGATGTCTGACATGATAAACGATGTTGTCTACAAAGAATGAAAAACAGGAGTGTGCGAAATGTTTTCCTTAGTTTGGAATTTCCGTACTCCTTTCCAAAATTATTTAATGTGTTGGTATCAATAATCTTATCTAATAATTAGATTATATAGGTTATAAAGAGTTTATATATTTATTTTAGTCGATACACTGCAGTGGCGGATTTAAGGAAAAAGACCCAGTTCGCAAACACTACAAATTCAAAAAGCCCAATAAAATAATAACGTACCTCCCTAATCACTAGGGCACCGTTTTCGTTTTTTAATAAATATTTCTAGTTAAATAACTACCTTGCCTGATTAAAATTAAACGATATATGAATTAATCATGTAACTGACTATAGAATGCACAGTATTATTCTAACCATAAATTTTTTTTTGAAAGAGCACTTTTAGAAAATAATTGTATTCAAAGACGAACACAATAACACTACTTGGTTGTAAGATTGTAAATCATCTCCTCACTTTTTGTTCTTATTGCGAATTATCGGTCATCTAATCTAGGTATAATATGTGTTAACATAGATACGGTATTATAGTATATTCATTAAAAACAAATGCATGCATATATTACAGATAGTCGATATGCGGGTATGCGTTTGAAAGGCAGTTATAATGATATGTACCTATACTGGTGATTACTTATTAGCATAGTCGATGCACCATGACGTGTTAATGCACTCAATTAGATCAAAACGTTTACCGATTAAAAAAAAAATGTGTGAGTTCAAGGGCCCACACAGGGAATGGCCAATTCAACAAATGCATGTCCATATTATATTATTATTGCTCCATTAAATCCGCCACTGACGACGCATAGCTTAGCCGTACACACAGTTTTACCAAAAACACCATAAACACAAAATGCAGTTTGCACTAAATGCAAAAACCCGATGTTTTTAGCATTCCGGAACTCTGGCTGAAATTGTGGCAGATAACATTACAATATTCTGTATAATAAAAAAGGTACTCACGTTCGCGTAAAACTGGCGCGGACTGCAGTTTGAACTGGTTTTCGATCTTAGCGTTGCATCCTGTAAAAATACAAAACATTATATTGCGATGAATGCGGTTTTTAATAATTTTGGGACAGGGAAGACAACTGCGAACGTCTGTGCTTAACGATACGTCGTCTGCGAGTGTGTCGAGTACTCGAGTGTTGATAGTCAGCAGCATTCTGGTAACGCGTGGGTAACCGTGGTAAAGACGAGAGTAAAATAATAATTATTTATATATTATATTATGCATCGTACGTTTAGTGATTATATGCGGCTAAGACGGACGATTGTCTTTGGGTTTCCGATTTCTCGCAAATGCCCGGAACGAATCTGTTTCCGGCCCACGAGCGGCTGCAGTGGCTCTTATTTGAAATTCACTTTTGGTGAACGCACCGGAATAATCACTTTAAACGAATCTCTTGCATGCAAATGCACCGGCTACGACGACCATCTCACGTAAGACTGCACCGTTTATTATGACGTTTACACAATTATTATAATATTAATTATTATTGTGCAGCAGTAAATTGCACGTAGATAAGCGACGAGTGAGTGCATGCAGTAAACATACAATAAACGTAAGGGCGATATAATAAATATTGGGACGTGCGTATTATATTATTATGTTATGGTGCAGTCTTTTTGTTTCAAAAGACAATAAGACGTTAAATTATTATCATTACTATTGTTGAAATTAAAATTCTCCGAAGGCGAAAAACGCGAATTGAAAGGACGCAGAATAGTTGTTTTTTTTTTTTTTTAATTTTTTTAGATTTAAATTTAATTTTTCACCCACTGAAGTTCTTTGTTTCTGTATAGCAGTGGTAGTATTATGCGACCTTTCATCCCCGAGCGGGGTGAGCGGAGGAAAAAAACACGAAAATGCAATAAGCTCACTTCGTTGACTACAACTACAACTGCGGTGAGCTTGTCTGTATATAGGACATAGGTATAATATAATAACAATGTAATATATAGGCATACGAGGAAATGCTGTCGGCGGCGGTGACGGTGACGCTGCAGGTAAATTTAATTTAAAGTACCCGCCCAAAAGGGCCCCGGGAAATGTATATAATAGTAAGTAATAACACTAATACATATCTTCCGAAAACATTAATATCATCCGCGTAAACGAGACGCGAATTTTCTGAAAATTAACTCACGGCTATTAGTGTTTAGAATATTATCAATGCCAGTTGACTCGTGAAAATGCAGAATATGATCATTGTTTGTTTTTATTTTTTTTTTTCAAAGTCAAAAAGTTTATTTGTTATATACATAATACATATTATATTTAATAAAACGAACTAAAAATGTTTTTAAACTGCATATGCGCATCGCTTGATTACATTAAATCTGTTCCGTAATAATATAATATTATAATTTATAATTTATGAAAATACGGTGGTTTGGTTTAATTTAACTTCGCGAAGTCCATAAAATATAATGTATAATTTTAATATGTATTATGCATGATAAGTGTTTGTTTATGCATATTTTTAATGACTAATGAGTAATGTTCGTTCGTTAAATAATATCATGCACTAAAATATATGTTTTATAATACGTGAATTTGAAATTGTTATGGTTGGTAGAAAAAAAAATACTTTGAAAGTATGATTTTTTTATTTTTTCGTTGCATTCAACTGCGTGTATCATCATAACCATTGTGCAGAGTACCTACACCTATATTAAATATTATACGTAGGTATTCTATGTAGACGTATCAACGGATATAATGTATAATACAATATTTCTTTACTGAGAATCAAAAAGTTTAGCTTTAAAGCAATATTATCTACTTCCGACGTTTTATTCAATGGATTTTTTTTTTAACCGTGTGCGTTATTCGACGGACATATTTAATTCGTTAAACTTCTTTCATATTTTTTCTTTTTTTTTTTCATCACACACGACGGGGTAATAAGGTATATGGTAAATATTATTTTTTCCAGTCCGTTTCACTTTATTATCATTACTGTTGAGGCGGTAAATATATATTCGAACGACCTTAGACTGACAGCCGCTTTCAGCCGAGCAAAGCGAACATTTTACCAGTACCTACCTACCTACTTTCTGTAAACAAAATGTACACGTACGTTTTTTTTTTTTGCACACGTATTATACATTTGAATATGTATATTATACGAATGTGCATGTTTTTATTTTTATATTTTGTTTTTTTTTTTGTTCTACCCCACCGTTGAAAAAATCTGGAGATTTAACCTTTTGTCCCGGGGGCGGCCAATAAAAACCGCCGTGTATACCTGCCTGTCACGGCGTTCTCTAAATCAAATTATAATCATCGTGTAATCCGCGGACCATATTTTATAACTGGGAACGGATTTGCAATATTTTTGTGTTTGCGGACGGGTGATGGTCTGGTACTGCTGCTGCGGAGGGTTACGCTCTGGCAGCGGGTGTGATGTGAATAAAAATTATATTATATGCAACGCAGAAACAGAACAAAACATAATATTACTATATATAATAATAATAATATATATACGTACATAATATTATAGGCTCGGGTGTGCGTGCAAGTGTGTGTGTGTACAGTGTTCACCCTTCGTTAAAAATTTGCGTGGCCCAAGGTACAAATACTTATAATAATAATATTATCATTACTGTTATTATTATACGGTTTATAAATGCACGCAACGTTGACGGACCTGTCCCCCCTCACCCGCCGCTCTAGAGTTAACGAGGGTAAAATTGGACCGATATTCGACTTTAATTATTACGACTAGGCACTGCGTACGAGTGTCAAATACGAAACAAAAAACAAAAACGACTATAACGCTTGGAAGAATAGACCGAGTGCACTCGGAGTTTCACAATAAATTAACATTTCTCGGGAGATCATTAGACAACTGTAAATATTATAATATTATTATTATTATTATTATGTATGCACATTGCAACAACTGTTCGCGTACTATACGGACGGCTGCTACATGTATATATACCTAACCCATCCTATCAAAACACGAACGTTTTAATAATTGCGAGAGTTAAATAATACATAATATTATATACCTAGTCTGTTTAAACTTCGATCAATACTTTGGGTAATTTGTACGTATATAACTTCTTCAGCTGACTATAGCACATTTTATATTGTTTAAGCCACATAGGTAATATCGTATTACGCGATAATTAAACGAGTATTGGAAGTCTTTCAATCTTTTGTCATATTTTGCTACTGTTTTCCCAAATATAATATTAAACATAATTTTAAACATAATTCCTAGTAAATTAGTGTTTGGAGTATGAAATATTTCATAAAAACGAGAAACATTAATTTATTTTATAAATATATTGATGATATTAATGCATCGAGTGCCCTCCCGATCAACATATTTTTCTTAACGGTTTATATGTCATCCTTTCAGTATTACTGCATATTAGTGCCTTGTTTTCAACTATTTATAACGAAACATCGTTTTTTTCCCCTATAGCAATATAATAGAATACATATTGCTGATAACGACGTAATGATGCCACCGTGATGGAACTATATTGTTACCTAATAATATAATTTATTCTGTCTTAATAGTTTTTGTCTAAACCAATCAATTTAAAATGATTTTTGTATTTTCAAATTTGTTTATTTATAGTATAATTATGAGATTTTGATTGTTTATAAACTAACGATAGCACAACATACTATTTTCTAATCCATTTAGTTTCCACTTTAGCGCTATTCTCTAGTGTGCCAAACTACTATAATAATAATAATTATAGGTACTTTTTTTTTATGACATTACGTAATATTATTATATTGTACACAAAAGTAAATTCAAGAACAATTTAATACTAATAACAAAGCTTATGGATTAATTTACCTTTCAAGTCTGTCGATCGTCATTGTTTTTGCAAAAGTACGTCAGAACCGTTTAAAAATACTAGAAAGAGTAATAAAAGTCATTTGCACGTTAATGTAGAACGCGAAAAACTAAAAAAATCACAACATAAACGTGGGCTTAATTAAGTAGAGACCTGGGCGAAAATAATGTAAGTGACCGACATAAAATGACAAAGGAAGTCCGTGTCATGTAAATAACAGAAATCGTCATGTTTAAAAAAAACAAACTAAATTACATTAGGTGAAAAAAGGAAGTCCTATACAATACGGACGTCCACTGCCGATATTACAGCGCTGAGCGTTGTGCTTATCGCTGCTTAATCCGAGTTAAATGAAACGTGGAGGCAGTGTTATACCTATGAATCAAAATATAGTTAATAAAACGAAATAACTATCGACAAAGGTATAATTTTATAATTCATATGTACTTAAACATCACAGCCGTTGGACAGCCATAGATTTTCTACGCATATAATTTTGTAAACAGTGTAATTCATACTTTTGATTTTCTTTAGAATTTTCAGAGCATTTACAGGATTTAAAAACGCGTTATGCGCATTAGTACGATACATAATAATATTATCTTATTACGTCATACGATTATAATAAAGGTTTTTGCTAATAGGGATTGGGTTTCCCCAAAGACCATTAAAGTAAAAACAATCGATTATCATAAATAAATAAAGGATTACATCGGCTGTGGTGTTATAATAGGATAAATAAAGAATTTCGTTAAAATAATCGCGGCTTGCAGGATCACTAGAAAATTAATTATTTGAGAGGTGTCGGCCATTATCGAGAATAACTACTAATGTTATTAAAGAGATTTTTTTTTTTTATTTACACACTTAATTATATACAATTTAAGTCTGTATATTAGCATATTTTAATGCAAACAACAATATTGTAAAACCACGTCTTACACGATTATTATGGTGGTTGACAATTGTTGGTTCTATATTCTTTATCGATTTTTGATTGTTATGACGTGGCAGCCCATTGCAATTTTGGTTGGTTCATTAATATTAGTATCGTTTAGACACAAAAATCCCAATAACGGACACGAGACTGTAAATCAGTATTCGCAATGATGATTTTGACTGAAAATATGAGCAACGACCTGTCTCGACGGCTACTATCTACGCGCAATCTATTGACTGACGAACATACTAAATGATACCATTCCCTTTATATTGGTCTCGTATCGTCACCAATCCCTTCATTATCAAATTTTAGCGATAATGACTCTGTTGTTTTGACGTGATCATAATATTATAATATCGATGTAGATTGTCATCAGACGTTTAAAACAAGACACAAGGATATTTGGGGATTAAAATCACTATACACAATATTATATTAATACTACCTAGGTATATCGTTCTATTTGTTTTTTAATCAATAACTGCACCTTAATTTCATTGTTTGTCGTTAACAGTTTACGTTGGAAGGGTATTACAATAGCACTTTAAATACAGTATGGAGTACCTATATATACTTATCCACGTATTAGTCCTCAACACAGAAAACCTGTAATATTATCAATCGAAAACATCCATAGAATAAAATATTATTACAAGATCACATACGATTAGTGTGTGTTGTAAAAGTACTTTAAATGCATCTCTCCACCATATTCCCTTTATATTTGTATCATCTCATCGGCTATCTCTTCATTATTAGATTTATACCGGCACTGATTCGGTTGTATAGATATGATTATACGTGGCACGTCGATGCATATATTATTTTGGTGATTGTCGTTAAACGTTTAAAACAAGACACTAAGCTATTTGGGGATTAAGGTCACCATGCAAATCATTTGAATATTATCGTTCTATTTTATTTTTGAAACATTTATATTAGGTTTTGGGCCTGGGTACACATATTTTGATTTTTCACCAATTTCTCTTGACATTTTCTTTATCATGGTTACTATTTTTAACAAAAACATGTAATATAATATGATTTATACATTTTCCTTGGAGTGGAAAATATCGAGTGATTCACCACGTAACCGTAATCCTAATGGTGACTCTCTTTATTTAAAAAACATCGAGGTGCATTTTTTTATCATCAATAACGCTTTATTTTCATATTTTGTCGTCAACCGTTTCACATCAGTTCATGTGGGAAGAAAATTACAATACTTTAAAAACAGTCCTAACTACCTATAGGTAGGTACACCTATCCACGGATTGGCCCTCAACACAGACAACCTGTAATATTAGTACACGCGAACATCTATGTAATAAAATATTAATACAAGATCACATATAATATATTGGTGTACTGTGCTTTTGAAATACTTGAAAAGTATCTCCCCTCTTCATAATGCGTTATACACAATTAATATTTTTAATTCATTAATAGTTTATATTTTTACTATTATTAAAAAAAAAGTAACAACAGTTTTAAGTTTTAAGAATCGAAGATTTATATAATTATATTGTGAATTATAATGTGCTATATTTATAATTGATGTATTATGATCATAATATTTTTTATGCTTATGTAGTACGGATATTGGATATAGTATATCTTGAATGTGTGCATAACGAATGTATACATGTCTGTGAATTTCGTGTATAATAATATTAATATTTAAAAAAAAAAATAATAAGAATCAAATTTAAATAATATATACTAATGATAACGTTTTATGTATAAGACATGGTTTTACATTTACATTTACATTCATACGAGTAATAGACAAAGTAAAATTTAAAATTTAACCATATAATTACCATGATAATTAATTTCAAACATGTCACATGTATTATATTGTTATAATATAATATTATCTAAATTATATATATTATTATATTATTGTTTAGGGGTAGTTTATTAATTATATAAAAATGCTATCAATATTACTCTTAACCATTTTATCGTATCAAAACTAACAACAATTTTTATATTTACTAACTGAAAACATTTTATAATATCTTTTACAGAATAGCACATTTATAAAAAAAAAATTATCAACTATGTTTATTTTTTTATAATACATAGTGTAATTATAACTTTCAAAGTTACGTCCCTTTTTATTTTGTTACATTTTGTGGTTGCTTAAAAAGATCGTTTCATATTGTTGAATTTTTGTTATTCCCGTAGCCATATTTTGGCTTTTATACCGTAATCTCCACTGTTATACTATGATATAGTCTCATCAAAATTACTTTCAGAACACTTTATAAAGTAATATTAAGATTGACAAAACGAAGGTTGAATTATTAAGACATAAACTTTTTAAATTGTACGAGTATACAAAGAAAAACTAGAAGGTCTTATAGTCATAAAGAATTTATTAAGTACGTATACATATATTGTTAATAATTACTTTTTCCTTTCATTTAACCGGGAACGTAATCGAAACGGAAGTTGAATAATTAACCGCAAATCAAAATTTAATCATTAAGTGGATTCTGTTATACAGTGATATTATATACTACGTCGGAGAGAATGTGCAATTAACATACGTTAAATATTATGAAACGTGAATATGATTCGATATTAAAATTCAAGTACATGCATTGAGAAAGCTTTAAGTAGTAATCAGCTTTTAAAGCTAACATAAGTACAGAAAATATAGTTGAAATTTCATCCAAGCGCATCTCTGCCTTGGTTATCTTGCATTATAAATGGTCCAAATTGTTTTTATGACTATATACGGGAATATTCATGAGTATAAAACGTACCGATTAGTACATATTTAAACAAGGAAAAATGTCAAACAGCTAAAGTTGGTCTCGGTACGACGGTACGAGACGATGATGAGAAGTAATCCGATAAAATGCAGACCGTATACAAAATATGACGCGTACTTAGCGCAGTCGTTTGAATAATAGACGTTAACCTGCCTACCTGCCTAACCTACAGCGTTGAACTCACTTTAAACCCGACCGACATATTTTATATTTTGTGTCCCGTAATACAAAACTATACAGACTATGGCCGTTTGAAACAGTATACACGATTTAGGTACTTTGGTACTACGCTGAAGTGTCAAATCTAAACAAGCTACAGAATTTAAGGTACATGCCTTGAGTGACTTTGACTAGGAAAGGAAATTCTAATAAACCTGGTAATGAAAGCGGATTTATTTTATTTTTTACAATGACATATTATTTTATCTATGAACATTTATTCAACAAAGTTGATTATGAATTTTGCTCAAAATTAGTATCATTACTCGGACACCTTGGCAACCACTATTATATTTCCACTATTGTTCTCGTATTCGATTTCGTTTTTGAAAATAAGAATGTTATAAATAAAAAATAAATAGAACCAATAGAACAACTATTTATTTCATAAATTAATTTCCGAAGCAAAGCACGGTATCTTGTTGATCAAACAAAATTATTTTTTTTTGCAAAACTATTATAAAGAAGTTATGTAATGTACACCTAATTTGAGTTTAATAACCAATATTAATCATAATTTTAAGTTTTAAAATTTACAAGCAATTAATATTACCTCGTTTTTAAAAAACTGAGCCTGAGGTAAGCTCGGTCACCCGGTACTTGTATATTTTATGCCATATTTAAATAATAACAATATCACGATTTTCTAGGTGCTTCTGATGAAAATAATATTGTGTGACCATATAAAATAATATAATAATTATAATGTATACGCGTTGGAATAACAATGCCAATTGGAGCATGATTAGGTATATGATTCGGCGGCGGTGGTTGTTCGTTTAGTGGTGTATTATTTAATCTGCGAAAAGGGTCGCACGGTTTGACGAGTGAGGAGCTAATAAACTAGTTAGGTGTGTGTACCTATATAATATAAATATAATACACACACACCTACAGCAGTTGTTCTGGGCACAACATTTACCAAAAACCAATGTCCTGTTAAACGCGTGGTCACCGAGTAGTACACGGTACGCGGTACACGGTATACGGAGTGGCATAGAATAAGCGTTGTACGAGTGCATAATAATTATATCGTTTTGACCGTCGCGGTGTGTACACACAAACAACGACAACAACCGCCACAATCGGCATAAATTGTTTCGTTATAATGAATAATACCTACCATGCCACACCGTAACACTACGGCCCGGTCAATAGGTAGGCGATAAAGGCTTTTGAATAATAACAATATATTATAATAACTGTAGTAGTGCGTATAAGTAAGCGGAATACAATTAATAATCATACTTTATCGAAAAACACATTTTACTAAATTGTTGGTGTTATTTAGTTTTTCCCAAAAATAAATTAAAAAATAAATACTAAATTTAGAAAAAAATAAAATAAAAAGCTTGAGCAATTAAAAAAAAATTGAGTACGATTTTTTGATTTATTTTTTAACACCGTCAACTTGTATCATTTTAATATAATATTGTACCCGGGTCTTGGCGCCAAGTATTTTTAAATGCATTCTAATTATTGTATTCATTATTGGGATACGAATTTCAACTGAAAACACTGTGGGATATTTTTGAAAATCTGTTCAATCGTGTTACGCCACAATAACTTAGGTACCACCTATTTTTGAGAAGTCTGCCATTTAATTTGTCTACGTGAAGTGTTTTGAAGAGCCCAGATGGTAATATTTCATAACCGAATTTGGTTACTTCGTTACTGTGTTATCTATTATTTTTGTTGTATTAGTATTTATGTAAGTATTGTATTTTTATATTTAATATTTTTATATTAGTATTTTTGTTAAGTTATTTTCACCATCGTTGGGTCTAAATTATTGTTGTTGATAGTTTAAAAATAATTCAGTCGGACCAGATCATGCTTTGATGTGTCATTTTTTTTTTTTAAATGTTGTATCTGTCAATAAGATGAATATATCTTGTAAACATTGTGTTAAGAATCATATAAATTGTATGAAACCATTTGCACGAAAAAAAATGTACATAACCTTATGAAATTCAATAAATGACGCAAACAGAAAATAAATTAACACCAACTTGATGAATTATAGTGATTTGGCTGACATCCAATGTATGTGTAAAAGACTACAACTATTGGCATCTACAGGGAAAATAATGGTAATATTTTATTAAGAATTAAGCGTCTATAAAAAAACAAAGTTTGAGCCACAAAATATATATTTATATATTATATAGCAGCTGTAACATAAAGTAATCAAATGTGTACTTAATAAGCATAAAAATAGTATACAACATTATTAAGAATGCACGGTTTTTACTTGAATACATTTAAATCCATTAGTAAAAGTAGAATAATTTTAAATGCATAGAAAAAATTTGTCAATAGTCAATAATATGAATAGGTAGATATTTTCAAAAAAAAATTGTAAGTAGTACTAAATATTAATAGACACCCTTTTCACTCAAACCATCCAGTCACATTACCATCCTTAAACATAGTTGTATCTTATTTTATATTTATTACAATTATTACTTATAGTATTTGGTAAGCAAATATTCCCTTTATTAATAAGAAAAATACCAATTTCATGTAAAATCATTGGATTTTTATGAATGGCCTTCTTGTTTATTATATCTATGTTTCAAGGTTAAAATATGTTCTTTTTATTTTATTTTAATTTTCATAATAAACAAAACATGCTTTATAAGTAATAAGTATATGCCATATACTATTTATGGATACTATAGTATGAATATATAAAGAAAAATTTTTATTCTTATTTTGTATTGTGTATTTTTGTTATTAATTGTTCCCTGCTGGCCAACATTCATTGTGCCCTAATTATTTATTTATGGTTCATTTTATGTTGAATAGTAGTCCGTTAAACACGGCAGATTAAAATGACAATTCGTGTTCATTTTTAATCTTATTTTACCATAAAAGTCATACTATATAATCGAATACCGATTATCAGTGTATCGAACACTGTACTATTTGGTATGTGGCCTAACTTGTAGTATACCATTTTTTTGAGTATGTATGACCTATACCACCATTAATATAGCTCTGGTAAATGGTAATTTAGTTATATAAAATAATTAAAAGGTGATGACCGACTAACTCTTAATTTTTACTCAACATAATTAGAGATACCCTTTCACCATGATATTTAAGCTATATTACCTATAAATATTATATTTATATTTCTCAACTAAGTTCTGACAAATTACGATCTTTGAAAACGTAGCTTGTAACCTGTAGGTAATTCATAAGTTATTGAACAGTTTTTAATTTATTTATTTTTTTTAATAAAAACGTAAATATTGTGTAGTGATTTTTTATCTGCCTCCTACTCGAAGGTAGTTTTTAAAATAAGGGTTTATTACGCATCTTACAAGTTAAAACAAATGACTTGCAAAATTATCAAAGTGAACAATTAAAATTTCTATGAGGTGGTGGTTGCCGGCTGTGGTGGGTGATATCTCACTTGGGGTAATTTGTAAAATGAGAGTTTCACGTCAAACTGCATACATTAATAGAAATGTCATACTAAAGAGTTAAGATATTGCATACCAAAAACTACTGATTTTCAATATGGGGCGGGGAAGTGTGACATTTGATGCACGTCATCTTTCCGGTATATAATGTAAGTATAATTTTTTCCTGAAATTTAATCGTAATATCATGATTTAACTACATTTTAAAAACAACATGGCACACGGCAATGTCAAATTATATTTTCCATATAGCTATTAATTTATTGTTATGATATTTTCTCAATAGTTGACTTCAATCAAATATTAAACTTTATATTACACTTTTACAATCTGAGAAAATAACAAAAAACGTGCGCATGCGAACACTGCGTATTTTATCTGATACAGCCCGTAGGCTAAAATTTTACTACCCACGCGTATATTTTTTTGTTGGAGTATTCGTTTCCAAACTAATGAACACTATAGGTACAATACTTATTACTTATACCCCCGACTCTATTGACCTAACTATGCCACATTAGCATAGTAAAATATAAAACACTCTGCGCCCGAAGCAATGAACACGGTCCAAATCAAAGTGCAACGGATCTAATGTAATATAAAAAATAAAGCACAGCATGCAAGGAATAGCAAAACAAGTGCCTATCATTTTGAAATTTATAATATTTTATATGATGACAATTTTTTTTATTTATTACCTAGGTATGGTAGTTTATAATACAGTGCAATTTCCGTACAACGAATTTCCATATTTAATGAAATGTCCTGTAGTTTAACGAAATATTTTTGAGAACCGAACCAAATTTATATAATTGTATTTAATTTCACTATATAATATGATTTTTTTTCGTTGCCCACAATGCTTTGTATTATGGAAGTTTCACTGAATTACCAATATGTTTATCCGAATTAAAACGATCATACGATCATATTATTATAATAATAAACACGATATAATTGAGTAACGTGTAAAAATACCATTGTGTATATTTTTTTTTACTATATTATAAAGTTCAACGACTTAAAACTATGATTAATAAGTAATAACTAATCCTACAGTCTTTTCGTTTCCACGCTCATTTATGATTTTTAATCCCAAGAATTTTTAATCCCCAACGCACTTTGCAATATTATAAAATTGTATAATATGATGTTTTAGGTGATATACTATAACGGTACGTAGCATTCAAAGTATACTTATAAGCCCGCATAGTTTGAATTTATTAGGAAACAACTTACTCTGGTAAGACTATACTGTGTATCGTTTTTGAAAAAAAAGCAATGCTAATAAAATATATAAATTTGTGTTGAATAAACTAGATCGATAAATATTATGATTTACGGTGCTATCTGTTGTGTTATCTGCCTATTTGTCTATTAATTATAATTACCTGCGTTAGCTTCTCAACACTTTAGTAGCTTAGCATATAGCTTTTGACGTTATGTTTGATAAATATATAAGTATATAACTTAATTGGTATTATCATGGTTTGCTGAATCCTCAGGGTTCACGTATACCAATCAACGTAATTTAAAGTGTGTTTGGTTTTGTGAATAATCATTATAAAAAGGTGTGGGAACAATATTAATATGTATGTATATATTAAATAATATATTATATTAATAAGTTACATAATATGAATGTGTCAATGGACATAAATAAATGTACAATCAATCAAGTGTAAATAAAATTATCTCTAGAGCAACCTGACCTACAACCTTCGTAAATTGCAAGTGGTAAACACGTGATAAAGTTTAATAACCGTATTATTTGTTGTTTTAGTGTTCGTGCGAGCGTGTGAAAATGGCGACCATGCGAAACCGTACCGTGTTAAAAATTCAACAAAATATGAATATTTTAAACAAGCCAGTTGAGGAAAAAAACGTGGAATTCTTAGCTAATGATTATAGTATTGGGAATATCAATATATTTTCTCTAATACAAAAGAAGAAAAATAATATTTTGGACTACGTTTCAAAATTAATTTCAAAAAATGGACAGCGAAATTCGGCAGCTATTATAAAGCGAACAGGTACTGTAAAAGTAAAATACAGTGAAACTTCCATTTAACGAATTATTTTTGAGAATCATATTCTTCATTGTTAATCGTGCGTAAACTATATTTAATGAATTCCATTATACTACAATTTTTTTTTGTCCCCTGTAAGAATTCGTTTTATGTAAGTTTCACTGCATAATATATTAAAACAAAATATGATAAGCTCAGCAACAATTGGGTCTTTGAGATAATCACGAGCTTGAGAAAAATGGTGTGCAAAGTATACTATCTGAAATCTAAATTGAACATGTTTACTTATAATGCAGTTTATAGGTAATATTATCATTGATTATAATATTAAAAGGACTGAATAATCCTCTAATATAATTTTGTAATTTTTTAATAAATACTAACAAAGTTAATTAATTATCAGAGTCAAAATTTATAAATAAGAGATATTTAATTATTATAGTAAATGAAAATAATATATAATTTAATATAATACATATATATAATACATATGCATATACATATACATATACATATACATATACATATACATATACATAATACATATAATTAATTTTATTAATTGTATCCAACATTTAATTTTTTGAATAATTTACTTTATATTACATTTAAAAACGTTAAAAACTACATCATAGATATATTATTGTGATTATTGAACCTAGTTTGATCCATGATCTTATAAAAATATCATAATGTTACGAACATTTGAATGGTTAAAGTTGATCTGATATTACAAATTTCGTTTTTTTATGAACATGGGAATTTATTATGATGCATAAATTATTGTTACCTATACAAAATGTCCAATTATGATTAATTATATACCTAGAATTTTTGATTATTATGTAATTTTTAATTTGGTTATTTTCTAAAATAAAAATAAATCCATTGTTATGACGTCGTGGCTTATCTAATCTAATAATAATAAAATATATATTTTTATAACTATCCAAAACATTATTCAATTCCTAAATGGGTCTTAAATATTTTATGTCGAAACATGATTGTAAAATATCTAATTATACATAAAGCTATATTTAACTAATGAAGTCTTTAAAATTAAATATTAAAATTTGTCTATCTACCTAATATCTGTTGGCTATCAATAATGTTTTATAAAGAGTAAGACAACGTTTTCGAAAGTGGATAAACAATGTAACCGTAAATTGAATTTTTCTTATGATTTATTTGAACCTTATTATGTATAAATAATAAATATATGAATATCCGTTTCTGGAAGCAATTCAATACATTATCGATGCGGTTATTAGACATAACATATTCAACAAAAACAAAGTATTATTTAATAATAATAACATTGATCACATATATTTTATAAAACAAAATATATTATGACATAGAAATGTCTGTTCAAATACATTTGATACAATAAAACCTTATCGACAAAAATACAAATGCAAACAGAAATAATAAAGTATAAAACAAAGACCATTTCAAACGCTTATATCAATTAGATTTAAAAAATGGTTGTGTTCCATATTACAATCGAATACAGACTCTAATAGATTGAATAATTAATAATTAATGGGCAGGGAATTTTTTTTTTTTTTTTTTGATAATAAACAACGTTTTAATTAATGTGTTTGCGTAAATTGAAAGTTGAAAAAGCCAACAAATACAGACAATTTGTACTTAAATAGTAGAGTCATTAAATCAATTTCTTATTTCAAGAAACGTGTATTGGTCCCAAGCCAGTGATAACACTTTTAAACAGAAGGGCTGTGTAGTGTTTTAGTCGAGACCTAATCAACGTCTTAACGTTTTTTGATACGTATCCCTATTTACTGACGATACTGTAAGAAAGAGGAAACTTTTTATATAGCTGACAACAATATAAATTTCAATTTTGTACACTTTTCAAAATGAAAATTGAAAGTTATATTTATTATTACCTAGGTACTGTTTGCAACGTCTGAAAATAGTAATAGTAATTAATATTAATACATTTTCATTTACAACGAATATTTTTTTTCTGTTTATTAATATTTTTGACAACAAATTAAAATTTTAAAAATGTATGCAAGGTAGTGCATTATTTGGCAGTTGGAAAGGCTAAAGCAACGGTAATATAAAAAACAGTACTGCAAGTGAAATTAGTTTACGGTTACCTACTTTGACATATTATTTCGTCATCAAGAATAACAAATTGGATAAATTAGTAATTACACCCACGTCATATTAACGTTAATTTCTTACATCATATCGTAAAAATGTTCTCGTTATTTGTCTATGTTCCATTTATTTAATATATTTTTACGTTTATTCTATACAAATATACACTATGAACGACGTGATAATAATGTGCTCACAGCCGAGTCGCTTAGTTAAAGACAATCGTCCGATACGGCGTTTTCTATACGTATAGTAATATATTATTAATATAATAAAATACCATTACAAATTATGATATAATGTAAGCTAATGAAAGGTTTAAATGGAAGTTTTTATAAAAGTGATTTTAAGATTTTGGATAAAATATTTTAACCATCTATCCAAAATATTTTCGCGAATTCGATGACACGTAATTATTATAATTGTCTCGTTGAAATTACGTAAATTTCGTTCTATCACTGTGTTACAACAACCTCTCATCTTTCCCTTCGATTTTTCGGCAATGGTAAATATTAATTCATTGTATTTAATAGATAATGGTCGGTCATTTTATTTAAATACCAATTCAAAGTGTTATATTTTTCCAAATAAATAAATAAAGTGTTGAATTTTTTAGTGTAAATATATCTTATATTGAAAGTGAGTAATATTTATAAATCTAAAAATTTAGATAATTACTATAGGCGTACACTAAAAGTTTGTGTGTGTTGAAAATGTATACTTCACCGATTGTTTATTCGTATCTAAAATACAAAAGTTTATCGATAAAAAAAAACATTTTGTCAATTTTTTAAGTATTATATTTACATAGAAATAAATTAATTTCATCTCTGCTTATCTACACATTCAACTCTACTTAAAGTTAAAAATTTACTTAATGCTAGTAGGTACATATGTATATATATTATATATTATAAATGTTTCTTGTATGATTGATTTCGTACATTTTTCTATTATTTTGTAGTTATAATTATTTTTCAATCCATTCATTCAACTAGTCAATTATTATTTCAAAGGATTTCAAATAATTTTTGTGCATTTATATAATAACTGATAAATATATTTAAATACTTTTGAACAAGTATGGTGGCTAACTATACAACGTAAGATAATATTATAAAGTTACTTACTAATTATTATTATGTTCTCAAATATATTTTTATAGGTAAAATTTTAAAAATATTAAGTCATAAATATATTAATGTTATCGCTATAGGTACACTTAAAACTGTCACTGAGTATTGATAAAGATAAATGGGTAGAAGTTGTGTCTAGGGAACTATATAATAAATAATAATAACATGTTATGTCATCGCGTGTTTTAAGTTTACGGTGAACTCTATACTTACTTAAATAACAGAAATAATGTCAAAAACCAATTTATATGACGTTATGAGTATTGAGTTTTAAAATATTTGTGAGGAATTTGACGTAGCGATTGAATAATCCATAATACATTCTGTTGTTCTTTTTACCTACTCAAAATATTGTTATTGTCCAACGTCTATATGTAGATTCTCATTTAAATATAGATTAGGGTAATTTTATCAACCAAAATTAGAAAAAAACAATTGATACCCACCTCACTTAATGCATCTCGAAATAATTAATTGTATCAGATTTTAATAAAAGTAATTTGGGATATTTATTAATTATTTGTTGAAGATCATCATTACCCCTATACAATTTAAAAAAAAATCTCCAGCGTAAATCACCAGTGTCCACCAAAGGTGGTGATTAAACTCAACCAAAGAGAGGAGCTATACAAACTATTCGATTCATTTAAGTTATAATTTGTGGAGTTTTTATATGATTTAAGAGCTCACGAGACGTTGAGACTCATCTGCACGATTGCACGAATCCAGTTTAAATCCTCCCAAAAAAATAGAATTTTACGTGTTGTTCAAATTGATAATTATTCTAAAATATAAGGAAACATCAAAAATGGTTCTGGGGGTTTCTGCGTTATGCAATTATTATTTATGACTTTCTAGAAAGTAGAAAAATAAAGTGTGAACACTTTCAACTCGTAGATTGTTATTATTTTGTTGTGATGATTAGGTTATAAAATATACTATTTAAAACGTATAACCGCTTATATTATTTTAATTATCTAAATCCAATATATGTAAAATTACAATATTTGAGAGTTTAAAAAACCAATAATACCTATCTGCTTATTATATTTAGGTACTTTATTCTACTATAATACTATATGGACTATAATTATATTTTCGTAGTATAATCATGTAATTATAGTCGGGTTAACACAATATTATTAAATGAAAAATCAGTTTTAATCACTGCATGTGATTATGTGAATATAACAACATAATTTCAAGTAGAGTGTTTTGTTATACCTATTTGTATCACCCATTTCCATTTATATCTACTTGAAATAATTGAAACTTTCAAATTAGTATTACTTACAATGTTCTGAAAGTTAAAAACTAATTTTCTGTTTATATATCATTATACAAGTATAAATAATAAACCAATAAATGACAATTAACATATCGACAGAGCTTTGTGGTGGATATTTATTCATTTTTTTTTTGTAGAAAAAATATTTTAACATTTAATATCAATTTCACAAAAAAATCGGGTTTTAATCATCATTTTTGATTCTAAAAATCGTACTTTTCAAACTGCATATATTTTAACGATTTTATTTATGATTACCTACTAAAAATGACATAATATATACGTAGCAGTTTTTGAAAATGTTCTAAAAAACTACTGAGAGCTCCCAATTTCATCCGTTTAAAGTACTACATCTGTGTCCAGTTTACAATTGATTAAGGGTCATAACGAAACTTTTGTAGTGAGTATTTTATTGCTCCAAAAGTATTCCAAGAAAAAACTCATGGCATTAAACTTATGTATAGTTTCTCCGGTAGCACTAGGAATTTACTTGAAACTTATTTTCCATTCTTACCCTTATTTAGTATATACCATATCAATGAAATGGAACGGTAAGTATTTTTATAAAGTATGTTCACAATTTCAAAAATGTAGTCTATAAGCATAAAGGTATTGATAAATTAAATATATAATATAATAATAATATGATATACAATAATATGTGATATTTATCTTTATTTTTCGAAGTGTTAAATTTATTAATATTCAAATTCAGTATATTTGATAATAATTGCTTGTAGTTTGAAAAAAGAATATTAGATTAGTCGTAATTTTAAATCCAAACATGCAATCTTTTTCTTACCTTGCCTACTTAATAACATATTATTCCCTAATAAATACTATAATTTTATCAATGCTCCTTATTTCGTTATTACATTATCTACCAAATTTATATCTAATAAATATTATAAAAACATCCACCCAATTGAAACATCTTATAACTTGATTAGTCTAGACTGGTTGTTCTTAATTTATTAATTGAAATTATTTGTCTATATATGTCTAAAACAGTAAAATTATTTTAATTGATAGTTAAATCATTTCAATTATTATCTAAACTTTACTTTCATAAAATGCACTTCAGTAACGGTAAATTATTTTTATTTGTGTTAAAATCAACGCAGATCATTATTAGAGATGGAAAATCAAAATATCGAATTTGTTTAAATTTCAAATACTGTAAAAATTTATAAAAATTTATCAATTTCTCGTGACCTATATAATATAACTTAGCGATACTTAATGAAATCGCATGAAAGTATGATATTTAACCATTCAAATGAATAAATTATATTTAAAATATCATATTAATTATCAAAAAACTTTTCATAAACTTTATTCGAAAAATAATAATTTTTATACTAAAAATGTTAATATTTTAATTAAATTTATTTGATATTTTATATTACAATAAAATCATTGATAATAGACAAAATGATTGGATTCTGAATGGTGCGTAGAATGTATTGATTTTAAAATGATGTGTATTTATTTTATTTATTTTATTTCCATATTTTTCACAATTTTGTGTATAGATACTTGACGTTTCTATTTCTTAGGACTGAATGCGATAGGATATTGAAACTAATAATAACGTTTTTAGTTATTCTTTATTATATTTAAAACAAAAATCAGCCATAATAATATATAGACTTGTAACTTCCAGCCATTGCGTGTAATATTATTTTCTATACACTACAACAATTTCTAAATTGCTTAAAGATTTTTAACATGAAAACCAATTTGCAGTACCTATAATATATGTATGATTATTTTTAAATGCGACGTGGTCGTTATTAAGTAGTTTAATTAAAATTATTAACATACCGTATTAGAAATTTAAAAATAGATATATTAGTAATTATAGTCTTAGGTACTATTAATAAATAATAAAATGTCCATAGAAATAAAGACAGACTCACATTCCGCGTCCACACAGAATCGTTTTTTGTATGTAACGATTTCTCATTGAAATTAAATTTAACACATCCATGATTACAGCTGTGACCTACTCAATTAATAGTTAACTTACTATTATAGTTAGTTAACACCTACTATAATAGAGTGGAGCAACTTCTTTGTTTTTTTATATTTTTAATTATAGGTAGGTACTGTTTAATTATATTGTATTTAGGTTCCTACTATACTGTTTTTATTGGATTTTATTCTTTCCCTTACTATACTCGTAGCATAATATGATAATAGAGGGTTGCCTTTAGAGCTTAAATATATATAACACTATTATGTGATGGCACTTGTCTTTAACACGGCTTGAGTGACTAACATTCGTGCACAACACGGCACGTGCATAATACGTCCATATTAATTTTAATGAATTCATCGGAAACCATTTTATGTGTACATTATAATAACGAAACATTTTGGGAAGAATTTTGAGCACCAATGGGTGATTTTACAGCATATTCGAACACTAGTAGACTCTTGAACGTTTTAAATGAGCAACAATCGATCTGCCAAAAGCAGCGTGCGTACCCAACACATATATTTTAAAATAATTAGTGAGCATTGGTCCCATTAAAATTAAAACGAAAATAGGAAAGGCTCTTTAATATACGGATGAGCTATTCGATATATAATTATATATATATATATATAGGTTCGATTCAATGCAAGTTATTTATTATTTGTCTTTGTGCCGATTCTAAAAACGAAAATAACGACGAACAGATGGTTTTTTTTTTAGAAAATAACGTCTGCAGCAGACTTAAAAAAACATGGTAGATTTATATAAATTGTTATTGTTTTTAAAGCAAACACGTCGAGTGATCCAACAAAAATAATATCTAAATAATATTAACTAATCTTTAAATAATGTGCACACAAGTATATGCGTGCACTAATTACTATTTATTATTTAGTACTTTATCATATTGAGTTCATACTGAAATATTATCGAATCGTCATTATCGTCGATAACCATAAAAATCTTGAAGAAAACATTATACGCTTTGATTCCATACCAATATGTTATAACGGGTATTGGATTCGTTTCATTGAAGCTTTATTTTATACGATTTTTTAACATTCGTACTTATTGTAAAATACGATCGAAAAATACATCGCGATTCGACTACAGAAGAAAAAAGAATGAAACTTTTTCCTTGCTCCACGCCAAGAACTTATTATGGTGTTTGGATACTCTCTGTACAAATAACCCAATTGATATATTTTATAATAGTTTTCCTCGTCCAAAACTCGAGAAGAATGTAGGTAATGAATCGTATTTTTATAAGTTGCTAAATTTCTGTGACAAATGTTTTCGGTTACCTATTTGTCTGAGTTTAGTTCTAATCTTAAACCACGTATAATAAGTGCGTATGGGTAGGTATATATGTACGTAAGTACAGGCTTTTTATCTTCTGATTCATTACGTCGATTTATTTATGTTCTTTAAATTCGGTACTTTTTCATTTGGTCACACAAACATTTTTATCACGACTAAAGTGCCTAAGCCGAAAATTGGACAAACGTTAAAAGTATATCCATTAACCTGGATTAATTTTTTTTTCAAAAACAGTAATCCCGTGGTGATGCTCTACAGACTTTTATCACATAATATGAATTAATAGCAAACTACTGTATTGGTCTGTGCTACCCAGTTACCGCATATATAGGTACCTGGTCAAGATAATAACATTACAAATGTTTCACGTTATCTATTATAACTTGCCATTTAGTCAAGTATAGATCAAATTTAGCTAAATATATACTGTCACTGATGTCATTACCACCGTAATATTATCATATAACAATACAGTTGGCTAATATATTAGTTTCAACTCCATTGTCAACATCTGTTTGATAGTACATTTAGTTCCTATCAAGATCCAGTTGTACTAATAATATTAATTATAACAAAGAAAAGAGAACGATTATATTTTTCCATTTGATTTTTTTACTTAAAATTGTATTTTCATTAGATATATTATGTAAAGATGTTGATGAGTAAACAATATTTTTGAAATTACCTATTTACAATACAAACAATTTTAACAAAATATTATTCTTCAATTATAATTGTAATTTAAATATAGCTATATTATTTTAAAATTCCAGAAATCATATTTTGAATAACTGAATATTTGATGAAAATAGATGTCGGGTGATCGTGCTTGGTGAATCACACTGTATATAAAATATATATATATTTTTTTTTTCAAGGTAATCAAAAGTTCCATTATTGGACTGTTTTTTTTTGTGTCAAAAAAACATTATATTATGTAATCAACAATATTTTAAATATTTTATAAGTAAAGATTGTTATTATCTTAATAATGCAATTTTTTGTAATTTATAAGCCTTTCATCGCAGTCAAATTATTGTTCATAATAAAGATGAGATTTCTTTAAAATAAAATAAAATAATAGCAATCAAATATTTGTTATCTGGATAGACATAATGATATATACATTCATATTATGTAATATTGTAATGTACATCGTTTTTCGATTTAAAATTTAAAATTTTAGTTTATGACCATGATACAATATATTTTACTGTTATAAGATTTTGAAAATAATTGTCCATATATTACAATTTAAAAACATTAGTTGATATAACATTCATGTGTATATTTATTTATTATCAAGCCACAGTAAATATATATCATAATGTAACATTATTATTGGTACTGGTTTTTTTTTTTAAATTTAATTTTAATCAAATATTTTAAAATAGCCCCCCTATACTATAATATCATGTATAATAATATATTAATGTAATATACAGAAAATAATATTATTCTTTGATTTAAACTTCGTCCACAATAATATTATCTAATAAGAAAGTGCTATAAATTTTACTTACTAGAAGTTTACACAAAATTGTATTGCAATATAATATTGCAGGCACAGTGCACATATTATTATTATTTTGTAACGGAAAATAATAGATTCTGAGATAACATAATATTTTAATGTAAGAATTACATTAAAGTATGATGTTGATGCCTTAGTAATTTTAAATAGCCATAATATGATATTATTATGCTGTGTTTATAACATATTATATTCTTTATATAATATAATTAACAGTTTGGTAATAATATGACGGAATAATGTTTCCTTGGAAAACTCTCCGCCAGTTTCACTCAGTTTCCCTGAATGAATAACTGAGAATTGCCTATTATTCTGAATAATCGTAGCGAATTATTACGTTTCAAACCAATGACCTCACAAGTTCACCGCCAAAGACGCTGATCTGGAAAACTAACATTGCATGCATAATGTACAACTACAACTACACACAGCACCAGTCGTACTCTGATGAGTCTTGACAAAAATGTAAATTAAGATCTCCGGGGTCGGGCTTGAACAAATAAACGCGTTTAGTCTGTATTGCTTTTGAAATTACTCGCGAATTTATTCGACATCGATTTACATTAATCAGTTGTCGTAATTTGCCATGTTTCCGCGGAACGCGTGGTTATGACTTCTATAAAAGCATGTATAGTATTATTGAGATCATTGTAAGCAGAAGCTTTTATTTGAGAATGGAAAACAACGCGTCCTAAGCCAAATTGTTTCCGTGCGTTAATTGTTATCATATTATGGATAATCGATATTATGGAACATTCGTCGCGTTTGACATTAATATTATACTTCATTTTTGTTTAATATGATATCATTTCCAAGTCGTTACGATATTATATTATTATGCGTATAATAATATTTTTTGATAATATTTTTATCAGTGCGTATTTATAACGTTTATGCTTGCATAAAATACCATATTCTCAACTCGCCACACCCCCAGGGTCAAAGCGACTTTTATCATTTTGGTGCCAGGCCATGTATCGATCACTAGCTATATGCCTAACCTACCTAATAATAATAATATAAAGTCGGACTACGCGCGTGGCGATAGGATATATAGGACGGAATGATTTTATTTCTTTTGACAATTATATTCCGTATCATGTGCAAAATCGTGCTGTACTTTATAACTATCTATATGATATGTACAAGTACAGTAGGTATGCACACATATGTTAACGGGTGACGTGTATATATGTGTGTGTGTGTGTGTGTGTGTGTGTATACCTATATTATATAAATACATGTATTATAATATACATTCGTTTTCACGCATTATTTATACATACATAAATAAATTTATGTATTTACTTTGTGTATATATGACTTTTAGATACAACGTTTTGTTTTTCACCCTTTGGGCTGTGCGATAAATTGTGCATTCTCGCGTGAGCTTAAATTCCAAAACAAAAAAATAAAAATAAAAATAACAAAACAAAACTAAAAAAAAAAAAAAAAAAAACCACTAACTCATATTGTTTATAATCAGTTGATACAAATATCGAAGGAATCACAAGCACACATTATATTTCGTATTCACTATTCACCTGCAATACAAATTCGAATGTGACACGTTTGACAACGATAAACAGCGATATTGTGTGCATGCGTGAAAACGTTACAATTTTTCGGTGACATATAAAACCTGAATACAGTATAAATGATATATAAAGGGACAAGGGGGTAGTTCAAAATAATAATGAAAACGAAAACTTGTACAATAATATCTATAAAAAAAATATATATAATCATCCATATAGGTCATAAACTCGTAACAATAAATTGATTCTATTCACCTGACTTATGTTGTATCGTATGCTTGGAAAAATATTTCCTACCGTTTAATAAAATATACTTTCATGAAAGTCACGCAAAGCAATGAAATAATAAAAATAAATCAAATCATGACGTATTGTTGTTATTTTATTGGACAGATGTCAATGAAATAGATTTACATTTTAAAAATCATCGGCAGCCCTGAGAAAAAAATTACTATATAATAAATGATGACTAATGAATAACAATAAAGAAAAAAATGTTTTAGACATATACCAGTTTGAGTTTCTATGTGAATGCTAAGATTTACTAATAAGTTACCAATATAAAGTGATAAAACATATTTTTTATTCGTTTTTTATTCATCTGTTATATTATTATCTACACATATGATTCACTTTTTATTTATTTTTTTTACTGAAATACGTTCAAACAGTCCTATCAAAATTTAATATTTATGAAAACTATAAAACAAAATATCGAATATATATTATAATATTATTATTGTATATACGGGGTAATTCACCAAGTCTATATTTTTAGGTACTTACACTTTTTATATTCTGTGCCAATACAAATGTATTATTTTAATAGTGAACCCTTTTTTTAATTTGAAATTTTTAAACAGATAAAATGTATACCGGTATATGCTGAGTACTAATAACTGATTTTTGGACTGGAGGGACTTTGCAGAAATATGGGGGGACCACTAAGTTCCCTAAATCTTCCCTTATTTGCGCCAATGCTAGGTATACCTATTAAAACATTAAAAAGTTTGAATAAACTTATGTAACTAAAGCCAATTAATATAGGGATCAGCATGCCTGTTGATGTCTGTACACTATTCAGTTTCATCAAAGAATTTGCATAATATAGTACCCATACTCTAAATGATTACATTTTTTTATTTTCTTTGAAATTTCAATCTAAAGATTGGAAAATTTTTTTAGTGTCATAGAATAGAACTTTTAAGGTATGATATTTTATTCTTACCTGGCTACCCTAATTATTTCCCAAATATATTTTTACAATGCAGTGCACCACGAATAGGTACAACATTCAAGAATCATTATAATACTCAACCGCGTCAATGTAGAGTAAACTTGAAAAATGGCTACAATTTTCTGTAGTTCCTTATCTCTTTAAACGAGTTTAGGTAATATTGTATCGGTTAGATTATAGTATACAGTGAACACTATACAAAATAGCATAGATATTGTTTGATAAATTACAATTTTGTTTTAGTGAAAAAATATATTGAATGTGCATTGTTGCTTTATTTTGCCGTTAGGAAAATATAATATTTTTTAGATAGTTATATTAGATATTAACTGCCTATACAATATACAGTATACAATAAATTTGTTATATCGCAGGAGCAATATACAAATATTTATTACATGTTAGTCTAGACTAATAAATTTTAAGTTTTTAATTTTAACTCTGATCTTTGATCGAGTAACGATCAAATTCATTGAACAATTAGATAATGTCAGTATAAAACAGTCTTTTTTGTATTCTATGATGTTTTAATTAAACAATTTTGGTTATGGTGCCTGGACACGAAAAAAAAATTTAAAAATACGCACCTAAAAATCATTTCAGAAACAAATAAAAATATCTAAAAATGAAAGTGGTTATTACGATTATCATCTAGCAGTTGTATAATGTTTAATATTATATTAATGGATCTCCTGCGATAGTATCCCGATATATTCACTATTCATCATTGCAGAATCTTAGACGTTTTGAATGTCAATATTTATACAAGTATAATGTCTATAAATTATAAAACCATTGATCAATCCTTATTCTTTTGTTATGAACAGTTAAATATAGTTGTAATATACATACTTACATTTTAATTTATGTTTCCACATTAAATACGTACTTACAATGTAAAATAATTATAATGTCATATGTGCATTGTGACTGCAATATTACATAGTATGGGGGGTATATTAAAATATTTGGTTAAAATTAAATTTAAAAAAAAAAGGTAGGCTCCGATGTATTGTAGGCTACAAGTGGGTCATTTTATTGGATTGTGTAAAATTTGAATTTGATTGAATTTGACGATTCTAAGCGAAGACGTTCAGTCAGTCTATGATATTACTAAGCATATATTAATATGATGATATTATTATGAATAAAATAATCTATATAAAACCTATTTACGTGGAACCTTGTTTTACATTTTCAATCCCTAACTAAAAAAGTTGAACATTTTATACATTTTTAACTACAAAATCATTATTAAATTTTAAATTTGATACATTTTGTCAAAATTCAAAATGCATGTGATTGAAAAATAAATTGTGCCCATGTATTTTTAATATTTTTTAACTGCTACAGTAACAATAAATTAGGAACCTTATTTAAATTAAAAAAAATTAAAATGTCCGCAAACAGCTCAAAAAGAGTCATAATAGATCCTATTATTTTCCTTATAGTGGAGCGATAAATTCCTTATATAGGTTATTTTTACTCCCATGATAATACACTTGAAAATATGAAATAAATTTGAGGAGCCTACGACACGATTGTTCGTCATAATAGTTCACCATAACGAGAATTACGATACTACAATCATAATATTGATGTGAGGTATGCACGCAAATACAACACAACAATAACAGTAATAATATTAATAATAGTATATAATTATCATATTATATTATATCAATCAGACGAGATTGTACCCTGCGAGAGTGCCGCTGCTGCAGGTTTTCCCAGGGGGTTTTGGAAAAAGGTATAAAATTATTAGTAACAGGTCAGTTCAATATCTATTTCTGGCAAGTTTCCGCGGCGGCGTAGGTAATACCCGGAGATACCCGACATCGAATGACCATAGTGAATAGACGAGACTTAACTCACGTGTGTTTATAATGTATATAATGTAACCGGATATAAACGGATTAACGTTTGAACGAGCTCAAATTGCCCGCCGGGGTGTGTGTATGCAGAGGCATATCATCTACCCATATTTCTATTTGCGTAATCATTTTATCATAAAGTTATATTATTATTATTATTATTTTTATTATCTCACAGCGTTTTGATTGCAGGTGTCTCGAGTGTGTGACCCGGCAACATACTATTTTTCCGACGAGTGTTGCGCGAGTATTGCTCCTGCTTATAATATACCTAGTGATAGTTGCGTATAATAAAATGCAAAGAAGGAAAACAAATCGAGAAGGTGGAAAAAAAATTGCGCAATAAAATCCTGCTACAACCCGGCACTGTATACAGTCCTATTTACGCGTTGCGGCGATCATTATACGGACCTTTATTTTTTCCATCATGTGTGTTACCCAAGTTGACAAGATTGTCATCTGTAAAAAAACACCAAAAATCGTTTACCTAAATGCCTATTACTTGTTTTCTAAAAATGCGCAAAAATTTGCACGGTATTTATTTATTTTTATTTTTTTGGAATTATCATAAAGTAGGATCACACGAATTTACGTGGAGAAATCACACGCAAATTCAATACAGAAAGTAACAGAAAGTACAAACAAATGTGAAATGAAACATGAACAATTTGCACTATGGTTAAACTTCTGAAAAAAAATTATGAAAATTATCTGGATGGTAAATAATTTAAGGTTTACTATATTTGTATGAAAATTCTCGAGAAGAATATTTTCAAAAAACATACTAGGTTTTAAACAAATTTACACGATCTTTACTTAGTATTTATAAAAGTTATTAAAAAACTGAGAGAGAGTGTGAGCCCACCATTACACTCTTGGAAAGTAAAACTTCTATCATAAGGAATTGGGCCTGTGAAATTATAAGTAAATTAGGGAAAAAGTGAGAAAAATCAATACATGTGGCTTTAGCGTCGAAAACAACTTCTACTTTGGGTTGGTTTTTGATTATCTGGTCTCCAATTCTGACGGCGACGTTTTGAGATTTTCTTTTTAGGCTAAATATTAAGTTTTGGAGAGGGAAAAGTGGAAGCCGAACGATTCCGACTAGAACATGAGTTTGTATGAAGAGTTTTTTAAAAGCTGTTGAATGGAGTCGGATTTGGTACTGCAGCAGAGAATGGTGAAGTCATCGGCATATATAACAGAGATATGCAGGGATATGGTATTTTTTCGTAAATGTCATTGATGGTGATGATAAAAAGAATGTTGGAGATGGGGGAGCCTAATAGAACCCCGTTTTCTTGGCAGAATATGTCAGAGAGGGTTTTGGAAGTTTTGACCTGAAAAGTACTTTTGCCGAGGAAGTTGGTGATGAAGTCGAGTATATTTCCTTTGGAGATGATTTTGTTGAGTATGTAAATTATTCTTGGTCTTGCCAGGTCGTACGTTTTAGTGATATCGAAGCTGATTATTCTAATGTTTTGTTTGTTAAGTACTGAAGTTTGAATCTCCTTTTTTATGGTGAACAAGTTATAGATGGTACTTCTGTTACGGTGGAAGCCGTTTTGTATTGGGGAAAAAAATTAAAGTTTTCAAGGAACCATATAACGACGGTTAATTATTTTCTCAAGTAATTTACATAAAGTATTTAAAAGAGAGATGAGCCGGTAGTTTTCGGCATGAAATATATTTTTATTGGGTTTCATATAGGGTATGCCGTGGACGTGTCTCCGTGAATTGGGAAAGGCTTTATTTTACCAGATCGTGTTGTATATGGCGAAGAGGTTTTTGCTGTTATTTGGGTAGTTTTTTTATGAATGAATAGGGTATCCCGTCTGGGATATTATTATTGTAATTGAAGAAAGACTCTTTTAGTTCTTCGATCTTCAGCGGCAAGTTGGGTTGACTTGCTGGAGATGACGGGGGTTAACCGTATTAATTGGGTTGTCATATCGATAATAAGAGTTTAGGAAATCCCGGTCATAGTTGGAGTTACTGGAGTTCCTGTGAAATATAGTTTCGAGAGTATTAGTCACTACTTTGGGTGACATAGAGAGTGGTATCTGTCATCTGTGAGTAGGTTTATGGTATTGATTATTTGTGTTTCCTTTAATAGATTTGATCTATTTCCAGATGATGGAAGTATCAGTTTGGTTTCTGATGCTATTCACATAGTTTCTCCAGAATGAATTTTTAATGTTATTACAAGGAATCTAGTTCGTGCTTATGATTTCTATTTTACGGAATGAAATCCTCTTGGAACTTGGTGGTTTTAAAAATGTTTAGGGCATTATTTTTTTCCTTTATGGCTTATTTATTTGTTGGCCTACAAAGCCATTGACACAATGTACTGAAGTTCTTTGATATAATTATCATGAGTAGACATTTAATAACTCTATAATAATATTATACCTATTATATGCAACTGCTCAGTGGAATCCCAATAAAATATCGTTTACAAATTATTTGTAGTAATAATTTCAAGACAGTGATATGATGATTTTTTTTTTATATTCTGGCCAAAGCGTACAATTTATTGGTCTTACTTATTTTATATTTTAATTTTTTTTGTACGAATGTTTGTTATTCCTATTTCCCTATTTTAGTAGAAAGGATGCTAAAAACGTTTCGTGTTGACTTATTTGTGGATTGAATTTAAGCTGATATTGGTTCCCAAGAGAGGTAATTTTTCGATTTTTGGAAGAATTCCTTTGTAAGCATGAAGGAAAGTGTCAAAAAGGTGTAATTATTGAATCTGTTTGGTAAAAAAAATTGGCATATCTTATTGGAATTCATTAGCGATATACATATACATACATGACAATTTAATAGATTATTTAATTGAAATATATTATTTTACAGAGGGGACTTATTATATTGTATTGTATTATGTTTAAATTATTTTAACGATTTTTAATATAATTTTTTCTGAATGTGCTGTTGTCAAAACTTTAGTTTTAGTAATGTACATTCGCCACTTGGTGCCCTAGTTTATGCGGTACCTACACACGCCTAACCTAACCTACATTGATTTAGATATAATATTTTTAAACAAATACTGTATTGGAAATATTCCCAAATTAACTCATTTGTTTCTTCACGAATAGTTTACGTTAAACTCTACTTACGATGGACTGTCTTTCTAATAAACTAGATAAATGTAATTTGGAACATGAATATATATAATAAGATAATAATTTATTGACATTTCAATAATACCCGTGGACATTCGCTTTTTAATAATTGGCAATAACTATGGTCCAGTACACAATTTTAAATCTAATTCTATTCTATGATTTTAATTTATTAGGTTAAGTTTTGCAATGAACTTGTAAATATTTATCATACACGTTGTTTTTATTTTATTTAAACACTGATATCTTGTATCTTCTTGACTATGACGTTATATACTCGATTCAACCACTCTAAGTTCGGTTGTTGGATATCTCCCACTAGTAGAGAATTCTACAAAAAACTTTTGGAGCACTTGACATGTTAAAAATAATACCACTCGAAGTTAACATATTGAGGACAATGACTGCCAGTATATCCCTTGAGTGTTTCCAGGGATACAGACGGCAATAGATAATTTTTAATTCAGCTAAGTGTAAAAAATAACCTTTCAGTCGTATATTTTGATGCAAAATTATACAAGAGCACAGTTTTAAAGTTTTCTAGAAATAATAATATGTGAATATTGTTAGAATTTGAGTTAATTTTATATAAGTGTTTCATCTCTTATAAGTTTTAAGAGGATTGCAATTTGATTTTAAGATACGTACTTTGAAAGAGTACATGCATCCGTTTTTGAAAAGTTTCATTCAGATCTCCCTTATTATTTTATCTTAATAGTTTGTGTATATATTTACATTCGAACAGTTATGTTTCTATTTATTAATTTATCAAGATAAAAGTACTTTAAATCAACTTGTCATAAACCATTTTTCTACCATTAATTACACCTGTTACATGATTCTCAAAAATAACATACAAATATTAAATTTATTAATTTTGATAACGTGTCGTCCAATACATTATCAAGTTCAATTGATTTATTTAAATATGAAAATATATAAACAATCAACAATAGGCCGTAATAACATTATTATCTTATTCTTTGATCCATCACGATACATTGATCACATATTCGCACATTTTAAAATGTCTAGTTCAAAAATATATTTTCGACTGAAATAATCATTACTTACCTAGGCACTTATTTATTTTGATTTTATGTAATATTATATATATGTTACAAATGTTTGTATTTTTAAAGTCAGTTGTAAAAAAAAATATGTATAAAGTGATATGTTTGTAACTTGGTTGACTGTTAGTATAAACAATAAAAAAAAACTACATCATGAATATTCTAACCTTAATTACAATCGAATGAGGTTAAACTTTCATAATTGGCTACAGTGATGGTACCTAGTTTGTGTGTATCTATTTAATTTCTCGTGAATTTGGAATTATGATGAAAACACCGTAGAAACATAATTCTTTGAATATTTATAAGCCCGGGTAACTACACAAATGTATTTCATTAAATTTTATAGATATGACTTATAAAGTAATACCCGTCGAGTCACATATTATTTACCTACTATATGCTAGTAAATATATTAAAATATTATGGTTTTTATATAATTATAAGTTATGAATAATATATTAAAATTAAATTTAGTTAGTAAACAACTTTATTTTATATATTCTTTTTTTATTGAGTTATCCACGACGACAATTTATTTTCATATTGAACATTAGGAAATTAATTTAATGTTTAAACATAATGTGACTATTCCAAGAATCATTTTTAAGTAAATTTCATTTGAATGAGAGTATATATTTACAAAAGAGCAAATTAATATGCTCGTGTTTACTATGATTATATTTTTTTAAGAGTAAAATTGTTCAAAATACTTTGTATAATACACTTCAAAGGTTGTATACATTGTACTACTTAGAAAACATTATAGTGTTGCAAAATTATTGATACATTTTTAAGAAAAAAATTAGCAATGTTTATTGAATATAATATAATATTATATAGAACATTTAGATGAAGTCTTTTTTTAAAAGTTTGACATTTATGTGTTTTTTTCTTATAAACTTTAATACAATCGATCTGCATAGTAACCATTATATATATAAAAAAAAAAAAACATAAATAAACTTCAATACAACTCTGGTAAAATGTGTTTATAAAACGATTGTTATATAATCATAAAAAAAAGAGAGAAAGATAATAACAGTAATAATAATAATAATAATAATAATGAATTTTCAAGGGATGGGAATAATAAAATCATAATGATTAAGCTCTTAAGAACTTACAATGCTACGCACTATAAACCGTAAAATTATACTATAAATGTATTATAACACATTATGTAGTATAATTTATTGGTTGGTCAGTAAGTATAATATTTTATACTACGTGTTGTGTTTAATTTATTCTTCTGATAACAATATTTTTAGAACACGCAAAAAATGCTCTTTACCATGGTCAAAAAAATAATCAATCGAACGTCATTAATCGAAATTTTTTTTCGAATTTGTCGCACACAATTGGCTGACAGGATAATAATATTATGGAAAAAAGGGGAAACAAAATCATCTGTAATGAAATCCGATCACAATAATTCGTACAAAAATAACCGGACCGATAAAATTAAAGTTAAGCAAAAGGACATAATTTAGTAGGTATATTATTATCCTGCTGAATGGTCGCTGGACAAATTATTTTACGCTATGCTTTCGAGAGATTTAAACGACGTGTCTCGATCAATGAACGTATATTACAAAGCTTGTACTCAGTAGGAAAACCACTGTATAGCTTTCGTTACAGTAAATATTATCAAAAACCTAAAGTAGGTTTTATGATTGTCAGTGTTGAAAAATAACATTTATCGGAGCAATATAAATGTTATATATAAATAATTATGAAACTATTTGCGTTAAAGCTCGGCTAATGTCAAAAATTACCTAAAGTGGTATTTATATCGCATACAACAATTAATGTACGCAAATGACCGGCATATGCGCAGTTAGTAGATGTCTCTATAATAATGGTGCATAACCACATCCTCCCCCCAAGACATTTCCTACATTTTGATTCAAGGTTATTCAATACTATTATAGTAGGGTTTAAGCCCCCCCAAATCTCAAACGCTATTTGTGCAAACGATGACCGGCAATTTTTTAAGTGGCAACACATAATGTTTAATGTCGTAAACATGGGTATTATTTTATTATTCATGTAAATTCCTAACTCTTGTTGGACGTCCACGAAAACTATAAATTTATTTGAGTATTATATAGGTACCTAAGAGTCACTGTCAATTACCTATCTACATACGTCAAAGTACCTATATTATATTAATATCACCGATAATCAGTGATAGTTACTCGGAAAACCCGTAATAATATTAGTACGTAGCTGAGTTAAATAATGTTGTGGTTATCACACGAATGATCAAAGGTAAGTTATTTTATTGGATTATTTTCCCATAACGTATTGTAGCTTTTTCAGTACTATTGCAAGTTCGACATCACTTGATTCGCAGTTCACCAGTTTGCGTTCCATTCAAATTTCAATTATTTATTTTCAATCGATGTAATATTTTAAGCATGAATGTAAATTCATGCGTACTAAATTCAACTATTTATGTTTTAATAAGTTGATTTATCAAAAACAGACTGAAAATAATTCCTATTTTAGTTTATAGGAGTATAGTCAGCAAATTTCCAAAGTTAAAGATTCGAAAAAAATATTAAGTGCTATCGGATTGAAAAATACGGTAAAAGATTACAGGACGCTTTGTAAGTACGAAATATTAATGGTTAATGGAAAATAATGCTTGATAAAAACAGTAACAGAAAAGAATGATATTATACTTTATTATGTATCAATTAATGAAGAGATATTTGATATTCTTAATACTACTCATTTATATATTAGATTCGGTGGGAGAAATCGTATAGTTGCGGAAATAAGAATGGCAATATTATAACTAAGGAATCAATTATGCTATATCTACAACTTTGTTCACACTGCCAAAAGAAATCTACTAATAGATAAATATATTATATTTACATATAATATAATATATAGAATACATATTACGTGGGTTACTTTGTCTGTGTTTATATTATATTATTTTATACATCGAGTAAGTACCTATAATATAATATAGGGGATTCGAGGTTTATTTAATATACACTTGTCATTCGTTTTCAATATCTAAAACGTATTTGAATTATACAAATCAGACCAAGGAGGAGTATGGTAAAATATTAATTAATATAGTTTTAGTGCATTCTGCTTGACGGCGTATTATTTGAATATCAAAGTTTATTCAGCGTAAGTAGAATAATATTGTAGTTGGCATTAAAATAATTGTCATTATAATATTCGTACGGCATCATTATGTAAAAACTATTCGCTTTCGAAAAACGTGAGGGTTACCTGGTTTGATATCGATGCGAGATGGATATCAAATTTTAAATTATGCTTTGTTTCAAACATTCAGATTTATTTGTCGAACACATACAGTCATGACAGTAAAATAGAAATTTACAAACAATTTAATTATGTTGGTAGATGTTTTTAAATGGCAGATACTGAAAAAGTCCATTAAATCGTAGATTGATTAAACAAAAAACAATTCAATTTTCGCATGATGGTTTATTAATTAACATTCCCCAAGTCTTCATTTAATTTTAATATATCATCGTATCTATGTTCGATACATCAACTGGATTTTATTTTTAACTAAATTCTAATTATAAAATGCATACGTGTGAGCTGTGTTGTGTATAATATAGTATAGGTATAGGTACAATATAAATATATAAGATAATATAATATACAGTACTAAAGCGGGTTATTCGACAAGGAAGCTATCACCATAGTGAATATTTTTATATTCTGATTTTTTTTAAATTTTTAAGTAATACCAGACTAAAAATACTCAGATTTTTAACATTTAAAGAGTGTCTTGTGGTTAACTATACTTAACATTTTTTAAACCATTATTACGGGCTATTATTATCACTACACAGGTAATATAGTTAATAACTCAGAAGCTACATGTTCAAATTTCGATTTAGAATTTTGATATATCAACATTTTAAAAATCTAATATGCTTCAAAATGTACAGTTTAAAAGAGTCGTTCTTATTTGAGCAAAATAATGTCTAAAATAATCTTTAAGTGTTAAAAACTTAATATTTTTCAAATACCCTAAAACCGGAATTAAAAAAAATGTATAAAGGACGCCAGATAGCTATTTATTAAGAGACAAAAGTGCAAGCAAATTCCAGTTATGTTCCGCGGCAGCCATACTACAGATCATAAGGAAAAAATGAAAAAATAAAATGAAACCATAAAAAGGATAAAAAAATTACTTTACAGGAAAAACGATCACGTCTCAAAGAATAGTAAGTATATATATATATATATATATATAATAAATAGAATCACTGCTTTGATATTATTTAAAAGCAGAAAACCTTATTCATATCGCACATTTAACTCTGATTATTGAGTCAACTTAAATATAAAATTCCGGGAAAATAAATTTTTAAATATTCCAAAATGTGTTACAGTAAAATGTATACGTTTAAGAGTTTTGAAAATAGTTTTTAAGGATCCCCGAGTGACCTGCAAAATTTCATAATATTTCAAGTAAAAATAAATTATCGAAATCTGTCTATTTCATTATTATAGGTGTGTTAGTTTTTCCTCTGAGGCAAGTTTTCGTACTAAAATTGCGTTGGTTCCTAGTTTTTGACACCTTTAAAATATAAAAGGTTGCTTATTGAATAAACTTATATAAGAATAATGTATATTTGAAAAATGCATTTATGCAATGCTTTATAATTTAAATAAGTACCTACCTAACTTGTTATAACATTTCAATATATTTATTTACTTTTTTAGTGTGTCGGTACATCAGTGATCTGAAACATGTCCCATAAACTATTCCAGTTTGGCCCACAATAAACATTTATTTCTTCAAAACGGTTTAAATTAGAAATAAATTATTGTTAAACAGAGAAATCAATATACCTACGTATTTACATCTTTGTAATACAGTAATGTTATAACAATTAAAAAACTATAGTAGATAGAAGAAATAAAATATGTTGTCTTTGTTTATTTTAGTTATTTTGAAATTAGTATTATAATGAGTAAAAAAAGGAGTTTTTCCCGAGAACTTTTAACGTACGAATATATGGCCCATTGTTAATTTGAGTTGGAGGCCACTAATGTATATTATGTATAAGTAGTATTTACTAAACCATAATCATAAAAAAATGTATGCCCAATCAAACTGTTATAACTAGTAATAACATTTTGAAGTTGTATTACTGAACACTCCCTTCATACAAAAATGTCATTTAAGTATCTCTTTTATTCTAACAAGTATTATAGGCATATTTATTTATTGTATTTGCTATATAATTTAACTGTTTCAAATTATAATTATATTGTTTTAAGATAAAAAAACAACTTGTATTAAATATTAATGAAAGTTTTATGAAAACTATCTTCTAATAATTTAAAAATACGAAAATGATTAATACTAGCTTGAAAAATTATAATATAATCATATTTTACGTGTTCTGGATGAATAACACATGCTTAACATTTGTCCACAGTCACTATACAAGTCATGTAGAAGCTAATTCCTAATATTTGTATACATATTGATACTATATAAACGTATTTCATCATTTGACTTGTTAATTAAAAATAAGTGGAATACGGCTAGTGACTAATTAGTAATTACCGATTTTGTTATATTACTAGCTGTCTTGATTAACATATTTTTATGTTACTGTAGATATACGAAAAAAATCTCTACTGCCTGTGCGATGTGCTGAGATGTATAAATTTTTTTTTAGTTGTATTTTTTTGTTATTGGAAGAATAACTTGAAACCAATAATCTGTTTTTTAATAAGTGAATATTATCTTGATGAATATATTAGATATACATTATTAATTACTTAACATTGAAGTACACTTTATGAGGGAAGCCTGCAGAACAGAATTTGTTTATTTTATAAATTAATTTAGGAGGTCATGGCACCCGCACCTTTTGAGGCGACGTGGTGGGTCATCAGAAGAGAACGTGGTGACAGATGGTTAAGATGGTGCAGGAGTTTTTAGTGAAATCTTGTAAGTAGGATTTGTTCAATAGTTTCTATAAAATTAAGTATGTATATAAGGATGCGTTGGTTAAGTACCAGGTGGGTCAAGGCTATAAGGCGAAAACTGATTGACTGGAAAGCTTTGATTATTGAGTTCGGGATGGTTAGGCACAACCCCAGATTTGCATACCATAAGCCCCAATGAGCCTCAGTAATGATTTGTACAATGTGGATTTTTTGTGAATTGATAGCTTGAATATAAATATAGGACGAAACGAAATGTAAGAAGTTATTGGGAATTTTGCGTTTTGACTTCAGATGAGGTCACCCCAAGATAGGTAGTCGTTTGTCCAGTATGATTCCTTTATACTTTACCTAGAACGTAACTCTGTTGAATGATTTGTCCTGGAACTAAATTACTGTGTGGGATATTAAATTAGTGTATTGTATATATTGGCATAATTAAGTATTATTATTTCAACATATATTTCTTCTAAAACTGGCAGTAGATTTAGTAGGTTCATAACGGTAGTATGATAGTGAGTGCTTCAGTGTATATAAAATTATTACTCAGAATATTTTCCAAGCTAAATGATATTAAGAAAGCCTCAGCATAAAGTTTTAGATTTATACGAGAAGTACTAGAGTTTTATTGGGTAAGTGTTTATAAGTATCTTGTTAGTAATTAGATCGTATCAAGGCGATTTCCCTACTTTTAGTTTTTTGATTATGTGTTTTAGTTTATTCAGGGTTGTGTGTTTTTCCGGGAGAGAGATTGGTAATGACTACTAAGGAAGCTTATTATATCATTAAGGTGTACAGATTCGGGACTTATATTGTGGTGTATATATTTTTCACAGATGTTTTCCGAAATGGTTAACTTTTTCTTTGTCATAGACAACAAACATTCTGTCTGGTCCAGCTCTTTAACAATGTGAATATTTTTAGCTGTATTCTATTGCTATAATTATTTGCGTATTTTATTTTACACTATATTCAAAAATCAGATAATTTGTGAAAATTACATTTTTATTCTTTGTATAAATATAATATTTTATTTAAAATTATTGGAATATATAACATGTACTTACAGTTAAAAAATAAATGTTTTTCTTTTAAAATAAATTATGGAGCTTAGACTTATAACACTATTTTATTAGTCAAATGAATCAATAAAATTAATTTGACCTTTTTTCTTTGCCTATGCTATAAAATATATAATATTATAATATAAACGCCGCATTTAAGTCTGTATACAAAAAAAGTACAATTAATATTTATTTTTACCTAATATATTTAAAAGCATATAATATCATCACGAGCAGTGACTTACCTACACAAATATGGACTTTTATGTACTTACCTACCTTATCCTATACACAATTATTTAAAACCATTTTTGAAAATGTCTTTTTAATTATGATCAACTACTCTATAATACTTTGCTGTAAAGCACTAGTACCTATTTTAAAATTATATTTGACAAGTAAACAAGTAATAAAATAAAATAAATGATACTTAACTATAAAAAAATAATTTATATTGAAGTGAAAACATACCGAAGTAGGTATACATAAATAAGTACATATTACATGGGTGTAATATTCTAATGTATAAAAATATCGTGTCACGGTGTTCAAACTCCTCTGAAACGACTCGACTGATTTTAATGGAATATATTTGTATATTTGGTTTGTAGGTATAAGAATAGGTCGTAAAATATTTTTCAACCTCGTAGGTCCAACCAAAAGAGGTGCTCAAACGGGAATTTTGAGATTTGAAATTTTTGTTTATAAATGGTTGCTTTTGGTTATAGAATTAATAATTTATTATTAGTTGCCATTGGTTTTTGGGCAGATCAGGTACCAGCATGCATCAAATCGAATTTTTGAACATTGCTCACCAAGGTGGATGAGTTTCATTTACTGCACCGAGTTACACCTAAAAAGAGTTGAACAATCATAATTTTTCTAAGAGTTGCCATTTTTTACGGACACCAATGTGCACGGGATCAATTAGTATAATATAACAAACTAATCACACTAATGTAAATACTGAAGAACTTATTATTACCAGTGTCGTCTAAAGTTAATGGTAGTATATAAATAATAGTTAATAGTATCATAAAAAAATACCATAGTAGTTAATAGCAATAATAGATAAAAGAAAATTGATTCCATGTTTTGATAATTTTGATAATTTTATATTTTTTTTTACTGACAAAATTTTTGAAACAAAAACCATTGAATTCTATTTGGATAATACCTACCTACCTTTATATTATATATTATATTTATATTATCATACAATCAAAATCACAAAATATTTCCGTGTGAAATATGTCTATTATAATTATATAGTACCTATGCTGTGTATTGTATTAGTAGCTGTGAATAATTTCATATTTTTCCATGAATAAAAATAGTTGGTTTATTATTCAGGTTGTCGTTAACTTTTTTTATTCAACATATTTTGTACAAAAAAAAAACTTGATTTTATTTTTCCTGAGCCTCCCATAAATCTTGTTGCGTTCATTATTGCATGATAATTAAGGTATAACATGTGTTATGAAAAAAATAAAATTGAATAAAATAAAAATTCCCAATCAACCCGTAATACATATATAACACCATTTAATAATAATTTATTCATCAACATCCATTTAATTTGAGTAATGAGTTTTATGTGCGAAATATATAATTATAAAAAAAAAATACACACCTATACATTTATTATTTTATGACATACTATTCTGCTCTACGCGTAATTTTTGATGTACCTACCTACTCAATCGCAATATTATGTAAATAGAAAAATAAATCAAATTAAAAATAAATAGATTCAAAATGTCTACATGCATTCTATTATATGGGTACTTTTCATATAATGTATTTCTTTGTTGCATTGATAATCAAAAATTGTTTAACCTTATTTGTATTGAAAATTTTTTACGTTATTAAAAATGAATGACATATTTTTATGTTAATAAATGTCACTAAATATAGGTACAGATGTAAAATATAAAAGATACCTATGTTATAAATTATTATATTTTACTATTGTCATCACATAATATTTGATAAATGTTTTAAAAAACACATTATAATTCAATAAACTGATGCTAATACTATTTATAAGTAATTTCGTATTAAAAAAAGTCATATTTGTATGATAAATTCTTTATCGTGAATCCATTAATACAGTGCTTCTGAACCTTTTTATTACGATGACACCCTATTTTAGATCCATAAAAATAGCGACACACTTTAAATAATTAAGGGATTTTTGAAAAGGCAACACTTATATAATTCATTTATATCATGTTTTTATACTTTGAACATCTACAACATAAATAAGTAATTTTTTGGCGACACACATGGTAATTTTCGAAACGTTTGTATGTACACCGATTGAGAACCACTAACCATAATGATTAATAAATTGCTATAAACACCTTATACTGTTCGTAAAAAAATTGGATTCTTGTACAAGCAATAAATAACCGGCTAACCATTATACATAGATGTCATTGGTGTATTTCAGTGTTTGTCTAATAATAATTATTGTGCAAAGCAATATTATAAGTTAACCTAATTAGGTTAGTGAATTTTTGAACCATATAAGTGGTGAGAGAGATGATATTTTATCAAAAAAATAATATCCTCAAACCTATTAAAGAGAATAAGAATACTGAGAACTCATATTTATTTATATTATTCATGGACTGGAACAGAACCTAAAAAACCGGTTCTGGAACCGTATCCTTTTTAAATAATAAGAACCGAAACCTTTATTTTAATAAACAAAGTACCTGAACCGAACCGGAATTTTTAAATTAAAAAGGTACTTTTATATTCAAAAATAAAACAATTTTATTCATAATAGTTTACTGCTTTGTGTATAATCTATGTATGATCATATTATGAATTTTCTAATATTTCTCATACTATTAATGAAACCCGCATTCCGGATAGGTATTTAAAATTATTATACTTTTCGGTACCGAAATTATCTGGAACCGAAGTTATTTGGAACCGGTACCTTTATTTTTTTTCATTAATGAGCCAGAATCGAACACGAACCTTTATTTTATTTTTTGAGAACTGGTACCGGAACCAATACTGATAAATTCAAAAGGTTCGAGTCCCTGATATTAATAAGTATACAATACTCACGATTAGAATATCGAAAACTTTGAATGTAAAATAAAGGTGAGAATTGTTTAAATTCATCGACATTCATTATTATAGGTATACCGATCGACAAATAATGATTAACGCTCACCTTTGGGTAGTATTTTTTTTTCGCCTAATTTTAACATATATTTTCGGCCCACTATCTAATTTTCTCAGGTCAATAGCAGTGGTAATATAATTTTCACCCTATCGGGGTGTTTGTGCGATGATAAGGGCTACACTACGACACGCGACGGCTGGTAATGGCCATACGGTTGTTTTAATCATATTTATAATATTTTCTCGGTTAATTTGAGAGTTAAATTTGTAACAGGCGATTTTTACCCCCGGATATTTTTACCCCCCCCCCCACCCCCCTCGGTATAAATATCCTAGGTTAATTTTATCCCCGGTAAAAATATACTAGGTTAATTTTACCCCCGGTAAAGTTATCCTAGGATAATTTTACCCCTGGGGGTAAAAACATTTGAGGGTATTAAAATCCTGCGACACCGGCACAATTATAAACAATAAAATATGTGCTAACCGTAATAGACTTCCACAGATTATTATATAATGTTATGTATGCGAACAAACGGAATGAAAGTAATGAACCGTAAACGTTTAAAATAGTTTCACGAACCGAAGGGTGAACGCCTTCAACTTTTGGTAATCATCGCATCACGCGAGGTGAACGTTTTTACACACATACAGTAGTTTTAGGTACACATATTTGACTAACCGACTTAAAATCGTCACTATGCTGAATATTATAATATAAATTATTAACGTTTAGTGCAAAGTAGCTTTTAAATATATTATTTTCGCTTAAAAAATAAACCCGGTGCGGCACATCAGCTAGTAAATGTCTCGTGTGGAAAATTCCACTCATTTCTCGTAACGTCCCTCCGGCATTGTATTACGTCTTCGATTTTCCTTATCCCGTAGTAAATCCATGTACAGCCGTCGCCCGTCGGAAGGGTGAGAGTTGCGTGTGTGTGTGTGTGTGAAATAAAAAATAAAAAAATTGTCGACACGTCAAAACGTTTTTTTCACTTTTAATATCACGTTTTGACAGCGTTATCGATATTGACGTCAACGCCACAGTCCTGGGGCTAAACATTTGTAAATTACCATAATAACGCGAATGCAAAATGTCAATAAAAGTCTCACGCAAGCGACGGATATTATATTATATACCTACATCGCAGTTACTACCTAACGTGTGTGGTGAAAAACGCTGATATATATATACATATATATAATATATTATATATATTTAGGTATATACGGATACAGGAAGATCGCGTTTAATGTGTGTGCGCTCGGAAGATGTGTGACACGTGTTTTTTTTATTTAAAAACGACTCCTCGAGAGTATATTGTGACATTTTTGTTTTGAGATTTGTCTGCGCGGCGTTGAATATATATTATTATTATTGCGTGGAAACTATTGTCTCCACAACCTAACCGTTTATTATAAAATATGTATACATATGCAGGTGTCTGTGTGTGTCTTTCTCAAATGCTAATATCAAGAGTTCGAAAAGAATCACCCCCGTGGCATTATGACTGCAGCTGCAATCATATAAGAGCAGTGACGAACATTATAATAATATATTATACACTCAAATTCTCTACCCGCTGTAACTATATAACTGTAATGCCGGAGACAATTGAAATGCACGTCAATCTGGGATAAGACAATCACCTGGGAGATCAAAATAGATGTGATTTTACAACGTTATAATACTACCGGCTATTGTAGTATTGGCGTTTGTATTGATTAGAATCCAAAAAATTCGCGACAAAAATAGCTCAACTACGTATTACGCGCAAAACACATGTGAGCGATTTTTATTTATTTGATAACGTGACTTTTATAAGAACAAAGTATAATAATTTAAACTAAATTGACAATTGACAGATGTTGTGATAAGATATTATGGTTTAAAATATAATATACAATTGGGTACACACGATTAAAAATAATTTAATAGAATTTCATAAACTATAAATTATATCGTAACGAATGAAATATAGTAATAGTTGGTCAGATTCGAAAAGTTAAACATATTATTATTGGCTATCGACATCGTTCTTACTGCAGTTTTACGAGCATTTTTTTGCAAAGTTGGTTCGATTTACTGGTAGGTAAATTTAATAACCCCTCATACTTGATGTTACCGGTAACACGAATATCGAATTGTCCTAATCAACGAGGTATACATCGATGGTACCCTCGATATTACAGTCCATTAACAAAACGACAAATGGAGACGCTACGGCGACGTTCGGATAACGATTTAAATCTGAATAATATTATAACACCGCTGGTAGGTGTGTAGTAGTAATGATAATAATACTATATTAATTATACAATCACGTGTTACGAAATCATAATTATTATTCGAATCGCCGGTTTCCTTTTGAGCAGTCGGCATACATCTTCGGTATTATGCAATAAATAAACTTTTCCTATCGCCGCCGACGACGCCGCCGACGACGCCGCCGCCGTCGAGATGTCTTATAACCCGAGTAATATTTCCGAGCGTTTCACGAGTTATTATTAATTCTTCGCTTTAATGAAATTTCATACGTCTCAAACGACTGTTGCGTTTTTAATGACTTCGCACTGTAATATATAACATTATAATATTATATCGCACATTATAAGAACAATATAATAATATTATGACACACATTCCAGTGGAGATTTTCGCTATGAAAATGATTCGGACAAAAAGTTAATAGTACGTGAAATTGAACATCGTCGGGTTAAAGAAAAAACGTAATTATACCACCCAACGTGCATGATGGATATTGTTATATAAGTACGACATAATATTATATACCGTGTCTAATAGGTCACGTGGTTTTCAATTAATTATTGTTTATGTATTTAAATGGTATATACCTACTCATATAGAGTAAATTAAATATTTTCTGAGTTAACTTTAGAACAACAAAATAATATTATGTTTACAGCACTATGTCTGAAAAAAATGTGAATGTTTATTTGGCGATGGTAAAAAAGTTATAGGTACGATGGATAGGTTTTACATATTACGTGAATAACAGAAGAACTATTAAAATAGTATCGAACAAATAATAGTACATTAATGTGATAATAATAGTAAGGAAATTAAATTGTAGAAAAACAAGGTGTGAGATTGACCTACAAAAAATGTATCGAAACTATAATCTCCAAGTGTCAAGAAATTAAAATTGTTGTAATGAGCATATAGTGTTGAAGATTAACTGCGTTAATTATCTAATGTTATACTTATTAATAGTACCTAAGTTTAATTTTAATTATACAGAGAATTTGATCGAGTTAAACGATTGCATTTTTTCCAACAGTAAAACCATCATTATTATAACAATATAATCACGTGTATTTATAATGTCTAATTAGCCCATATTTGCATGTTTGCATATTTTTATCGTAGTTAATCACAAATAATTTCACCAAAGCATTATTTTTAAATGATATTATATTATAATATAGCTAAATTATCAAAGTAGAATAGAACCGTATTTAATATTATAATATATTATTATATTCTTTTGCCACTTAAATATTTTCTATCACATAACATAACATAATATAATATTACTGTATTCGCTTACAAATGCAGTTCTTGTTTTGTACTCATTAAGAGGATACAGACGGCATGCGTTATTTCGTCTTACAAATGTGTAACACGCGGCAAATTTATGTTTAGCATTTCTAGTTAAGCTTCATTAGTTTTAATACAAGAGTACATTTACTTAATGTTACACAATTTCTTTATGGTTATATTCTGAAGAGTTTTTGATATTTCAATTTTGAAATAATGTGAATTATAAGTGTGTAAAGTATTACAATTTGAAAACTCTCATTATAAAATTCGTTTCGTTATCGAAAGGAAAAAAACACCCTATTGAAAATATTATTAGCCTTAAGTCTGATAATAGGTAATTTCACTTAAAATATTAAAACAAATAAAACGAAAATAAGAATAATCGCTGGGAAAGATATTCTTTAAATATTAACACAATAAATTATGTTCAGTTTTCATTTATAAATTTGCACGGAAATGTTTCAATTTTGTTAATTGATATTATCCGCAGTAATAAGTAATCATTAGCATTACATTTTTTTAATGCTCTATGATTGATCACAAATAAATTGTAGTATTTACAGTTATTTGATATACCCCATTAGTGATTTAAATTTAATACTCGTACCGTTTCAATGTACAAACAAGAGTTTTAAAATACCGAAATAATTGCTCATCTGAACTACATTGAATAAATTAATTAAATGAGTTTATTTTGTTCTGAACTAACCATTATTATTTGGTTCTTAACTCGAACGTTTTAGTCTTTTTCTGTGCTCATCAAACGCACAACGCACAGTACACAGTATAATATAATATATATATATATATATATATATACATAAATACACACAAATAATATTATAATTTGGAATGACAAGAGGAAACTTATATATACTATTGAGCCCTTGTATTACGGCCAAAAACACGCCTTTTCCCATAGAGCCCCTAAAGTGGATTTTAATTATCTCCTATTTATCTTGGTCCCTCAATTCTGGTCAAATCATACGGGTGCTCGATTTTTGACAACACTGACTTGATATCGTTTGTCTAAAATGAATTCGCAGAAACATCCCTTTTCGACTCACATAAATAACGACTGCAGTATGTAATTATAATTTTAAAGTCTTGAATATTTTAGTATACGTAATTACATACCTTCGTCAACAACGACAACACTGTGTTAAGAATACAATGTACCTACACTTTGTGTACGAATACCATTGCAACGGATCCAATTTTTCTTTCTATAATGAATTTCGTACGCTTGGTATAGGTATAGCCGTATAGGTATTTAATTGTATGGAATACCCGCGACAAGTGTGTTTGAAAATTACACATTATTACATATTGTAATACTTTTTTAATTTTGGTAGGTTGGCGAGGTGGGTACTTTACCTAGGTCATTTTTACAAAATGTTCCATGAAATGACCAGCCTCGCAAACAGAATTTCGTTATTATCATAGGACAAAAGCACCAGAATGAGATTGATTAAAACACTTAATTTTTTAATATCTCCAAGCATAGCACGCAAGAGCGAGTTGTCAGAACAATTTTGAGTTTAGAATTTTCGTATTGTAATTTATTTTACTGCCAGCATTATATTTTTGGCACGATAGAATTTATGCATGCCATTTATAAATATTACTTAATATTATCTAATTTTTAAACACGAATATAATAAAAACTTTGTCTACAATTTGGTTGTTTCGAGAATACACTTTATTTTATGACAATAATGTTGTCACATACATTGTAAATTTTCAAGTGGCTTCAACTAACTGTTCATATAGTATTTTGTGGAACATTTTCAATAATCTCCAAAAAAATCATACCCTAGATATACAATATTACACTGTTTTTGATCGAAACATAAATGCAATATTTTTTGACGAACCACAAGATTTAACTTGTTATACAAAAAAGTAATCGATGCCAGTTCATTTCAACAACAGAAAAGCACTAAAAACGTACATCGAATCAATTTATATTGAAACAACAGTCCACCCTCCTATCAGTGCCGATGACGATGTCATAAATTGCGCCATGTCTCTTTTATTCATTACCCGTTTAAATTCAGCGTATTTCTATGAAATCCATTACCATTTTGTATACTTAAGAGCCGACGCGATTTTAGCACAAACTCGATTCAGAGGAAAAGCTCTCACGGCGCTAAAATAAAATAGTCAGACGGTTTTTTTTTTCGTAAGATGAAGACATTTATACATACAGGTCAAGTTTGACTCATTAAAAACTCTGTCGGTTATAATAGTTTCTTAATAAACGCCTAAATAATAACGCGTTTTGTAGTATTTTTTGTTAAATCTGTTTTGTTTTATTTTTAAGCCTGTAGTCGTATGACCAACCTGCGTGTCGTAACTAAAAATTTATAAGAATTCCCCATAAATGTCGTTAACTCTTGTAAGTACAAAAATATATGGTTATAATACATGAAAAGATTAAGTAGGTATAGTTGAAACCACAGGACGGCACTTTAAATTCGAAACAATTAAAGTAATTTTAAAATCTAATCTGCGTCCGGTCCGATGTTGTTCCATTCCTGTCATCTAACGAACGAAAAGGGACATTGAAAAATAATCAACAAATGGTGGTTTACTTTCAGCCAAATGTAACCAGACATTCAAGAGTATTAAATAATTCAATGTTTTCTTGCAATCCAATCACTGTTAACTCGTGTGTATTCTACTAAGTGCAAGGTGTTACTCACATCGGACACAATGTTTTGGTATTTTACACGTAAAATGTAAATACACAGTTTCTCTGTGTGTTTTATAGTTTGAACAGACTAAATAATTACAAGAATTAAACAAATAAAAAATAAATTGTTTTATCTGAATGGAAACCGACAACAATTTAAATAAATGGCAGTGGGATGCAATTTTCTAAAATTCCAAATAACTGTTTAAATTGCAGTTATTTACATATTTTGGTAGAATTCCACACTCTCACAATGCATATCTATAACAATATTATGTATTCCCTTTAAAGTTGTCATAGTCAACAGAAACGTTTTGTCAGGTGGTATTTCCAAAACAGTAATGATTTTCTATTCTGAAGTATTTCTGTCACTTTTTCCTATATTTTCGTTTTATCATCCAATACCTACGTGAAAAAGGCACTTTTTCAAATAAGTGTAATTTTTTGTATTCAATTGGCTTGATTGTCAGTAAAAACGTGTGTTGGAAAGTTCTGTAAAATGTTCATAAAAATAACCTAACAGCGAACCTGCGATAGAATATACTTACAAATATAATATACTTTACTGTGTACCGGCTACAATACTAAAATATACCTACTTTAATATTTCGATATATTTTAAGAATGTATAATTGATAAAATATTTCATATTCAACTATATAATAATATTATGTATAACTAATACATGTAAGATTATATTGAGTTCGATTTGCTAAAAAATAATAACGTTTTCAGCTCAAAAAATAAGTCAAAAAAATGTTAGCCAAATTAAATTTTGTTTGTGTTTTGACAGTATACATAATTAGATGAGTGTTTTTAGAAACTTAAGGTTACTTGGTTATCTAATTATTGGATATTGTTCCTATGAACTAATTCTAGTTATAATATTTTGGCACCTGTGACTGTACCAAACAATCAATAATAATTTAGGTCTAGACGCACAAAAAGCTTTTATCAAGTTTAAATGGTTCCCCTAATAACATTTATCTTCACGTCAAAGGTTTTTTTTAATCAAACAGTTAACACATTTATTGTTATTGGACATTCAGTTGTGTAATCGTTTGACAATAAAATTGTGTGGGCATAATAATATACACTCGTATAATATTTTATATGATTTATTACTTATTATTCATAATTTTTATCATTAACAACCTGAACAACAATATAAAAGAGTTAGCCAAGTGACATAAAATTGAGTAGGATGATAAATGTATTGGTTTAACAATTATGTATGTGTTTTTTTTTTTCAGTGGCTTCAATTTTAGATGGATGAATAAAATTGAGTATAGTGTTGGTATTTTGAATGTTTCATGTTTCTTATTCATCAGTGGTTTTCCTGGTTGTTGAGAAAAACTAACAATGTACAATAATAATACATTGAACAAATAAAAAATAAAAATAAAACATCAACAAGGCCAGTTTTTACGAGGGTTGACATTTCTGGATTTAAGATTTAATGACTTATCGTTTTCTTTAATTAACGTTTTATACGCTATTTTAATATCAGCTGGAAATTATGCAAAATAAAACGAACCAACTACTAACACACTCTGTCTCTGTATCCTATAATCAGGTATATTATTAATATAAATTTCAAAATATTTTAATTTTTTTTTGTTTTTAACACTAGAAAATGATATAGTGTAAAATTAATTATATTATATTATTTCAAATTTTCTCCTATTTCTAAAAAAAATATTTAAACATTAAATAGCTCAAAAATTTTGAAAACGTTTTTATTGACAAATTAATAATATCTTAAGTCGTAACTACTGTGAATTGTCATGTTTTAAATGTCTTTAATCTTTATAAATATATTGCAGATGTGCGTATTATTAAAATCTTTAACGTTTATACAATGGTTTGCATAAATCATTTATCTTATTTTTTTCTAAAAAAATACTTCAATGAAAAAAATCAGATTTATTGTTCATAGCTATTATTTGTTTAACGTTAAAATTAAAATACGGAAAAGTTTAAATATTACTATACCTACATCAAGTTCAATTTTATTCTCTGGATTAAATTTTATAGTGCACCATATTTTATGATTAACTTTGTACTTTTTAGTACCTATTATAATTTAAAATGAGAATACTGCGTTACTAATAAAATTATATGACCATGTAAACTATATTCGGTACACATTTTAATAATAAAATCTTAAACGCCAATAATAATAACTGCCCTCGACATTTAAAAAAAAATATTTTACGAAGTTGATAAGGACCCTAGATTCAATAGAAAATATATTTTTGAATTCTATTGATCATACATTTATTTACAGACTTTTAAAATACTTTGTCTACTTATTTACTTTTTTATATTAATATATAAGGTACACGAATAAAAGTTGCTTAAAGATATTAATTATATGATTTCAATTAAAAAAAAAATAGCAAAAGGTACAATATCTATTCATTATTTTTAAAATTAAAATTGCGACAATTATTAAATACTTTTTGTTCATTCTATCTCTTATAAGATTAACACAGCCAAATTGATATAACGCGGCAGTCGGAATTTAAAATTAATGGTCTTACATGCATATATTACTATGCATAAATAAATAATCTTAATTTAACTAATGGTCTTAATTTTAATAGTCTGAATTTAATTATTAAAACGGTATAGTATAGTAAGTATAAAATATTTATTTATAAATTAACAATCCATAGTATATATTTAAATAATATATCCATCGATCAAGGATTCAAGCAAAGTAAATTTATTTATTCAAAATAGGTACCTACTCAAAAATGTTTGTCATTTCCGGCGGTAGTAATAACTATGCCATTTATATCATCCATTTTTATTTATATTTATTTTTACGTTAGTCAATTTCATAGCAAATGGTCCCTCTCAAGTGCATGGAATCCAAATTGTTCTTATATAATATTATATAAAATGAAAAAAATAAACGTTTATCCAAACTCATACAACCTTATTCGAGTGGCTCTTATATTACCCATCAGTTAAGTCAACCATGAACATTTGTTTTCCTCTACACAAACCTGTAAAAACATGGGAAACACAAAGATATTGATATATTTACAAATCTCTTTAAATTTATCACGAGTATTAAATCAAATGGATTTGGTAAAATTCATAAACGAAGAGGTCAGATGTTCTATAAATCAACATTTACTGAGGTTAAATAATACAGGTTATCCAAGGGGATTATTTGGCGTTGCCCAGGTTTAATTTAATTATTTTAAGATATTGGTGGTTCGGTCATAATGCTTTGGGAGGGGGGGGGGCACAATAATTATATAACTGCAGTGTGCCCAAAAAATCACTACTGATACACTTTTTTAAAGCCATTCTGGAATTTAATAGAATGAATTACTGAAAAATAAATAGTTATGGAACTGTCCCAATTAAATAACAGTAACCGATTTCGAATTTATGTACCTAATAGGGATGTAAAAAAATGCTGATCTAGGGTTGAATAATTGTTTTAAATGGTTTCAACACAAATTCAAAGTCAACTAATGAAATATCAATTGTGTCATTAATTCGTACTAATTTTGTTTTAATTTTTTCCATATAATTTTTTTCTAATTACTCATAATAATATATGTTTTAATATTGTAATTTGATTGTTTTTTTCGAGCTGTTAGTATATATAAAGGTTTAGTATTTGTTTTGATTTGAATTTGTCTTATCATAAGGAAATATTGGATAAAAACATTGAATCCTATACATAATTATTCTCAACAACTGGGATTTTATCTGAGTTTCATCAAGACTTAATAATGTTTAAATGCTATTTTAACCATTTGCCACTCATAATATTGTATTTTTGTAAGTAGTTATTAATCATGATTTATCTACAAATTAATGATCTCAATACAATAATTTATTCTGGTCAAATTGAGCTAGACGAGTGTCAAATACACAATACAGAACACTGTGTATTCATATTGTTTTTAGTATGGCGTTTTATGTTAAATAATATTGTGACTTACTGTTCTATTATGATTACCTATACCCAACCTTAATGATTGATGTGAAAGGAAAAAATAAAATAAAATCATCGCTTAAATTAATTTAGTTGCATAATTTAATTTAGGTATTCTTAAAATGTAAAATACAGTTATTAAAAAAATATATTTTATAATATAATACAATATTATAATTATATGAATAACATCAATAACAATAATCTAAAAAGTGTGCTTTGTTCCTAGCAATCATAGAACTGAAAGGACTCCAAATAAAATTAAACTCGGTATATTAATCACTTTATTGGTTGATATTGAGCTAATTTTATGATCACAAAAAATATTAAAAATCAAAATTTTAAAGATAATGTATAATTTATTATGTGGGTAGGTATTCGTGTTTCATTCATATGATTCAATTTTTAACTTTTTCCCTCTTAATAATCCTCAGAGATCAATGATTTTTTTTTCTATTAATATCATGATGAAACAAAAACAAATAATATATATTATACATGATTTATTTTTTGGGATAGTTTAACTGTTTTACTAAACTTTTTAAACAGATTGTATGAATCTAATAACAGATATTCTTATTTTTAATAATAAATGATATTTTTATAACTCGTTAATATTGTAATGTGTGGCGTGTAACGTATTGATACATTTTGATCATAAAGATTATTTTTCTATTTTAAAAGTTTTGCAGTAAATTGTTTAGATAGGTAGGTATTTTTATAGTATTCTCAATAAACTATGTAACATTATAAGTAGGTATGAAAGTGTTGTTTACTTCGAAATATCGGAAAATTATATCAACGATATTAGCGTAACTTTCTACCCTTTTAAAATCCATTAACTATACAAATTTACAAGTACTCGTATTATATTGTAAGCTAGGTACTTCAGTTTATTTATATACTAGTATTGTTCATATCTCTAAAATATGTCTACATAAATCTAAGTGGTGCATTTAATAGTATTCCGTAATCATTTATTCTTCAACATCGTTTTAAACGTCAATATTGATGTTTTAAATAACCTATTAAAGGTAATGAAACCAATATAAATTATTTAAATGACTTATTATATTGTACCTACGTAATTAGTAAACAACTGTCGTTATCGGTAAAATTGCTTGTCATCGTACTGGCATGATCAAACTTCAGACCATGATTATTAATGATGTTATAAAACACATAAAAAATAAATAAATAAAATAGATTGAAATAATTATAACTTAAGTACCTACACCTATTACTGAATGGGGGCTTTTTAACTAATATGAATAACAAATATGTTACCTAGTCCGCTATTTATTTCAAAGCATCATTAATATCTTTTTAAACTTTTTTACTATCAGTATTATAATTATTATTATTATTATTACTATTAACAAATAAAATGATTGTTACTATTGTCAACTAACACGTTATTTCACACAATCAAATTTATAGTTTCATTATTCATAGTTCTACATGATTCTTTTTTTACCAATTACCAACGACGAATATATATTATATAGTAATAATGATATTTTTATTGAATAATATAAAGAAGAAACATTTTTTTTATATTTGTTAATATCGATACCTAACTGAATGAATATTATCTCTATAAATATAAATTAATACTGCATTCAAAATATATAGGATTACATTCCGAGTAGAGAATTTATTTAATTGAAATTTAAAAACTTGGTTATAACTTATTATACCTATATAATAAAATAATATTATTATGTATAATAGGAAGTACAACATTAAAATGTATGTTGTTTATTAGGTATACAATGTCTTCCTCATATTTGAATTTTTTCACTGACGAATATATAAAAAAATGATGAATAAAAACTAAGATACTTAAATGTATGATAATTGTATGATAATTTTCCATGTTACTTAAATGTCTAAATCTGCAAAAAATATCGTAATTTAAATAATTAATTTAAATTTTTACAAAAGAATTTGTTTAATTTTTTTTTTTAAGTAGGTACCTACCAATTTCATTGGGTTAATTATTGTTTATAAGATTAACGTTAATAATAATATATAGGTACGGCAGATATGTAAAGATTATTTAATTGTTTTTCAATTATTTTTTATTAATTTTATCTACTGAATTAAAATTGTACTAAATCATTATTTTGTATATTTCTTTTGTTTGTCATAATATTATAGGTATAAAACAAATTAAACCAATTACAATTTGCAGTAAATTTGTTGAAATAAAAACTTTTGAAAGATAATAGTTCATCTATATTATGTTACATATTATTTTAACATATCGATTTCAAATTCGTGATTTATAACACTTAATTTTTGATCGAGTAACTCATATATAGACGGTAATCTTCCACCCTTACGTCTTATACACATAGCAATGATGAATCTACCCGACGCCGAAGAATGTCAACTAAATCCTATATGATACGTATCTTTATATCATTGGAATAAATTGTATTAGCTTTTTAGCTTTATCACACAAATAACACACGTCTTGGGTAGTATTAATGTACACTGTATAAAAATATTATGTATAGGTACTTACGCAATTTTTTTTTTGTATCAAGAGTACATCACACCCGCAAGTATTGTCTAGCAGACGCATAATATGACTGGCCAATTTTACGAGTAATTTTACGTTCAAAATAACACATTTTACTTTGATATTTTTATTATTTCAATGAATTGAACTGGTATCAAATTTAAGGTAAGAATATTAATATTTACTGTCCAAATTAAGATTTTTTTTTTTTTTAAATTTAAATTTTGAAGCAAGTTATAAGTGTTTGGACATTTACAACTTTAAAATACTCATTAAGTATCTACTTGCTTCAAAATGTAAAAAAGATATTTAAAAAAAGACTACTTTCGGAACTCAAATAATAATTTACTTTTAAATTATTTATCAATATTTACTATCATATTAAAAATTCATAAATAAAATGGATTATTCTAAACTTAAATTTATCTACGTAATAGGTTTGTCAGACAGTGATAATACATGAGAATGTGACATTATCTTAAGTTCATTAATAGAAACATATGTTTTATATCATCAAAGTAAAAACTATCAAAAGCTAGAAATAGGTATGTATGTTGCATGCAATATTAACTGGTAAATAATATAAAAATTAATTAGCCGCTTTATTTTCATGCAATTTAATATTTTATATGTATTTATATTTACTTTAAACAATTTAAATTGAATTATATTTTGTTTGTAATTTAAATTTATTATTTACCCAGTGATATGATAAAAAATGTTCATGTTTTTTCTTTAAAATATACATTTTTATTTTCAATCAATTCTAATTTCTAACTTATAAATCATACAATTTAACAATTTAATACTGCTAATAACAAAAATATTTTAGAGCCACAAGATTATAAAACCTCATTTCACTTTATAAGAATATAATTTAAATAAAAATAATATGATAATTATTGCGTGTAAAATAATTTCATCGATCTTTCAAAAAAGAAGTTCTATAAAAAAAAAAAAATTACTTCTTTTTGAAAGAAATAAGCTAAATGCTACTATTTTATATAATATGTGATATTATATTTAGAATTATATGTAGTATAAACAAATGAGTGAAACTAATATCGTACATACAACTATACATTGTGCTTTAAAATTATAAATCATAACTGTTTTAAAATTTATTTTTAATTTAACATACCGGTGAATCGTTATAATGTATAAAATATAATTCAGAAACTATGGATTAGTTTTAAGCTATAAAGGGCTATAGGGTTTACAAAAAATTGAGATAATACATTATATTATTTATAATAGCCCATATTATAAGATAAACTAAAATAAATCCTAAACAATTTATATATTTTAATATGAGAAAATTAAACGATAATTAATCGATACCTTGTTGGTATATATTAGAGAATATAAGAAAAATATGTTTTTCCAAAGCAAACTTAATAGGTAAGCAAAATGTGCATTAAAATCAGTTGTTCCCAACCTGTGGGTCCACAGTTCCCAAGCATTTTTTTTTTTTTTTTTAATATTAAAATAAATTTGAAAAAATTTAGATTTTATGAAAAAATAGTAATTAAATTGTGAACCAATTATACAACTTATAAATACTCATAATAACGTTAGGTTGTTCTTAAGTACCATTGATTTTATTTATTCTAAAATCTAAAATCTGAGAAAAAATGATTCTTGGTTTTGAGGGGAAAAAATGTTGGGAAACACCGACTTAAATAGTTACACCTAACAATGAATTATTTCAAAAACAAATTCGTGCGTTCAACGATTTTAAAAAACTTTAAGCGACAAATAATTAAATACTCACGCTAACGCGACGTTTACATATAATAATTATAATTTACTGGAAAAAATATTTGTCAAATGAGTAAAAATTAAAAAATGTCTTTCAATACAAAACGGAATAGTAATCGTAGTTAGCTTATTCGAACAGTGAGGATTTTTACTCGCAAACGGTCGCGGGTTAGCACGAGTATGTTATACCTGCGTATATCGTCAAGTTTGCAACGAAAATTATTTTAAAGAAAATTCAAGAACACCGACAATGATGAGTACAGTTAATAAATAATAATAAATAAAAATAATAATATAATTATTGGAGTTATTATTTTTTGCACTTACCGACGGCGAAGAAGAACGGCCACATCAGAGCGAGGTGGTTGCACGCGATGAGAGCCAACACGATTTTCCACGTCCAACCCGTCAGTCTCAAGAAGGTGATCCCATGTGGAGCCATTTTCTTTTCCTTTTTTTTTTCTATCGACTTGCGGCGAGTAAGCGGTTCTCACTTGAAGTTGGTCTTAACGAACGGTTTTTCGTTTTCACTTTGGGTTTTGTCTCCGAGAAAAAAAATGTTTTCAAAAAAAAAAATTGCCTCCGTTTCGCGCGGGGCAGACGACCACTCGACCAGTGGCGAGAGTTTGGGAATAACGATGGTATTTAATACGACGTGTGATTGTTATTGTCTTAAAGGGACCATTCGATCGGGTTGGACTTTCGGATAATATAAGGTACGATAACAACGACAATAATATTATTGCTGCGTATGGTATCGCGCGCGCAATCGTCCCGCCGCGGTTCGATGACGACAATAATATTATTATATTTTAATTTGTGATAAAACAATACCGTTAGGTAAAATAATATATTTTATTACGATGAAAAATTAACGGTCAGAGTTCACACTCCGTCACATCGATAGGTATAGGTGCGTAATAAAAATATCACGACACGGATCCTCCGGCGGTGGGTGGCCCCGTCGTTTTGGATGGTCAGGGGAGGTTTTATCTCGGATTTTTTTTTACGTTGACTTTTTTAATATTGTTACAACGACAAAAACGACGGCAAAGACGATATGAATATTATTGTCGACGGGCGCACACCGGCGTTCAGACCAACGGCGGACAGTCCACTGAAATGCCGAGTCGCGTGCGTCGTCGGGAAAACGCGGGTCGTCTGTACTCTCGCGGCTGGCGAAAACGCGGCGGCGCGCGAACCCCCCGAGTCGGCGGGTGGCGCTATGCGCTTTACTCGCCCGCCCCGCAAACCGACAGCGCCATCTGTAGTTCAAGCCGCGCGTGTTATAATATAATATTATACGCTCGTCTGCACCGCCGTCGGACAACAACAACAACAACAACAACAACGACGACGACGACGACGACGGGCGCGCACGTGGGTGTCGGGGTTTTCGTTTATTGGGTGGGAGGGGGGAGGGGGGCTCACAAATTTTCCCACTCACAAGATACCATCACCGACATTATAATGTTGATACGATTACGAAACAAATTGGATTTAGATTTTAAGCTGATATTCGAAATTCGAACTCGCAGTACATTACGCGACGAACCGAACTGAACTAAGGCGAAAATTTGACTTTCATGCCTGCACACCGCCACAGACAGGTCGAATTCCTGTTACTCCCTGTATTTTCCTGGTTTTATTTTTCAGAGAATTATTATTGTTTCCTGGTATTATTTACCTATATTTTACTATCCCGTTTTTGTCGTTCCTATAAATAACATTTTTTGGAATTTATGGCGCGTAATTTTCGTCGAATGTTGACTATCGTACGTAATCTCTATAGTACCTAGAAACCTAGAGTTTTCAACGAAATAATCGATCGGCGCTTTCCACAAATCTTATGACGTGTACCCAACATAATTATATCAAATTCGAAAGAAAATTATGCGTGCGTCAGTATACAGGCAGGACAAAAGTGAGTATTTTTTGAGGGAACTTTAAAAGTATACGCTTACCCATTGACCATAACTCGAATAGCATATACGTATTTGCTCATTTTTAATTATTCAACAGACATTTTTTTCAATAGATGTGATGTATCTAGATCAAAATTCGATCGAGTTGTTTTTGAGATTTATAACTTAATATTTTTTGTGCTAAGAATAATAAATTAGTTTACGCCAATAAACAATTTTAAAATGTCAGTGATCATTATTGATCAATAAATATAAATAAGTCGTAAAAATCGTCAAAGTATAATAAAAATACAATAATTTTAAAATTTAAATAAATAAATAAAAAAGGTGGGTAAGTGAATTTCGCTCTGCTGTACAGTAGGTTACAAGTGGGTCACTGTATAATGGATGGTATTAAATTTGAATTCAATGATATAATATCATTGTATAAGAAAAACGATTCTGAGCGGAGACGGTATGTCAGTCTAGGTATAAGACATAATATTATATTATAGTCTATAGTATTTAAAAAAAAAATTGACCTATAATAGGTACCTATAATAAATTCCAAATTAATCATATCATAATATCTATTAGGTACTTATAACGCCAACAAAAAACCGTGGTACTATCATAGATATATAATAGTATACTTTAGAAGTTTCAAGTTTCACATTTTTTACACTTTTTGGCCCAATAGATAAAACTTTATTGACATTCATAGAAAAAAAAACTAATTAAATTGGAAACTGAAATTGTCCGTAAACAGCTCAAAACAAATCAAAATATTTTGAAAATTTTATCATGTATAGAAAATGGAAATATAAACAACCAGTGAAAATTTCATGTATCTACAGTCATTCGTTTTAATGTTAAACCAAAAACCAAAATCAATTTTCTCGAAAACAGATTTTGCGTAAAAATTCCCGTTTTTCCTTAATTTTTCTTTTGTTTTTCACGGCGCTTTTGAAAACTATTGGAAAAATGTTACTTTTGACCCCCCAAAGTACCAACTAGATTCACTTTCCTATCAGAAAAGGTACTGTTGAAGAAAATCCAAGCACTTTTACTGTCTTAAAAGTTGATGACAGACATAAAAAAAAAAATAAAAAAAAAAAAACACACATCATTGTAAAATCAATACATTCATCGTTCCATTCAGAATCTAAAATGTTATTGTATCCAATTATAAAAAAATATTTAAAAAAATATACTCAAACAAGTATCAATGATTAGTTTATTTGTATATATTATTAAATAAATTATCTCATTCGATTACAATGTTTTATTGTTGACAAGACGTGGTATAGTAAAATAATATGTGTTCACAATAATATAAAGACCACGTTCTTTATATTCCACTTCAATATGGCACACTTTGAACATCCAAGAGCAGTGGGCTTGCGAAGAAATCACTATGGACGAGAAAATATCTTCAGAGCGTGATCTTCTTACTACGGCCACTGGCCAGGTATGGTCATTTTCCGACAAAAACCGGGAAGGCCTCGAAACGGCATGACCAAAAAGTTATCGACGATCCATCGTCAACAATGTGTGATAGGTACTAGCACAGTTGTATAAAGTTGGTGATGCAACATGCAAACTGTATACAAACCGTTTTTCTATTTATCCTGGTATTGGGCTGAAAAATTGTCAACGCCACAATGTCTCGTCCGGTAAAAACTATGGTAACGAAAATTATGTTCGGCTGGATGACGATCAATTTATTAACTGTACAGTGTACACTCATTGATATACCTACAAATAGTTCAAAACCGATCTCCCATCGAAAGCCAACAGTAAAATATTATGTACTGCATCGCTTTTTCGTAAATTTAACAATAATAATATTATACTATTAATAGTCTGTTAATATTTTTTTCTCGTATCGTTGTGCGATAATTTTTTCAACATTTCTGTGATAAATTAAACAAGTATTGGGTAAGATCGGTGAAGAGCAAACACATTATGACACCGTCACCGCTTCTTGAGTTGTAAGTATTTAAAGTTTAGATTGGTCGAGCGGAGTGGTACGGGGTTACCCCGCAAAATGTTTGTCCACTACGCTGCTTGTCTAAACTTTAAATACTTATAACTCATAAACTACACGTCCTAAATTCGATTTTTATGTATCAAAATACTTAGAAAAATATATTTCTTTGGAATATGAAATTAAAACTCAGTTGTCATTCAAAAAAGTAAAAAAACTTAAAAAATATAAGGATAAAAAAAACAGGTAATTGGATGTCGCTCTGCTGTACAGTAGATTACAAGTGGGTCATTGTATAATGGTTGTATTAGACTTGAATTCAATGATGTAATATCATTGTATAAGAAAAACGATTCTGAGCGGAGACGGTTTGTCAGTCTGGATATTTTATATTTTGTTATTATTTATTTTATCATGTAAGTTGAATTAATATTAAAATATTATAATTTTTTATTCGTTTCTATGGTGATAAACAAAGCGTTTGAAATTAAAATCCCATTTTTAGCGTTTTTTCGTATTTTTCCGGTTGTTTTTCCCGTGACATTAAATAACTATTGAAAAAATCGAAAAATAACCTCTTTAAAGTACCATCTTGATCCAATTTGCTAAAAGATAAAGTACTATATGTTGAAATCGAAACACTCCTTCTGGAAGAAATTTTGTATACAGGATATAAAAAGAAGAAAAAAAAAATAAACACCATTGTAAAAACAATAGCTTCCTCGCTCCGCTCAGAATCTAAAATGTTTAAAAATATAATTTTTTAGTAAAAACTTTGTTTTTTAATTCAATTTGAGGCTATGTAAAAAGATATTTTCAAAAATATTAATAATTTTTGAAAGAAGTAGTGTTTAAGGATAAAAAAATCACGTTGTACACAGAAACTTAAATTTTGCAAACGTTAGTAATACGATGAAAAAAAAACCTATTCTTTAGAGCAATTTGATCTCAATATTTTTAGGACCGCGACCCTATTTTATCCCCGAAAATCTATCGCCATATCCACATGGTTTATTTACAAGATTAAAATTTAGTTCTAAAAATAAAATTTTAATTAATATTATTATAATTTATTACTTTATTAGCTTATAAACTATAATGAATATAATATTCGTATAATATATAATGAATACATTTCTTAGAATCTATTATCTATATAATTCATAGTACGTAGCTACACAAACTATAGTTTGAAGCGTTTACAGGCAGGAAAAGTTCACGGCGATGTTTTTACAGATGAGTCTAAAAACCACGCAATGTGTGATAAGTGATAAAAAAATATCACATACCTATGCTGAAAACAGCGATTCTGCAATTGTCGAAGTTAAGAATTAATCGATAGGAGGTCTGCGACCTCCATAATCTGTTGCGATGTACCCGATTATTAGCTATTAATTAAACATTTTTATTAGATATAATATTATATTGCTTACTTGTCAAGAAATATCACATTAAAAAAGGTATTGAAAGAAAAGACTTAGCTTATTTAAATTAAATGTTAAGTATATATTTATACTGCAAACACCAGTGTCTTTTAAAGGTATGAAAATAGCTATGATTCGTTGTGTGGCACGGGTGGAAACATAAATCAACCAACTGAAATATGAAAAAAAAGGTGCAAAGATTATAATTGCTTTCAAAGAAAATACAATGTGAAAATATTCACCTCATTTGTTGTAGTAATCAATTTTACATTGTATATAGCTATATATAAGATTATAATAATTGTAATATTTGCTTTTTTTAATAATTGCTGTTGATATAGACACAAAATAATTGGTTTGGCCAAATACAATTATGGTGTACACAACAAAATTGAATTTATAGTTGGACATTTTTTGAAATCGGCTAATGAAGTAAATGGTGATGTCATTGTTATATCACTTCTATATAAGTGGTCCAATATACAGCAAAAGTCAACCATTGTTCCGACATCTAATCTTGGAGTTGGGAAGAAAAATAACTGAATACACATTGGCAACGAATTTGGGTTAAGATATGTAATATTGATAACTGGTGCATCAAAACTCAAAACATACTTTAGCTGTATGTTAGGCAAGTAGTATATATGTGGTATTAGGTGGTAGTGACGATCGACAATGTCGTAATGTTTTCGGTGGAAATAATAATTTTCCATGTTATTGTTCGATGATGATCTAGTGGTTTTAGAATTATAACTGACTGTTCAAAAACTGTCCGACATCTGTTATATTATGTCATTGTATCACAATTCACAACAACCATATTATATAATGCTAAAGAAAATACATTTATTAGATACATATAATATAATACAATCCTAAAAATTTTTAAAGATGCACTTTTTCAATTTTCACTTATCTAAATGTACATCTGAACATTTTGGAACATCGTCTGTTTTCCCCACGTTCAATACAATATATTTTTGATCGAGTTACACAGTATATCATTAATTATGTTTGATTCCTTGCAGTTTTAATGGATTCAACACAATTTTTTACACATTTGATGTACAGATATGTATTTGGTGATTTCAATAATTTAGAAACTGTATATAATGGTCTTAAAATATTTTTCCAAATAGTTAATAGTAAAATAAATTCAAATAACACATTTTTTTTAATCTTATTATTTTTATCTGTTCTTCTATATTCTTACTGGTTGATGATTTTGTCACATCAATATATAAGTATTCTAATGCATAGACTGCATTATGTCTTGCTTACTATCTCATTGTACATACTTTTTACTTTCAGACCTATTTAGGACTTTTTTCTAATATTATACTATAGGTATCCATATTGTCACTAAATTTTAATGATTCCCACCTTGGTGGTCTACTTTTACTAAACAATTTGAATATTTCTTGAATTGTGTCAACAGATTATGAGGTATAATTTTAGGTTATTACCGAGACTTTCATTTGAAAAAAAAAAAATCTGTTTTATGTAATTTACAATTAAATCGTTACACAATTTTTGAATTTATCATTATTTAGAAATAAAATGTTATACAAGTTTTTGGTTTGTAGTTATTCAGAATTAAAACATTATACAAGTTTTGCGTTTATTTAGAATGGTGTTAGTACCTATTAAATGTATTAATAGTAACTAATGCTGGCAGGTAATGGCCCGGATACAAAATATAATAATATAATTAATTCTAATGTCCGTATTCATGAAATAAATATTTCTACGAAACCAGTATAACTTTTAAACAAATTTATTTTAAATTATTTCGTTTTGGGTTATTATTAGTTGAATATAATTCTATAAATTACGTTTTGCGTTATGTTTTGCTTAATGATATATAATATATTTTGTTAATTGTTATGTTTTGCGTTTTTATTTAATTATTTTTGATTATCGCTTTCTGTTATAATTACATTCATAAATTGCAATCGTTTTTTTGTTAAATATAACGTTATTATAACATTTTCAATCCTAGGTAGTTACTTTTTGTTATATAGTGGCGTAGTTATGATTTTATTCTAGGAGGAGATGGATCATTTTACTAAAATGTGTTCATTTTTCAAGTTATTATACCCAACTACAAAATATTTATCGATATTTATAAAAATAAAAACAGAAACATATAAAATAAATATTCGATGAAAATGTATAGTATTTATGGTTATTCGTTGTTGAACTACGAAAAAATGAGGAAATCGTTCAATGAGAAATTGTTAATTTACGGCTATATAACCAATCTCATAAAATTTTGAACTTCAAATCAATCAAAACTATTGTGAATTCACACTCATCTTTTTATTTATTTACACTAATAACAGCTTATGAGGAACCTTGTATTAAAGTTTTAAGTTTTTTCACCAAGTAAGCTTACCTCATCACTGTGGTGTTAAAAAGGTAAAGAACCTGTACCACCTTGGTGTGAAGTAATTTTAGATTTTCTTAATAGGTCGAACAAAATAAATAACAATACTCAACACGGCTGCTAAAATGTAACTGCGAAATAGAAACATATCAAAAACAATACCTATCACAATATTTCGAAAATCACGGATAAATATTGTAGAAGTGGTAGCTTTGTTTTTAGAATTTTTAGTGCAACAGTTGATGTTATAATATAGGTACTACCAAGCACAGGGATGGAAAGTATGTGGCACACGAATACAATTTGGGGGCTTGAGGCTATTAGAACATGTATTATATATATTTTTTTATTAAATAATAAGACAACAATGTAATCACGTCATTATCATTGATGTTTTCTTTAAAATATACTTCACATGTGGAGACATCCAAAAAATTACAAATAATTAATTTTAAAAATAAAAGATAATAATGGATGATTTAATTTAACATTATACAGTAACATGATATAAAACTAAAAAATCAATTAATAATCAAATATCAAGATGGCTCAGCTGTGAACGAATTTGGTATAGTAGCAACTCTCTTTCCTTTAGAAACGGCATTTAACTGTCCACTGGAGTGGTACAATTTGCTAAGTCCACTTGTATTAAAGTGATTATATTATTTAAAAGTGTTTATTATATTATATTTTAATTTTAATAAGAAATAATAAGACCACAATGTAACCGCATTTTCATTACCATTGATGCATTCCAGAAACATTGTCTAATGCATACTACATGTGGGACATCAACTACAAGCGAGTACAAGATTTTTACTACGTAATATACTATTATACGCACTTAGAGAAATTGTGAGCTAAAAATACTTTTAAATCTTTTGATGCTGTTTTAAAACTCGTTACTAAAATATTAAATTTCATTACTCCACATGGATTGAATAAAAACAATTTGAAAATGTATTAATACGTACTTGAGTAGTTCAAAATGACAATGCAAAATATCGAATGACATCCTATGTAGGTATCTGAAATTCCGAATGCTTCTAACATTCTAAAACTGTTTAATAGTTTTTAATGTCACAAACAGTGTAAGTATACTGTTACCCATCGAATATATATATTTTTAAATTTCAATGACTACGATGACGAGACGTTCGCGACGATGGTGGATGTTTCGTCAATCGCTTGTGATTTGTCTTATCACGTATAAATTATAATAATATGCATTTTTTATTACGCGAATCGCCTTTTTCTGCGTGTGTGTATGACGCACACGCTAAAAAACGCGTTTTAGTGTCATCGTCTTCGTTTTGCCTGATTTTGCCAAGCAGAAAACGCATTCTATATAAAGTATTAGTTAAGGCTAACTCGTGTCTCAAAGGCCATATTTGGCCGTTCAAGGCCTAAGCAGTGGGCAGTGACCTGTTTTCAATTTTCAAGTTGGAACTAAACACATACAAAAATCCAATTATTTCCAAGATATTTACATTTTCTTTTTTTTTCTATTATTGGTGGCTTGCCGAAGAAAAATTCGCCGTTTGATATTGAGAGTCAAACGATGAGGTTCGTCGTGATTTGACCCACCAAGCATGTCTACAACTGTTTCATGGACCAATATTTTCCTTCAATAATGAGATAATATTTTCATCCGCAGTCTATTATCTTCCAATGAGAAATTAATAAGAAAATAATAAAAATATTTGTAGCGTATATTATTAGTATGTTAACAAAAAAAAAAAAAATTATCTTTGAATTATGAATCATTTTATTTTTTAATAATATATATATTATTTTTTTTTTTTTGTCATATTATGTTTAGTAGAAATAAATTAAATAGCAAAATGTATTATAACTTATAAGTATACATTGTTTAAAACTCTTCATTAATAACTTTTATTAAGAATATTTGTTATTATTATTTTATTGAAACATTTAATAACAATCTTTAGTTTATGCTATATACACAAAAAGTAGTGACGAAAATAATTGGCCTGATTACTGGAATTAAACGTCAGTACAATCAATACCTAGATTCAAATCAAGCTCAAATAACCCACAGTAGTTTTAAGGTATAAATGGTGCCCGTATCAATTGCACTAAAACAAGTGATCTCAGATGAACCATGAGCATTTTATTGTAAAAAATGGAACATTTAACTGCCGACGCACTTATAAACGTATACTGTAATTGCCGTATTCAGAATTCAATTAATAATACATAATTTTAACGAGCAATGTAACCATTAGGACACTCACCTCTCAACAGTTCAGAAGCTTACAGGTACGCATTACCTTTTAGAAGTTAGTATAGAGTCAACATAATATTACGTGTTGTTTTTGAGAACCATGAAATACATTGAAACCCCTTGTCTCGACAAAAGTTCGAACGGACACTTTTTGTCCCGTTCTTAGAAAATAGGTGTCCCGTAACCTGCATATTATATTATGGTATAATAATATATGAATGAAAGAAAGACTATTCACACGGAATAAGTACAACATTATACAGTTAAAAGTTTTATATATTGAAATAAATATGTAAATATAAATAACAGTTTTGGATAATGATTATTAATGACCATCGAGAATTGTCAGCAATAACATTGAGTGTATGATACATGTCACGGTATTGAAGTATTTCACAGTATAAGTATGAACCCATGCAACTTTCACCGTATCTAATCACTCACCTTATCTAATATTCAGACAATTATTAACAGATTATTAAACAATTTTTGGAGGAACTTTTATTTTATAGAGTTCTGTCGAAATTGTTTCCCTGATTTTTTTAACATGGTCATTATATGTTAGTAATCTGCACCCGATAAGGTCAGATCTAACAATAATATGTTTTTAATATATTTAACTAACTATATTAATACGTGGTTGGCTAAACCTCACGTTGATTGTAGCCAATAGTATAACAGTTGGAATAAAATTATAATATATAATATATATATTTTATTAAGACATAACAAGATAAATATTATCAAATTTCGTATCCCTTAAGATTAGTATTTTTAGAAATATTTTAACGTACCAACTTACCCATAAAAAAAAAAAAAATAATACAAAAACACAAATATTATTAGTACCTATAAGGAATTAGGGCCGAAAAACTTTTTTGTCTACTATTATATTTCTGTTTTTTAATATTATGCACAGTAATATTTTAAAAACATTTGGACACAATGTTCTTATGTATCGGTATTGACTCAAATAAATGTTATATAAGTATCTACTGTTATTGTCATAATAGTTAATAATATTAAAACAAATGCAACTTTTAAATGGATATTATATTATTAATAAACGTTTTGGTAAAATCATATAATAAAAAAAACATTTCCTTTTCAAACGAATATTGTAATTTTAAAAATGAAGCTTTGAAAATACAAATTGCGTGTACTTGTAAGCTATATTTCTTTAAAGTTGAATAATAGCATGAGAATAAATTTGAAACAAAAGTTATTTGTACAAGTAAAATGTGTCACAAACTTAGAAAGTATATACTTACATATACATTTCTGTTTTTTCTTTATAAATGACAGTTTAATTATACACAAAATAACTGCCACAGAAGAAAGTTATTTGGTTCTTAATACGTATATAAAAAAATATATAATATATCGAGTTAATGTGTAGACTACGGGAATACTCGTCTTATTATATTATATATTATATTTCTTCGGCACTTAATTAAAATTCATTTATCGTGAAATTAGATTGTATGACAAAACTACTTCGAAAGCAGAGCTAATATTAAGCAGTTATTAAAATGCATCGATTTGGTTATAATAGATACGCATTTGGAATATATAGAGTAGGTAAAAAACGTACAAAGCCCTAGGAAAATGTTCATAATATATAATAAAAATATTTAAAATTTTATTAGAAGTGGGAAAACATTTTTTAACCTGAAGAATATAATCCCTATATATCATTTAATTTAAGGATCCCCATAGACACATTTTAAATTCTGAGCGAATGTATTGATTTTACAATGATGTGTCATTATTATGTCTGTCATCACCTTTTGGGATAGTAAAAATGCTTTGATTTTCTTCAAAATTATCTCGTTCGATGAGAAAGTGAGTCTAACTGTTAGATACAGAAAAACCTAACAGTCACAATTTTTTTTTTAGAAGTATTTCAACTTTAAAGTTAAAATGTTGACAAAATACGTAAAAATCACCAAAATTTGCAATATATTTTGAGTAAGAAATTGATAACAATTTGAAAATTTGATAAAAGATTCCTCAACAATTTTTCTACCTTTATCAAAAAAAAAATCTATAAATGTTAATAAAATGTTATTTGTTTGGTCAAAAAGCGCAAACACGTAATATCAAATGATTTTGTTGTTAAAATATTATAAAATGTTCAACTTTTATAGCTAAAGATTGAAAAAGTATAACAAGGTTCCACGTTAGTTGGTTATTATGTAACCGAAAAATCTAAAAAATATACATAAACACGGTTTTTGTTTATATTTATTTTCAGTAAAAATTTGGACGACATTTTATATTAAGTAATCAAGAATAATGATTTTAGTTATTTTTTTGTTATTTTATAATATTAATTAAGCTCACCGACTGTCGTATTAATAATAAGTAATAACAATATAAATATAATATAAAATAACAAACCGTCTTTGGTCGTATTAAATCGTTTTTCGTATACACTGATATTATATCATTGAATTTAAATTGAATACCATCCATTACAGTGACCCACTTGTATAACCTACTGTACAGAAGAGCGACATAATACGTATCGTAAACTGTAAATGTACAGAATTTTTTTTTAAAATGTCACCATTTGAAAGATTTGTTATAGTGTGTCACCAATGCTTTCCGCTGACCATGTCTTGTATAGTTTGTTAAGATGTTTAAAGTAGATTTATAGGTAATAGTATTTATTGGATTTAATTGATATTCAATTCTATAATCAATAGGAATAATTATAATTTTAAAACTAAGTTTTTTTGAACTATTTTTTTTCTCATTTTTTAAAAAAAAATGTTTGAATAAATATTTAAATGTACAGGTAAACACAGTGATGTACAATAAAGAATAGTCTATCTTATAGGATATGAACTTTAAAATAATTATTTAAGAAAAAAAATTACAAGTTATTATAACAAAAAGTCTTAGCAATGCACAATATAATATAATAATACTCATAATATCATTATATGTAGTAGTTTATAATATTAAAATGTGTAATACTAGTGTTGTGATCAAACAAGTTATTATTGAACAGACTGTTACTTAAGTATTTTCCCTAGTATTTCTTATGATTTTTATACTGTATAGATATCACTATAAATAAAAGAAATAATTTTTCTGATATATAATCATGGTACTAAAATGTTTTATGCCTTAGCATATTATTTCAGTTTTAAGAAATGTTATTATGTTGTTTCTCATATTTCTCATTCCTCTAAAGTTTTTACCCTTATCACCAACATAAGTAATTTTCTTCTACCTTTATAATAATATAAGTCTGTTACTATTTTTATGTATTTTCTCTGTCCCACTTAACAACTACCTTTATAATCTTCTTCCATTTTTTTTTTTTTTGCTTTATCGTCAATGCTAAATTATCCGCACAACTGCACTTATTTTCGTATACAGTTTAATTGTATTTTGATGATTTGTTTATAAGAATGTTTTATTGATGTCTGTGGACTTTTTCAATGTGTAAAACACTTTTGTAAACATTTGTTGAATAAAATGTATTTGGTTTAGTTATGAGAGTATTATTATTTATCATTCAGGTGGATGACTTTCTTTTAAATAATAATTTATAATGAGGTTTTTTATGAATGGTTCTTCTGTGTGCACATTGCTGACAAAGTATTTTCATACTATGTTCCTTACCTGGAGTATATTTACAATTTTTTATATTTTCAATATTTGTTTTCTTAGATATACTTATTAATAATGGTCTCTTTTTGTAACCTTTGGTCTCATTGTGACTGACTTACTTCACTTCTGATTTTGTTATAATTCATTGTATTTAGAGTGTCAGTTAAATATTTCAAAATTAAATTAAATTTCTTGGGTAGGTATTATTTCTGTTTATTGAATACTACTACAACCATCTGGCTCACATTTTGTTAATATATCTCTGAATATATTTCATATATTTTTAAAAAAATATGCTGAACGTTAATATTGCACCATAATAATGTGTAATGTTTTGCATCAAAAATCACACGAAAAATCATTGCGAAGCAGTTTGCAAAAAAGCTAAGTTTTATTTATTTACTGTCATTCAAATATATTCAATTGTATATGAATTAAAAAAAATAATAATAAACAATTAAAAACTAACTTATGACATGGTAAGAGGTCAAGGCTCGAGAAACATTTAAACAACAATAAAATAAGTATGCAGGTAGGTTACCTATTGGAAAAAAAAACAATTCCCACTCGTGAGAATATATTATTATATATTATACAAATAACTTCCTATTTTTCTCTCAAATTGTCACCCATGAATTTTATTTTTAAAAGGTTCATTTGAACTACGTCCGATTTTAAAAATATCATCTATTGAACTGCTCCTTATTTTAGGTAGTTGACCCTCTTGTTTTGAAATTGTCTCTGATAGACAAATTAATCTTTTTATAGTTTGAATAATATTTGGTTGAATCTCAAATATTAATTGAACACACACACACTATAATATGGATAATCCAGTACGATATAAATGCTCTCACATTATCAGAAGAATTATTTAATTAATTAGGTATTCAATATAAATGTATGATTTTAATTGAACAGGCCTATGTTTGCTAATTAGGTATTAGCCACTGAAATTTTTATATTATAAATATAACGATAAATAGGATTAAATAAATCTAAAAAAAAGTATTAATAGGGACTATAGTTGCAATCAATATCATGGTAAATAATCGGTTCTAAAAAGTAATATTTTAAGAAATAGTAAAATTAATAATAGTTGGTAAATGGTAATAAAACTGAAAAATCTAACAATAGATACCTACCCAAATAATAATATATTTTCATAAAAAAAAGTCCCAAATGAACCAAAACAACTACGCAAATATAGTTAAAAAAATCTAGATTAAATAATGTACTTAATGTTTAACTGTTACAACTGAAAGATAATAAATAATTTTGCAACACGTCATATTAGTAATGATGTCATAAAACACACCAAATATGTAAACATACAAATACAGTTAAAATGCCACTCCAATGCTATACATGTAAAGCATTTGGCAATACGCGTAACTATACTGCAGTCAACAACCTATGTGCGTTAAATGCGATGAATATCATTTAATTGATAAGTGCACCAACGATCGTAATCTACCAACTAGATGTGCACTATAATCTGTTGCACATTCAGCATCATACAAAGGTTGTATATTATACGAAAAACTGACAGAATCCACAATTACCACAAATAAACCAAAAAAAGCTAAAACTTCAAACTCAACCATGCTTCTACAAATCGTTACGTACCAAATACAACCATGGTTGGCGTAATAGGATAATCGTACCCCCGGTAACATAATCCTAGGAAAATATTACCCACTGGAGGAGTAAATACGTCCTAGGAATGTAACCGAGGGGTTAGGGAGTACAATTATACCCATTATAACTCCACCCCCATCCCGCGATACGATTCTCATGGGGTACGATTTTACTAGGAAACCGGTCATACCATTATTACACACCAGCATTTCTGCCAGTTCAATGTTAAGAATTTTGGACGAAGTCACAGCCTTATTAAACTCTCTTATATCTATAATTACCGTCCTTTTAAACAAACTAACAATAAACTTCCCATAATAGCCATTCATTTGATATAAAATGTCTTATCCACAAACCTTAATAAAATTATCATTGTCCATGTATTATTTTAATTTAACTATAATACTACATATTATTTTATAACCATAAACATGATATAGTATTATAATATTCTTTCACTAACCATAAATTGACATTGTAAAAATACTTTGTGTATTGAAACAATTATAAAAATAAATAAATAAATAATTAATTAATGTCACAAAAGTTCTATGCGTCATTTGACAGCAGGGTTAATATTTTAAAAACTCCTATGACTTCTTCATAATAATTAATAAACAATATAATAATGTGCTTGATCCTGTTCAATAAACATATGTAAGAGTCCAGTTAGGTTAGGTTAGAGTTGATATGATAAGAAGCACAACACAAACAAACAGCTTATGCAATTATAACAATATAATAAATCAATAAATTATATATGATACTACCTAACCGGTATTTGTAGCAGTGCGGGAGATGATTTTTTATGTTGGACGATGTTTTGTCGATCAGACGGTCCGATGAAAGCATATTATTCGACCGGATTATTGTATACTGTTACTTGTTGATTTTTTTCATTGGCTGAGTTTACATAAACTCAATTTTACCTGATTTTTGTCAATGTCGGAGTTCACATGAACCCAATTTCACCTGTTTTATTTTCCTGGCGGAGTTTACACTAAAAAAAGGTACTTTTGGCGGAGTTTACATGCGCCCGGTGATGATGTAGACGGGCTAGCGGTCACTATATTAATATTAATATGTATAGTGCTTGTATATGTATTGTACTTGTCTTTTTACTACTGCGGGTTAGGTTATGAATAAAAATAAAAATAAAAAATGTTTAAAAAGTCCCAATTGTATAATACCTGATTCCAATGTTTAATATAAAATTGTTATTTATTATGAGAAAAATAAAAGTTATTTAATCAATTCAATATTTAATATCTAATTTTTATTATTACAAAAATTCCTAATATTGAATATTTCTCCGTAATACTTCTTCTATCTTTGTTTAATCGAAACTTCAATGTCACTGATCGCCAATTTCAATGCCAGTGAAAGTAGGATGAAGATTGTTCTGCCACCTATGTTAACTTATCAGTCATATAGTATTATGGGTTGTACTAACATGACGTGATGGTACCCACATATATTTTATGTTGTTTTTAATGAGTTTAATTAATTTTTGATATTTAAATAAATGTATATATAATATTATAGGTATATGTGTTATGTATTTATACATAATACCATAATACGAGTATACCTAATGTATGTTATATAATGCAAAAACTACATAATCTATTAAAATAGGTAATATCATTGTGAAATAAATTGATCTACTTACATAAGTATTTCAAATTTCAAATCATAGGTACCCACCAGGTACGTATAGTATTAGTATACACTATAAAATTGTAATATTAGAGATGGGTTGAACTCAGAAATATGGTCTCAAACTGAATTCAAACCGAGCTTTAGAATTAAGTCATGGCTCAAACTTTTTTGTTAAAATATAAAATATTTTTGTTCGAAACGTTTGACGTATTCCAATTGTTTTTTGGATTCATTTTTTTCAGGTTACCTAATTATTAAATTTCAAAATTTTTGTTCAAGTTCGGTTTGGCTCGGTTTGTTTAAAAACAGGTTCGACTTTTGAACCAACTGAACACCTAAAGTTTGGTTCGATTTTTAGAAATTTAAACAGTTCGATCCATCTCTAGATATTTTAGAATATTGCATTGGTAGGGAAAGGATTTTGGTGTGCTTGGAGGGAGCTTAGTAACTTCATAATATTAGTATAATATTATGTTTCTTGAGACATTCCTGCTACCTGCCACCTGCTGGTTGATATAATTACTTTCTAGATGTCGTTGTTTTCTGTCATTTGTCGCTTATGTTAAGAATATAGGACTTTCAGGAAAGAGTTTATATTTAAAAGTGGTTTCTTCATGGGTAACTGCAAAGCCTACTTCGAGTGAATATTTTTATGCATCATTATATACTTTCTTGAAGTTTTAAATTTTTTCTTGGATTTTTGAGCAAGTGAGAAGTGGTCATTTTTGGATTAATCTGAATAAGCAAACTCAACTACAAAAATGCAGGACTCATGGTAAAACGAAAAAAGAGCGTTTTCAAAATTGCACAAGCCTTTGTGGGATTGAAAGGAGTGTTAAAGTAGAATGTTTAAGTAAATCAGTTCAGTGGTTCACGAGAAAATGCGTCACAACTGAAAGCGACGTTTATAAATATAATCTAAAATAATATTACAATTAGTAAATTTACGAAGAACATTAAAATTAAAAAAAAAAAAACATTTATCGGATTGGTTCTGGGAACAGAGTTTTATTTATTTATTTGGAAAATTTAAATTCATCAAAATGTATAAAAAAATATTATAAAATGGTATGAAAAAAAAATAATTATGCCACGACTTTAATTAAAATTTTAATTTTGCTTACAAACAATAATTTAAATCAGTTTATGCTGCATTGGCAATATAAAAGGCTAATTACAATTTTATATCAGATATTTTTAATTTTTAGGAAAAAATCAAAACTGAAATAAAAATAAAAAAATTCATTTTTATTATTATTCACGTTTAACTATTTATTAGTTTACCTACGTTAAAAATTATAAAAAAATGTTTGTTTAAAGTAAATTATTATTATTTGTAAAATTAGTAGTTTTATGCCTATTTTTTCTATAACATTGTATAGGTGCCTCTATACAGTCAGTATAAATATATTCAATTTCATGGTTAACCACTTACACAACGTGTTTGACATTGCATGATCGGGTTCTTCTCAAATTTTATAAAGGTTACCTATGTGGGTAATTAGACTATTCACGCGTCCACTTCTAAAACCTTAATTTGTGTTCTATCGTTCTCTTGGTAACGTTGTGTTTATGCAGTCATTAATTAAAGTAAGTACGTTCAATATATAATATTTTCTATCTAAAAAAGTTCAATACAGTTGTCCATACTACCGCACGCATTAACTATACACTTAACTCGATTATGATTCAATGTGCCGTCAGTCACTGATCCACACAAGTAGGTTTTTTTTTTGTCAAATTTAATTTTGAAACTTTACTACGATGATGGACATTAAATGAACAGTACGCGTAGAGTTTTACTATGTCAAATCCATCCAGCGTCTTCCAACCTGTACCGCATTAGAACCAGGAGAAGTGGAAGATAATTTAACTTAATTTCAATGTAAAATACAATTCTACGGGTTAATATTATAATATTTCCATACAATTTTTTTATATCCCCTTATTAAAATATTTGTTTATGTGTATGTGGGGGAGCTCTTTTAAATTTCAAATTGAAGCATATAGTAAAAAGAAGGTTGGAAATATTATTTGGCCTAAAGTAAAGAAAATAATGCAAGTTAATTATAATCTAATACCATTTAACTATGAGCTTTTAGATTCTGAGTGAAAAGATGAATGTATTGATATTACAATGATGTGTGTTGTTTTTTATATTTTTATATTTTTTTTTTTTTTTGTGCCTGTCATCACCTTTTAGGACATTAAAAATGCTTAGATTTTCTTCAACAGTATCTTATCTGATAGGAAAGTGAATCTAGTTGGTAGTTTTGGGGTCAAAAGTAAAAATGTCTCAGTAGTTTTCAAAAGCGCCGTGAAAAACAAAAGAATAATTAAGGAAAAACGGGAATTTTTAAGCAAAATCTGTTTTCGAGAAAATTGATTTTGGTTTTTGGTGCAACTCTTAAAAAAATGACCGTAGGTACATGAAATTTTGACTGAATGTTTATATTACTATTTTATATACACCATAACATTTTCCAAGTATTTTGAATTATTTTGAGCTTTTTACGGACATTTTTAGTTTCCGTTTTTTTTTAGTTTTTTTTTCTATAAATATCAATAAAATGTTATTTGTTGGTTAAAAAAGCTTGAAAATTTAATAGAAAGCTCCTAGTATATTTTTTCAAAGGGAGATGAAAAAAATTAAAAATCCATGGTCACAGTTTTTTTTTATAAGCATTTAAAGTTCTAATATTGACAAAATACGTAAAAATGACGAAAATTTGCAAATTATTTTGAGTTAGAAATTCATAAAAATTTTTCTTTTTAAATCTAAGATTTTAAAATATAATACAAGATCATTCATAAGTTTATCTATCTTTATCAAAAAAAAAAAATGTCTACAAGAAAGTCAAATTAAATTTTTATGAGCGTTTGAAATTCATATTTTTACTATATTTTTGATATTCACTCGATTTCTCATGTAACGATTTCTTCATTTTGTTGTAATTAAAATAAAAAGGACTGTAGATACTTGACAAGTTCACTGAATGTTCATATTTTCATTTTCTATACACCATACAATTTTGAAAATATTTTGACTCTTTTTGAGCTGTTTACGAACATTGTCAGTTTTCAATTTTTTTAGTTTTTTTTTTCTATAAATCGATAAAAATGTATTCGTTGGATAAAAAAGCGTGAAAATTTAATGCAAAGCTCCTGATATATTGTTACAATAGCAGTTGAAAAACATTGAAAATAGATAGGCACAAATTTTTTTTATAAGCATTTCAATTTCGAATTTTGACAAAATATATCAAATTTAAAATTTAAGTATTATTTTTAGTTGAAAATGTATAAAATGTTCAACTTTTATAGCTAAGGATTAAAAATTTAAAACAATATCCCACGTAAATAGGTCATATATGTTATATATAAATTACTTTATTCACAATAATATCATCAAATATACTTAATAATATCATAGGCTGACTGACCGTTTTCGCTCAGAATCGTTTTTCTAATACAATGATATTATATCATTGAATTCAAATTTAACACCATCCATCACAGTGACCCACTTGTAACCTACTGTACAGCAAAGCAACATCCACTTACCCACCTTTTTAAAAGTTAATTGACCTATTATCAGATTCTTTCCTACATTTATCGGTGTGTTATAGTTCGAGACAAGCCCCCCACAACAAATGTTGGGGCCATGTACTAAATGTTTTTGAAGGTCCTATACAAAATGTTTGATAAAATACAAACCATTACAAGAGATACCAGTTGGTGGAGTACTTGGGGGACCGGGTTCAAGATGTTAAAATACGGTATTTTATTATAAATTTTTTTTTTGTTATAATTCTTTACATATTATACAGTAGCAATAGAATCTTGTTGTAGGTTACCTTATACTATAGTATATTATAGGAAATTTTATTAAACACAGCTTATAAAACTATTATGTAGGTATATTATAAGTTATAACCAATTTAAAAATGACTTAATAATTTCAGAAAACATTTAAAAAACACAATAATAGTTTATACAAGATGTGATTTAGAGTAAATTAGATAATATTTAGAGTATTGTGACCTAATGAATCTAAATAATTTTAATTTGAAATAATTTAGTTTTAAAATGTAATTAACATTAAAATATATTCTTAACATAATATATCAAATTAATTGTCTAATTATATTAACCAATATTTTTCTTTTTTAAACGACCTGTTTAAATTAATTTTATACCATGTGTACCTATATACTTCGGATAATACAATTTTATACAACTGTATAATATATAGAAACTCATAGCTCTAATTATATAGTATTATATACTTGCACACTGCACCGTAATAACATTTTTTTACGATTTATAAATTTAAAATGTGAAAAGTAGGTAACCGCTTGAATGTACAGTAGGTTATTCCATCAAATGTAAGTTCATGTAATGCATATAAGTATACTATGTTAAATTTATTTTCATTGATAACTTATTACATAGGAAAAACGATTTTGAGTGAAGATGGTCTGGACAGCAATATTCCTAAGAATATATTAAGATTTATTCATATTACTGTTATAGTAGGTAATTGATTAATCTATTATTAAAATGGTAGATGTTATAATATTATAGAGGGTTATAAATCTAAATATTTTGAAAACGACATCACGTATAGTAAAATATAACAATAAGTAGTAAGGTAAGTGAAAAAAACCAGTTTTCATTGTTGGTATCATGGCTAACCAAATTATGTTGAATAACCTTGTATAAAAATTATAAAATTTCAAGTAAAAATATTAAATATGTAAGTTTGCAATAATTTAATGTGTCAAATAAATTTTCGCGATTTTGACGAAATTCGTCTAAATTCTAACATGAAAAACTTATAAATTTATATTTAGACGATATATTTTCTAAATGTTTTAATAAGTATATGAACAACTTATTAAGAACCTTATATTAGATTTTCAAGCTATTTGAAGCGAAAACCTTCGTATTGGCGTTTAATAGCAAAATAATAATTCATATTTCAAAATGTCTGTAAATAAAATAAAATTAGTAAGATATTTTGATAATTATACCATGAAATGAAATTAATGTTATCAGTATTTAATTAAAATGTCAAGTATAAGTACGGATTTTCATTTTTGAATTACAACAGAATAAGAAAATCAATTTTGTTAAAAAAAACTGGTTTTTTATAAAAATGTACTTACATTTTTCCTTAATGTTTTTTAGTGTCTCCAGATTGTTTTTAAAAGTACTTAATTCTTACCTCCTAAAAGTACCAAATCATACTATTCCTATCAAAAACCATCGTAAAAGTTTAACATTGAAGCATTTTTCAGCTTTAAGTCGCGTATATATATATATATATATATAAAAAAATAGAATCATCATTGTAAAAACATTACATTTGTCGCTGCGCTCAGAATCTAAAATTAGTTTAGGTAGGTAACCTATATAATATATTATAGGTAGGTGCATCATATTATTTTGATGGCATTGATTATTTTTGTTAACATGCTTCGGGTTTAGATAATATATCACAATGAAAACATTTTCAATAATATAATAAACAGGTAGGTACTCACGTTTTGTTCCATATAGGTACCACATTGTTATTCGTATATAAATGAGGTTTTTGAATGTTTGTGTGTCTAATATAGGCACATATTTATATACTTTTCATAATAAATGTATGCTCATCCTCACAGGTAAACAATAAAATCAGTACATAATGTATTATATAATATTGTTTTAAATCTTGATACGTTAATATTATCAAAAACTCGTTATGAGTATTATACTTAATTAAAAAAAAAAAAACTAACATACCTTGCGGCCCTGGATTAAACACGATATTATACTCAACGTAAATTTGGTGGTGATGGAGGGGAAGTTGACTTTGAATTAAAAACTGATTAGTACAATAATTATTTAGATATCATACGTAGGTAATAACATTGTAATATAATTATGTTCTACTTAGAACTTTACTGTAATGGCATACTGACATTTATTTTGAATACGATAAAGCCTGATTAGAATACCAGGTGCCCCGTGATTTATTTTACTGACTCAAAAATAAATACTTTTTCATTGATATACCAGAACTGTTATATAATATTATACTATTAATTATTAAAATGCGATGTCAAATAAAAGAGTATATTGAGATAAATTGTATTTGTTTTCGATTTTTATGGGTACATTATGTTTATTGCATGATTACCTCTCACACATAATTGTATAGTTTATATTAATATATTATAATTATTATTTTAATCATTATATTAATCACTCGTGCTTAAAAAGTTCAAACAAAATTTATATTAGGTACCTAATGTATTTTTTAATAGTAATATAATATAAAAACGATTTATTACATTAACTAATTACTATGAAGTTAATATGGAGGAAAAAAATTATTCTAGAAAAAGTACGTATGATTGAACAATATAAAATATCTAACATATATTATAGAATATTCCTTTTGAAATAATAACATATAATGATCGCGTAATAATTAAAATATAATCTACTAGTTATTTAAATTAATTTAATTTTCATAATATGACAATTAGCTATAGTTAAAAATACAATATCAGTATAATATAATAGAAATTGCATATTATACATATTTAATGATATAAACTTATTATAACCTTAAATTAATTCAACGATTCTTACGATTCACTTCCCGTATCGTTCCATCTATACATGATTTTTAGTTGCAATAACTCAATGCCAGAGTTATGGTCTGGCAAGCATGTATCGTGCCAAGTTCCTTGTGCTCAAAGGGTGATTTAAACTAAGTTAACCTTTAGCCGATAGGCCATAGATGTATCAATATTAATAAGGTACCTGAGTTAAAATATAAGTGTATCCACAAAATATCACCGGTTTAAAAAAAATCCCACGATCAATATGCTATAATATATTAAAGTGTATAACAGGCGATTCTTACCTAAATATTCTAGGATATAGTTACCGTCCGGTAAAAATGTTGTGTTAGGGGAGGGGGGATTTCAAAATATTCTAGTATATATTAACCAGGGTAGGTAAAAATTATTGAGAGTAATAAAATCCTATGACACCGGTACACTCATATGGCACAACGCAACAATCCATATCTTATTTAAACTTATAATACCTCAACCGAAATGTGCAACTGACTACGTTTTGTATCAAAATAATAATTGATCGAACCTAAAAGATGCATAAGAATATTACGCTTCACTTTACACACTCAAAGTACCAGCGGTTATCATATCACGCCTTACCGTGCCGCGTATTTTTATAAATAATATTGTACTTACCTACGTTTTATTTCGATTTCGTTATTTCCAAACACGTGATTGTTATCAACCAATAATATAATATTATGATTTATTTATCACCAAAATACAACAACATAATGAAATAAAACTCATACAAACGGTCATCAATGTATGCAAAAAAACATTGTAGGTAATAATGACGTATTTAAATTGCACGTTAAAGTGCCACGACTTACTATAACATGTTAACTATTTTTCAAAAGCAATTATTTCCCAATTATTAACATATATCTTTGCTATGGGTATTTTTTTTTTAGCCGAGTTAAACGTGTATTAAATTGGGGAAAAATGATTCAATCTTAAAAATTCGGGAGTAGTTTCTGTTCCCAAATTAGGCTAATTTTATTGTATTTAGTTGTTTCTTTGTGATCAAAGTTATAAAATTCTCAAATCGTCGTAATTTAAAAACGAATAGTTGTGGTGACTTGAATATTAAATATTTAAATTAACAGTTATTAGACACGAATTCCAACATATATTGGGTCTTCTTGTGCTATAAATTATCATAATATGTATATCGTATAATATGTGACCTACTCAGTGATGAAGTAAACTCATCGCCAATTTTTATTTAATATATTAAGTTAATAATTATTATTTTAATTCACAATATAACTTAAAAAAATTCTAATTTATGAATTATGAAAGCAATTTAAATAAATTAAAAACTTAAAACTTTTTATAAAGTTAAATTAGGTAGGTTATTATTAATAAAACATTTGTTATTTAGAATAGATTTTGATATACATCAATAACTTTACTATTCCAGGCTGTAATTGTTTAAGTAGTTTATCGTTAATCGTTATCATATCATAATATGAGTCCTTATATTTAAAATATGGTATGATAATCACAGCTATAAAATATTCAAAACAGTTTTACTCAACTAGTGGATCTAATATATTATATAAATTTATATTTGTCCACGTAGCAAGTAATAAATTACAGACTATCTTTTACATGTTTAACTTATAGGTAAATAAATAATATTTAAAAAAAAAAAACAAATATTTTTTTCCGTGAGCATACACAATATGTTGAGAAATTCTTAGATTATAGATCATAATAATTATATTTTTGGCATATTATGCCTTTCGATTTTGAACATGGCCTCGTAAAACCTTGTGCCAGCGATGTAATTAGTAATTACATATACAAAATATGTTCCTTTATAGTATATTATGTACATCATTTCAAATCCAATTTTATTGAATATTTAAGTGTACATTAATAATTATTATCAAAATATAAATGCTCAATTAAGACTACTGTGAATTAACTATTGTAATAAATTAAAGCAATTTATTATTCATATAACACTATCAAAAATATTAATAGAATACTAATTATGCACACCAAGAGGTTGATTTAACCATAGATGATAGACATATAAATAATTTATATGTCTTATGTCTATGGATTCAACTATACTAAAAAAATTGTTTGTAAAAATGATAGCCTTGATATTTTTTCTTTACTAGGAAAATCTATGGACCATAAATATATTTTTGTTTTTTTTTTTTAACCCTGACAACGGAAACATTACACAAATCAGATAAAAATAAAATCGTGTATCTACCCCAAAAACATATTTATGTTGAAAAATATTATACGATTAGTTAACGAACGGCAGATAATATATCGATATATAATTACTTTGCACCCGGAAGTGATATACTATTGATTAAGTATAGTGACATAATATTTTTGATAGATTTGGGTTGATTTCAAAAATATAGTCTCAAACAGAACTTTTCATAATATGTCAAATTGAACTTTTAAACCGTATACGTTCAACCAAACACGAACCAAATAATTCAGTGTTTATGTCAAACTATGTTGTAGTTTGGGTTAATTTTATAGATTTTTGAACTTTTAGTTCGGGATCGGATTGGTTCAATTTTTTTGAATTTAAAATTTAAAACCGTACACCCAAAGTTTGGTTATGCTTTTCAAACAGTTTCTAATTGTTGGATATAATTATACCGCGTTTTCCATTAATTATGACAAATACTATTGGTTTAAGATATTAAGAAGGTTTTACATTTATTTGCATTGTGCCGTGAATATTGTCAAATAAAATACTAACAATTACACTGAATCAAAGAGATAAATATACTTTTAGAGCATAATATCCTAGAGACACATAGGTGAATAAACACTGTACCAATTTAATTAAATCTCCATCCACGAGTGCTTAATAGGTATCCCGATCACAAGCTTCCATCTCAGTTTAGCTATAAACAACTATATAAACCATTACTATCAAAATCCATAAAATTAAAAATATTGAATTGGTTTTAGTATTTATAGACATGTGAGTGTGCTTAGAACTTGTTAATAATATTATGAACTTTCACTGATTTCAATTTTAAATTTCATCATAAATTCGATCATAAATTGAATTTTACATGAATGTAGTAGGAACTTATACACGCCTTGAAAAACAAATAAACTTCATAACAAATTGATATTTAAAATGTGTAATATATGATATTATATGATATTACTGTAACTTTCAAATTATTAATTCTTTTTAAAACTATACAACTTTATTTAAGTTTGTAAACTATATAGATTTAAATATTGAATAAAATCTGTAATAACAGATTTTAGTTCATAGTTGGATTAAAATACGTAAAAAATATTATACCTTTACCTATAATATAATCATTATAAGTGGGGTAGTAGGCAAGTACTCATTTTCACATAAAATTATGTCATTTTATTTAAATTAATGAAACTTTTTAAATTTTTTAAATTTAATTATATTTAATTCCTTGTTTAGAAACAAAATATAATATGTTTTTACATGGAGCTTAAAGATGTCTTACTTTAAAAAATTCAAAAATTATCTGTTAAAAATACTTTGCTGTAAAGAAAATAATGGATTTCTCCAACAAATTAAAATAAACCTGATACAGTGATACAAATACACAATCAATATACGTTTTTATAGGTATAGGTAAAAATAAATATCCACCTTACAATACAAATTATAATTTACGCTCGAAATCTTTCAAAATGATTTGGTGATTTGAGGATATTTTCAAATACTCTTTGACAATAATATGTTACATGAAATTGTACACAACAATAATTATATGACAGTATATCATCAATAATAACAATGTATTATAATAATATGTTTTATTCGGATACATACCTACATTTCTACCAGATCATAAAATAATAATAACAATAAAATTTTTCGAAATCTACAAATAATTATTATGTGTTAAGTTATTAAATATTATAAGTTAAAAACTATTTGGAATATAGTGTAAAAAATCGTGTTCCAATATAAAAATATAACTTTATGATTATAGAATTTAAAAGTTTCGTTTTGAAACTTCAGTATTTATTTTTTTCTAGTATTCACCGTACTTTATTTCAGTACAAGAGACAATCGTTTTTTTTTTTTTTTTAACAACATTGGCGAACTGTTAGTACAGTTAATTTATGCTTAGCGTGTATGGTAAACTTAAATCGTACGTTTCAAATCGCGATAGGCGAAGAGTGGAGTGATAGACGTCGTCGTTGTATCGTACATTGCACGGAAATAACTTCCGCATCGCCTTGTAGCACGTTATTTTAATATGTCAACGCCTAATTAAAGCGTACAACTAAAAAAAAATTCTATGTTCAGCCGCACATAAGACCATCGTTATGTCTATTGTCATTCACGACCGGTCGTGTTTACAATAATATTGTACGCACGTTCGCTTGACACAATGTTTTCGTTCCCTCGCATGGTCACTATGACGTTTTGAACGGACCCACCTGAAAAATGTAAACCTTTTGTTTGGTATCGCCAAGTGTCGACTGGTTTGGGTGGACGTAACTCGTTTTCTATACCTTATTAATTCGACCGCAGACTGTATAGCGTGTAACAACACGGTCTAGTGCGGTATAAACACTGTAGGTACTGCCGTGCCATGAATAATTTTTAATTAATTTCTGATGTGACTCATAATAATATTATTATGCTTCTACAATAATCAATCAATTTGTATAGTAAATCGACCGATATTTCAATAATTTCCGTCGAAACCGAATCATCTTCAGCTACTATCAATACCCGGTGTAAACAGCGTGAGTACCTACTTACTTTGTTTGTTTTTTTTTCTCCAGTTTGATACTACGAATTTTATAAAATATTATATTATTGATAAGCCAAACTGTCATATCGTGTATAAGCGCTTTTATGAGCAAAGTAGACATATTGTATCGCCGGCATATACGGTAACTATGCCGGTGGACCGGTGGTGAGAGTTTAGTCGTAATCTTATTTTCCAATGATAACGAGAATGATTTTAATGATCATTTTAAGTATAGAAGAATAGTAACCGAAACCTATTACCTATAGTCTATAATTACTATGCTGCCTATTACACGATTTTTATGGTAAATTTAGGCAACATTTTTAATTGCCTGGACTAGGTACATAGAATTTCCTAATCCATAGCTCAAGCAATGTAAACTAAAATGGTTGTTTCCCATAAAGTATAATATAATAATACCTATGCACTAATAACATTTAAATTTTAAAGCTTAGGTAGGTACATTAAGGTAAATAACGATTTTTTTGAGTTATGACACAATCCTTGATCACTTAAATAGCTAAATCCGAAACCAGAAAATATTTCAAAATAATGTAACATACTTGAAATTAGTATATTATTTTAAGACATGATGACCAATGATATAATGCGTGCTGTTTAAAATGGGGTGGTCCTGTTTTTGAGCATCAATTACCTTTTCAGGACAAACTTTAAACAGGATACTTTTTACACCATTTATAGAAAATAATCCAGTTTTAATCCTTCATTTTATAATAATACGTGCGTAAAAGAAAAAACGTATACATGAAGTAAACACAAAACCACTTTTTTAGAGTTAAATATTTATTCATTAAAACCAAAGTTAATATAATATTTTATGAACAATGAACGTTGACAATTGTGAGCAATGAGCATGAAACAAATCGTCATGACGTCCTATCGTATTGGCGTATTCCACAGTGTAATTATGAATCCACACGATCCAACAACTCGCCTTAATTACCAACGGGAAAACATTATTTCGACATTTATTTTAAAATGTTAAACAATTTTTGGAAGCTGTTTTATTTAGAATCAAACCAAAATTGTATGTACTTGTTTTTAGATGCAGAGCAGAGCAATAAATGGAGTAGTAAAAATACTTAGATTTTCAATAACTTTTCTGGTGGAAAAATGAATCTACATGGTACTTAGGAGGGGGTTCAAAATTAAAAAATCCTAATACATATTATCTTAATAACTGAAAAAAAAACTAATTAAAAATAAAGGAAACACGGGAATTATAACCCAATACCTACCAGTTTTGGACAAAATCAATTTTATTATTTGGTTATAATTTAAAAATATTAATAACAGTAGATACTTGAACTCTTCACAAAATATTTATAATACAATTTTCTATTCATGATATATTTTTACACAGTTAAAGTACATGTCAGTGATTTACTCTAAGCCTAGGTACATTCAAGCACATCAAAGTGGTTACCAGCTACTTCCCCTATTTTATATTTGAATATTGGCACACTATAATATTAGTATATTATCAAATTAATATAAATCGTATACATACTAACAATATTTATTTGCTTTAAGGCATTTTTATTCGAGACACTTTGCACCATAAAAATATTCAGAATTGGATCATCTAAATGTTTTTCTGGTAACTCAAATTTCAATAAAATAAATATCCATACATTTTAATTATAGATCTGTTAAGATAGAGCTAAATCATATTAATTATACGTTTTTATAATCTATAACTTTGTTATTTGAATTGTTATTTTTTATCCTTTCAATATGACCATGACACTAACAAATATTGTATTACGTCCTGCTATCTAGCGGTTATTTCATACACTTAATTTTTAGAAATAATTTTAAAATATAAAATACAGTTAAATAATAAATCACGTTCCTAGATTTTAATCACAAAGCAATTTATAGTATTCGACAATAATTTTTATCAACGTAGTTTCAATCGTAACATTTATATTTATTTCTTTTTTTCAGTTATTCATTACCTAATTATATATTTAGGTATATTCTAACAGGGTGTCTATCAAATTATTTTATTAAAATGTACATAAGTACACTATAGTATAAATATTATATTATGAAAATACATAGAATTTTAAAACTAAATGTTATGTTTAAATCAGGACTTGCAAACGTTATAATAACATTGTATTTGACAAACAACGATTGAAATTTGTAAACGTAATTATAAAGGAAAGCGATAATCGAAAATAATTAAATACCGCAAAGCAAAACATAACGATTCACAAAATATATCATTCAAAAAGAACATAATAAAAAACCTAATTTATACATTTTATAGAATATCACAAAACATAATTTATAGAACTACATGGAACGAAAAATAACGCAAAACGAAATAATTTAAAATCAATTTATTTAGAAGTTATATTGGTTTCGATTATTTAATGCATAAAGACATTAGAATTGATTATATTATATTTCGTATCTGGACCATTATCTGCCCGTATTAATTATTAATAATATGTTTAATATGTTCATATCAATACTTTTTTAAACAGTTAACGATAAACACAAAACTTGTATAACGTTTTAATTCTAAATAATGATAAACGCAAAACGTGTATATAACTTTTAATTCTAAATGACGATAGACTCAAAACTTGTATAAAGTTTTAATTTTAAATAACGATAAACTCAAAAATTGTGCAACGTTTTAACTGTAAATAAAAAAAAATGGAACTTTTTTTTAAAATGCAAGCCTGGTTTAAATTGTATCTAACTGTCTGCTAATTTTATTGCTATCAATATTTATATTATCTTTCACTATCTAACAATATTCCCAAATACTTGTGTTCGTCAGGCGACGATCATACCTTGCAGTTAGCGCTGATGAATCGACCTAATTCGACCCGGTAAACATAAAAGTTATAAAATTATAAAATCCAAATCCAAATAAATAATAATAAATCACTCAGTTAATTTTTCGAGATATTACAATTATACGTTTTACTTGTGCAATGCGCATGCGCACCTAAGCCTACAAATAGTACTATGATTAATTTTAAAAAAACATCAATATTAAAATGCATAAGTACCTCATTATTATTACTGTTAGAAAAAAAAATGTAAACAAAATTGGGCAAATCGCTAATTGAATGTTTTAAGAAATGTAAATTTACTTAAAGACTTTTATAGTCGAATGATATTTAATGATAATAGTATAATACTCAATGATCGTAATGATATTGCAATGATATTATGCACTGTTTATTATATGAACACAATGATATTTTTTTTTTCAGACGAAAATTCAAAGATGTTTATTAACTGCAATAAGAGAAAGTGAGTAATCAGATAAAATTAATACAATAATGACTAATAATAAATTGTCAATTATATGCTATTGTTTTAATTCCTGTATAATATTATGCATACGATTTTAGATCTATTAATTAAAAAAAAAAAAGTCAGATAATTATTTTAAATATGTTGTATCTCACCAATGGTTTTACAACCTTTGTTAAGTATACTACAACTACATAATATATTTAATACATAATACGTTATTACAAGTTACAACGCATGTTCGAAAATTTCTAATAATTTTAATTATGTCATACAATTAATATTAATGTAATTTTTTTTTAAAACCCATCATATTACTTATTTCATACTTAGTTCATACTACACAGCGCAGTGTCATGTCGTGTTTTGTATGATCATATTATTGCGAGTTCGTGCTATGCATTTTCTATGTTTATAGGAAAATATAATAGGTACCTACCAATGATATTAAAGGTACTATCAATTATATAAATATTGACTAATATTGCACTTGAATTTGTTAGCTTTAATATATATATATATATATATATATATGTGGAGCTGTTATACAAATAAATGCTACAACACAATCATAAGTTGAATATTATATTCAACTCTGCGGTAATGTCGGTAGTAACTCCGTGGTATCATGTGATAAAATAATAATGTGATATAATTATGGTATATTATATTTGAACGTGGTTCATCCACTTATATAGACAATTATTTTACACGATACAACACAACACGATGTATAGTGAACCTCTCTTTAGTATTTTTATTTGTTGCATAATAATATAATATAGACTCTATAACTCAGTTACTTATATTACCCAGTACCCTATACAGTATACACAATGTTTTAGAATTCTGTCTGCAGAAGATTGGTAATCGGATGGCCTAGTTTCATTTCCTGCAAACAGAATTAAAAAATATGTATAGTTTAGGTACTGAGTAATATTGATAATTTAATTATACAGCGTATACTGTTTACGCGAACATACGGTATTATTGGAGTTCAATTATCAATTTTTTTAATTTGTTTATTTAAAAAAAAATACCGTCAACTATATAATTAATATTGAACACAACATTAGTTTTAGTATTTTCGTGGAAGCATATTTTGTCATGAACTTGACAAAAAATCAATTTTCTACTATACAGTTGTATATGATATAAGACAGGTTATGAAAAATAAATATATTTTTCTAAATACATATTATAATTACTATAGGTACTCATGTGGATAATATTTTATATTATTTACCTAACCAATTTGGAGAATAATTACGTTTTAAACTATCTTTAGATTATTATCCTCGTGAAGTTTCCAAACGATTATTTAAAATTAAACAAATTATAGGAATTATAATTTCTATTATAGTGTCCACCACTTAACACTGTAAAAAACAGCAATACAAAGTAATGGACAGCCTTACACACATAAGAATTTTTCATTGGTAAAATCATTTGCGTATAGTGGAACGTTTTGTCTGTAAAATAAGATATTCATATTTTGGATAGCAATTTTAAACAAATATTTATGTAAAATGGCCCACAATAATTATTGCAAATTGTATTGCTTAAGGGCGTGTGGCACGACGGTGGGCTTTTTTGGTATCGCATTCATCATCATTTTCTTACTTGTACCTGCTATTTGGCGTTATTCACCTTCAATTCAAAAGAGGATGATATTCCTGAATCATGGTAATTATGAAAAAAAAAAAAACATTATTTAAATACAGTGAATCTTCCATATATGAATCTCGCGAGGAACAAAAACAATCATAATACAGAGAAATTCATTAAATATAATTTAAGCTAATTTAAGCATAAGTAACAAATAACAATGATGGTCATGGTTCTCAAAAATAATTCGTTAAAAGAAAATTTCGAAAAATGGAAGTTTCACTGTACATTGTTTTAATAGCATTATAATTTTTAAATACATTAACATTGTACAATTGAAGGCACTGGTTTGGTAGGTACAGAATATGGAATATAACTACCTAGGTAATAATAAAATAACTACAAACATGTTTTAATTATTATTTTTACTTTAAAAAAAATATACACACTCACTTGTGAAATAACAAGGGGATCGGAACTATATTTGATTTTTTTACTTAATGAAATCAGTGTTGTATATTCGTACGTTGAACCAAACAATAATGTCCGTCAGGAACTGGAACTTCCTAGGTTGTTAGAACAATATGATGTGACTGGTTTATATTTAAAAATCGATATGTTACTACTTAAATTTCAAAAAAAAAAATAATATGGCTTAACCAGTTTTCTTATTACAATAAATATTATATTTTCCAATACTGATACAATAAACAAAATCAAACATCGTACGATGGTTATGCTATTTAGTGCCTTCAATCGACACAATAAGTAAATGGTGTTTAAACCATTATTCTCATTATTATTTTACAACAAACGGACAGCATGCATTAAAGTACTATATTGTTGTCTCGGATCATATAATATAGATCATTATATAAATTATAACTTACGTTGGTAGATACACTATACATGCTTACATAAATTAAATAATTATATTATTCTTTGCTAAGTCACTATACGTGAATTGCAATATTATAGTTTTTTAATACTCATCGCGAGCCCCTTACTTAATTTTCTTTTATTTTAGACCATATGCCTAAGGTACAGAATTATAGTCACCCGGAAGTTTATGGTTTGCGTGGAACGAGAAATTTTTACATTGATACAAAAGACAATGTAACATTAGGAGTGTGGTAAGTAATTATTAAATAACCAACAAATAATGAAACTGAATAACTTATTATAGGTAGGTAACATTATTATTACAACAGGTCATCTATACGTCAAGTAATTCAGAAATGTAATTGTTAAACGAATTGTAACCTAATTACTATTCAAATATGCATAATCATTAAAGCGCTCAAAATTCTTAACTCTTCAAAATTATATAAATAAACTAATAAATGTCTATTTAAGTGTTAATATTTTTAATTGTGAAAATGAATTAACAAATATTATAACAAAACAGATTTGATCTAAATTTTATTTGCTGATTTTGTCGTGATTACACAACAATAATTATTATGCTATATGCATTTTAAATTATCGAATGGAAACTCCGTTGTATTCAATTTAAACCAGGTACTGGAACCTTGAGGATTTTGACGGTTCCGGTTCCTATTCGGTTCCCAGAAAAACTAACATTTAAGTTTCGGTTCTTAAAAAATAAAAATAAATATTACCTTATTTGGTTTTTTACTTATGGAAAAAAATTTTTGAAGTAAAAGTATTGGTTCCGGTTTTTAATTTAAATAAGGGTTTTGGCGAGGTTTTGGTATTAAAGTTAATTTAAATAAGGGTTTCGGTGAGGTTTCAGTCCCTGATTTAAACTCTCGACGATTTTTTTTCCGTTAATTATTTTAATTCAGAACAACATGCCTATGAATATAGAATGAACACACGAAAGAGCTGGTTTTTTAAGACTCGTAAAACAAATTCATTTGTTTTTATCGAAAATAGACATTTGCACGAAACAATCTTAAATTAATTCACAACTGATGATACTTACACGTTATATTATTATTTTATTAATAAAATATTACAGGCATATATTACCAAGTAATTTGTTTGTAAAATACGGAGCAAACGAATCTAATTACGAACAACTTTTGAGTCACGGGGAATCGATTATCATATACATGCATGGCAACTCCGGTGCCCGCTCGAACAATCAACGGATAGAATTGTATCGCAAGCTCCGGGATATCAACTGTCACGTGATAGCCGTAGACTATAGAAGTATAGTACAATTATTAATAATGACTCATTTCGTCGACGTATTTATTTTCTTAATTTTAATGAAAAACTTTTCATTTCAGGTTATGCCGATTCTACAGACGTCGAAATCGACGAGACCGGCTTAGTATCGGATGCGATGGAGACATTTAAATGGGTTTACGAACGCGCACATGGATCGCCAATATTTGGTTGGGGACACTCTTTGGGCACTGGGTAATATATCTATATTGTACCTATATCCATATGATTATGTAAAAAAATAAAAATAAAAATAAACTGAATGATATAATGTTATAATAGTATACGATAAACATTAAACATAATATGAGATGAGCGGCTGTCAATTAATAAATATTTACCACTTTGGAATTATGGAGTAGTGTCAGCACTTACGCACGAAATTACAATATAACATATAGTGCACGCTATAGCTTCATTACATGAATAACAGAAATGAAAAAGGACGAGATTTAAAAAATACCCTCGATATGCAAAAGATTTTCTACATATTATTATACGTACACAGAGCCGTGTTTCCCACCGGGACCTAGTATTTTAAAAACAAATTTGTATAAACTATTAAATAACCATCATAATTTAATTTTAATTTTAGATGAAATAGATAATATTATTGTTAAGTCAATTTTAAAACTCACCATTTTTATATTGTAATTAAATAATTAAAATTAATATTTATAATCAATTTTAGATTCTGAGTGTAGCGATGAAGGTAACTCTCAAGTTACAATGATGTGTGCTGTATGTATGTGTGTCGATATGTCTGACGTCATATTTAGGAGCAATAAAACCACTAGTATAAAATTCAGGGCTTCAAAATGTTATAATTTATAACGCTATAACGGGAAAAAAATGAAAAAAACATAAACGAAAAACGAAAAAAATCGAATAACATTAAACATAATATATCATTAATCATAATTCATGATTAAAAATAAACAATAAACGTATTTATAACGTAAAAAAATTGCAAATAACGTTTGTGAGCAAAACATTGAGCCCAATATAATTTTTTTTTTTAAATCTTATAGTTATGAATAATTCAAAGTTGGCTAACCTGTGTTGACAATAATTTATATTTTCCTAATTATCTTATCGCAGGTTTATTTATAAATATTGAATTCATTACTTTATAAGTAAATTTAATATTCAACTAATAATTATCCGTTTATGTTCGATTTAATTGGTGAAAAAATGCGGGCGTGTTATTTGGAGTATAATTTGATATAATTTCAAGTTGCTATTGTTGTTTAGTTAGTTGATAGATTTGTCGTCAAATTGTGAT